>NW_023494794.1:20192340-20287340 GCF_904425465.1 Colossoma macropomum
CTCAAATTACTGTGATCAGGTCATCAGGCCTAGCAATACACTGCATACAAGCGTACGGCATGCACACACAATGCCTAGAAACACATCTATGGTCCATACATAGTCTAAATCTGTGACCATGTGAAAAAATGTCCAGCAACTTAGTACATAATGTTTAAAAGAACAATTTATTCCAACATATTATTCAGAATAATGCTTCAACAAGATGTGCTGCTATTTCATTTATACCATGTCTTGCCATCTTTCCACTGATTTACTTCTATTCCTGTGTAAAGCTCTTTCAGATTTTGTGACTAAAATCATTAAATGCTATAATTATATATAGAACCCTTTAATGCTGAAATGGTTCTATGGTGGTAAAATGATTCTTCAGATTGATGGAGAATGTGCTGTATATGGTTATGTACAGAACCTTTTTGAAAATGGTTCTATATAGTACCAAAAAGGGTTCTGCTCTTGTTACGATGTGAAGCTTACAACATTAGAAGAACCATTTTGGTGGTATATAGAACAATTTTCAAAAAGGTTCTATACAGAATCATATACAACACATTCTCCATTACTCTGAAGAACCATTTCACCATGCACAGAACCATTTCAGCATTAAAGCGTTCTATATAGAACTCATGGTTCTATATAGAACCACTGCCCTTACTAAAGAACCCTTGAAGAACCATCTTTTTAAGTGTGTATACTCCATTTGAATGAGGTGAAAAGAGCGTAAAATGTCCATTACTAGTGACTATACTTCTGTCAATGCATGAGCAAGCTAAAAATAGATTATTGGATATAATTATCGATCCCAATATGAATAACGATAATTACATTTTCCCATTTATTGCATACAATATATTGGTCACCTATATATCATACACCTGGTGCGTGTGGGTGTTTAAGCGGGTGGTCATTAAACAAGCAATGGGGACCATTAGCTGAGTGTGCCCATTTGAGATCGCTGTGCTTTACTTAATGCGCTGTCCTATAGTAGACTCAAACATGATGGATGGCATTCATTTAGGGCTGTGTGGGATGACTGACAGCTCTGAGAGACGGCTGTGGAAAGTGGAGATAAATGAATGGGTAAATGGGGGGGGGGGCAGGCCTTAAACAGGCCTTAAATATACTCTCACTAACCAGACAATAAAGCATTATACAGCAGTCCGAGATTAAATTTGATCCCTTTCAGTCAATCTACCACAATAACACAAAACACCGATTTTCCCATTAAAAACTGAGGGTGGTGTAATTTAGATAGGAGTGGGATATTATATTCACTGTAACTCGTACGGGTCTGGGGGTTGATGGGGGCAATCTGACAGCCATTTTTCCGCTCTCGCTTCCCCCCATTGGGAACGCCGAGCGAGGACGGATCTGCATAACAATGAGCCACTGCTCATGTGCTCCATCATGACTGATATTCCCCCAGAAATCCCAGAATTCCATCCCATGTTGCTCCCAGGGGAGAAGTCTGCGAGCACTCGGGAAGAGAACGGATTTTATTTCGGCCGCATAAATTGGTTTCCGGGGGTGGACTTGAGAGCGAAAGAGACGGGAGAGATTTGATTTCTCACCTAGGCGGGATGCGGGGCAGGGGACGTAGCCTGAGGCAAGGCAGCCAAAGGTTTTTTAATAAAGGGATATCTACTGTCTAGAGACTGGACACCAGGAATGCATTCCACTTAAAGAGAACACATCTGTGGCCAGAGCTACTGCTAAACTGACAAGTGTTTGTCGCCTCTGTAGAGGACAAAGATCCAGCTTGTACCTCTGAAGCAGAGACAGTGAGTGAAACTGAAACAGTTTCCTGTTTCACGGGTGCATGGGTATGGAATTTCTGCTGGAATAGCCAATAATTAACACTTTATTGTGGTCAATACTGATATCAATAAGCAATCATTTTAATTGCTTTGTGCTATTATCCATATCCACTACATACAAAAGCCAGACAGCCCTTATAATTAGTGAATGAAGCTGGTGCAACCATTGCTGACACAAGCGTTCAACTGCACACACACAGTGTCTCCATAGAAAGACATTGCCAGTAGAATGGGATGCTCTGGAGCAGCTAAGGTCACCATGTCCAATGCCAAGCGTCAGCTAGGGGGGTATAAAGCCCATCATGAGTTGAGTAGGGGTGGATGATACAGCAAAAATATACCATCATGATACACTTTCACAATATTTCATTTTTCTGAGGTTTCATAACTTGGAACAGAACCATTAGTGCCTCATTAAAAAACACTATCAAACACTATGAACGCACTGTATTTTCGATTTAACACACTGCACTGCACTAAATTAACTGGGTTTCATTCTTTGAATAAAAACAAAAAGGGAGCCGTTTCAGATTTGTCTGGCATCCTCCACAAAAAACGTGACATCCAAATCTTTAACACAAGGAGGTTCCATTGTCTGCATGACATGAGGATATCTGAAGAGTCCTACATGCTTGACTCTGAGGATTTTTTAAATGCCACCACTCAGCTCGTGAAAAGAAGGATAAGGGAAATTGATTTGGTGCTTTTTTGCCATTCATTTAAAATCGCTTTCCTTCCAATTACTCTGCTCAGCCGAGCTTGACGTGGCACCCACAGAGATCTGAGCAACAATGGGGGGATCGCAAGATACAACCCAGAATGGTTTAGTTTGTGAGAACATGTATGAGCAAAGCCACAGTCTCTGCAGCTTAAGCGTGTTAGTAGCTCAGGATTAGTTTTGAAAACTGAAAAGGTCAATCCAAAATTAGTAACCGCCTATCTACATAACCAAACACTCCACAAAAGAGGATTTGAGTAGGACGATTTACATAGCGTTAAGATATGCCCTTACTTTGATAGGTGTCCTTACTTTGATATTAGCCTGTCCAAATAATGGCTTAAGCACAAGTGAATTATGAATCTACTGGTGTTCTCAGTACAATGGACTGGCCACAGCAGACCAGTCCAGACCTCAATATAACAATGTGTATAGGATTACATGGAAAATGCAACCAACTTCTAAGACTGAGGTGTGGAAAAATGTCCCAGCACTTTCCCAGGGAAAGTGAGTCTTCCAAAAAGAATGGAAGCTGTAACAAAGGAAAAAAGTGGACACACTAAATACTGACGTTATATTTAGATGATGAGGCTTTTGTGCATGTTTTCTGTTTTTTTTTCCCCAGTGCTGAAAAACGTAAGTATGTAAGTATATAAGTATGTGTCACTCCACTTGCATACTTATATATATACAGAATCCACTGTATATGCTGTATATCATTAAAGAACATTTTGAAAAATGACTCTATATAGCACCAAAAAGGGCTCCGCTATTGTTACATATTCTTTGATACTGTAGATCTATACAGTGGAACCCTTCTTAAAGCTGTACAGTATGCTTAGTATCCATACAACCCATCCATACAACCCAGCTGCATCATGCCTGAGCAGAAGAAGAGTCAATACTGGAAAATGTTTGGGACTTTAACTCAGACAAGCATGGCAGGCTCAGAAAGTACAGCATTATTATTCTCCTCCATCCTTTCTGCAGACTTCAAACGGACGTCTCTCAGCATGGCAGAACTCTCGCACTTCTCTTTATAGCTGTAGGAGAACGCTTTAGAGGGCGAGCGGGAAGGTTTCCTTTCATTCTCACAATAAGAATGGTGGATGGTGGCATTGAGACTTCAACTGCTTGATCTCCCTCTCTCTCTCTCGCACTCTTTCAGCCAGAAACAATGACGAAAAAGAGAGATCAGTTCTTCCTTCTATCCGAAAGAGGGAGCGTGGTCTCCTCACTCCAAACGCTGGCTTCCTGTGACCTACATAAACACAATGCATGCTAGTACAACGTACGGATTTTCTGGGCAACCCAGAAATAGGGCGCATTAGATTTCTATACTTAAGACTTTTTCCTGGCATTTTACTGACATTCCAGAACACAGAACTGGTACTCAATCTAAGTAAAATGCTAAGCATAATCTTTTAGGTCTATATTTGCAGATAATGCTCTTTTCATCTTTAAAAAAGACTTGAACACATTCCATTGGTGTTATTTCACTTGCTACATAATGGCCTTAAAAGGAGTCCATGTTGACTCTGAGAAACTTCATAAAGCAGCCCTTATGCTCAGTGTATGAGTCATAAAAAAATTCAGTGGGTGGGTTCAACTGATGAGTGGGGGGTGCCTCTCGACATGTTCGTTCTTTAGTCAGTATTTTATTCCATCTAACAGTAATTATGTTAGCAACAATGCTGGCACTAATATGTACAGCTGTTTTCATACCTAGTTCATTCACCATTGTATCTTTTTCAGTTGATTCACTTGCTTTCACACTCCAACGTCTAAAACGCACCAAATTATACACCTGAGTGCTTGTTTATTGGTATTGCAGGGATACAAGTACTCTGTTACTCTCACATTTGCCACCATTTGAGACAAAAAACACTACTCTGCATGAAAATAGAGACGCTGGCCATCTAATCAAAGCAATAATGATAAACCTTGCTTGATATCTGTTTCTTTATGATTGATTTGTCAGTTTGAATATGTCCAGTCAGGTCGCTCTGGTTTTGAATTCCCTCATTTGTTGTGGACCATCACAAAAATGTGTTCCCATCCATCCCATCCATTTGGAAGTGAACCGAGACCAACGATCATTTGTTTATCGCAAACACGAGTACAGGTGAAGTGTAAACATCTGTTAAAATGGACAGAACGAACAACTAGGTGTGAAAGTGCCCTAATTTAGCTTAACAATTCTCACTCGGGAGATGCAGAGGTCAGTACTGTGATATCACATTAACCCCTTAAAACCCCAGGCTTATTACACACTAAGGCTTATTGTTCAGTAACTACAGGGACTTCAATGCAAACTGGTTAAGCTGTTCTTAGGCTATAGAAGTGTGTTACAAGACTTTGATGGGCCCTGACCACTTAAGGGGTTAATCCAAAAGGGATTGGGGGGGTCTTTTATAAGGGGGACGGCTTTTGGCAATTTTTTTGACTGGGTCAATGGCATCCCCTTGCATCCTCCCTCAGACTGAGCCTTGCTTATCCTAGCATGCTGTAAATTCTCAAGAACAAACTGTGTTAACAAGTGGTCAATACTGTCCTCCTCCACAGAGAGAGAGAAATAAAGCCATCTCCCTCTGGTGTAAGCGCCGTCAGCTGGACCCGGAGGAGGATCATGTCAGAAACAAGGCTTCATATCCAATTAAGCGCACTGAGGCTGATCTCGTGGTGTAAGTGCTGATCACCGCTTTTCTTTCTGCCCTTTCTCCATTTTACTTCCCATCCATCCACCCCATGTCTTGTTTTCTAATTAGAGGCCGGGTCCCACGGGCAGGCCCTACTCACTTGCCGTAGGTGCACTTTTTCATTGGATCTTTAAAGGACAATGTTCAAGCCAATGATTGAGACGTGAAAAGGAACATCTTATTCAAAGGAGTGATGTCACTTTTGACATTTTATCACAGTTTTACGGTACCAAGGTCTTAAGCAAGGTATGAGATCTCCAAGCACAAAACCTGTGTACATCCTTTTGTATAAAAGCAACAAAACATAAAAGGAAAAAGAAAATAACAGCCTACCACATTTAAATTGTCCTATAAACAGTAGCTTTAAGTATTCAATGTTTTTCTGAGATATCTGTAGACCACAGTGAGGTTTAATCTAAGAACTCTAGCGTGATTTTGCATATTGTTCATGTTTTGGTCAACTGCAATTCCAATTACAAAGCATTTACATGAGAAATTCACACATGCCAGTAATAATTCACTTGGTGTGTCCCACATTTTTACGTTTTTTGCTCAGATGCTTTTAAAAATTGTTAGAAAATCATGTCCGGTGGTTAATTCTATGGCTTATTGTGCAAATTATATTATTAGCATAAGGAGGAAATATTTTAACTGATTTTCACCCCTCCAGGACCCATGCTGAGTGCATAACCTCTCACAGCCAGCAAGAGAGCCTTGTTTTCTTCAGAGTCATGACGAATACTTTTGAAATTACTTGTATTATTCAGATATTGATGTAGATATTAACCATCAGCTGTTTATAACCCCTGAAATCAACTGAAATTGAAAGATAAAGCTGAATTCTATTTATTATTAGTTGATGTATTATTGTTTAGAATGAGTTCACATGAGTTCTCTTTGTATTGTTAAGTGTAAACAGAGGATCCCTTTCTTTCCTGACCACTTTGACGAATCGTAGCGCTCCGAATTACTTGCTACACTCGCTCAGAGACATAAGAAGAAGTGCCACAGCTTGAGATGTTTAGGTAGAGTAAACACTAATATACAATATTTTCCAAATGGGATTACTCACTGATGCCTTGCCTCACCTCAAAGTATCCACTCTAGTTAGTCCTGCAGAGTGTTTTGTATAACGTCTGTAAGTTAACCTTGTTCCTGAGCTATGAAGCTTAGAAACAGCCATGCAAACTGCCCACAAACTGCTGGAAGGGTTAAACTGGTCATTTTCATGGGGTTAATCTCAGATGGTAAAATCTCCAGCCCAAAGATATCCTGTTGACATCATAAGCTAAAATAAAATGGCAAGTGGCTGTATGAGTGGAAGTTATTTATGGTCTATTTATTTGTCTTTTGGTAGCCGCTGTGTGTGATATTACTAACTAGCAATATAGCATGTGTTTACAACAGATGTGGAGTGCAGGGGGAGTCTAGAGGGGATTGTAGCTAATATATGCTGAGGACCACTGGTTTAATTAACTGCAACTCATTACTCATTTTAATCTGTAATTTGGAAAAGTGAATAGTGGGGTAAATGTCTGATCACACATTGTGACTGACCATGAAACCATAACAACTACAGATTACTATTATAGCAATGCAACATTCATACAGCATTGTGCAGTATAGGTTCATAATGAAAACAGCACATAAGCTTTATTTCAGCTTGCAGCAGAAGTATATAAGTTATCTTACAGTCCAAAAAATGCGAACGCAGAGCACTTCCATGTGTTCTTGTGTTGATGGCCCTTTTGAAGCTGTTCTTTAGCTTGCAGAACCAATTTGTATTCAGCTGATACAGTAGAAATCTAGTACTATTACATTTACAAGGACTTGGTACTAATATATCATTGCCATAGTTCAAAGTAGTAAATACATAACTGACGGCTCAAGATGCATGTATTTATCATGGACGCTCCAAAAAAGCCAAGCACAACCCCAATTTGCCTGCACAGATTTTTGGTTGCACAGAAATATAACCTAAAATTAAGAATGATGCAAAAATGACAAAACCTCCACAGCTTGTGGGAAACATACAGCCACAAAAAGCTCTGGGCCATGCCAGCTGAGTCAAAAATATTCACTCCACAAGCAGATCCAGGAAAAAAGGGCTCTACTTTGCTCTGCAGATCACAAACTCAGCAGATTTTCAACTACACTCATCTTCTCTTCGAATCTAGGTCAGGACCGTACTCAACAGCTTCCACTGTGCCGTCGAATACTGCTGCCTGTAAAGTGCCTTCACAATAGAAACACACGCCTGCTTACCTGTCATGATTTAAGCCTAACAGACAGAAGACAGATAGTTATAAGAGCTGGATGGACAGCAGGTAAAAATAGACAACCAACAGTAAGAGATATCATTTCACAGAGCTTTCTCACTGCCCTTCAGAAGCTTTTGCTCCATAACGCATTTTCTCAGAAGGGTGTTTTACACATTAACTAGCTCACTCGTTTTTGTTTTGGCTTATAAGCACTGCGTTCTTATTAACATTTTACTTGCTTTAATGGAGAGAGCAAACGCCTAAAGCCAGACTGCTAAAAGCACTTCTAAGATTAACCTCCCCCTCTTTAATTGAAACCTCCACTGTTGAGGCGGACCCGGCTTTTAATCAAAATTAAACGTGGTGGGAGATGAGCGAAAGAAGAAAATCATGGATATAGCTGAAAATCCTAAATGACAGGGTCCGGTGATCACTGCATGAAACGCAATAAAATGTTGAAGGAAGTCAAATGTAGAAGGCAAAGTGAGGGGGCTTAGCAGCACAGCAGGTGCTAATGACAGTAGCCTAGCACTCCTCACTCGTCCATTAGTCAGGAAGCGCATTGCTTAAGTGCTGTTTGCCTTCTCTCGTGCATTTGTCACGGATTTACAGCCGTCAGGCACCTGACGATGATGAATTAGTCTGCGCCTGTGAGTAGGGGGGCTGTGGAAAGGGAAGGAGTGTGACATGCCAAGTCTCCACAATAATAAGGCCCAAAATATCCCAGATTGGCTGCCACCAAAAACATCTTCTGTTTTACTGCTCTCTTTCATGAACAGTACTGTGCATTTACTTTCCAGTCAAAATGGTCACTACGTGCCAGTAATTCATTTTTCAGCATCAGGAAGAAGAAGATTTTCAGTGTCTAGTGTGGTCACACCTTTATTAAAGCTTCCATTGTTTTCAGGAGGCTTGCTTTAAGCTTTTCAAAGAAATCTGCAGGCATGTTTTTCCACACCTCTAAAGTTCAGTCTTAGAAGTTGGTTGCATTTTCTTCTTCTCACAATGCAAGTATTACCAAACACACTGAATGATATTGAGGTCTGGACTCTGGGGTGGACAGTCCATTGGTCTAAGAACACAACAGCTTCTTTGTTTGATTGGCAAATTCTCTTTTCCTCAGTAAGAGCTTCTTGGTAACTACACATCCTTTCAGACACATAGCACTGAGTGGTCTTCTTCCAGTGGAAGGATGGACAGAAACACACTCTCTCAAAATGAAAGCCTTAAGTACTGCTTGATGCTGACAGTGTTGGTGGTCTACCTGGTCTCGCACGGTAGTGACAAGTTGCATTTTCTCTATAACTCCGAACACTTTTTAAACTCCAGTTTCTCATTTTTCCTTTGACTTTCTCCTTCCTTATGCAAGTGGGTTAATTTATATCTAATCTTCTCAGAAATATCTCCTGGAAAATGAATGACCTGTACCTAATGGCTGTTTTGACTGGATATTAAATAAATGAAGGGTGGTCTTTTTGCACAGTAATGTAATAGCTTAACTCCCTCAACTCCTCCACTCCAACTAGCCCTCGCTTCACTGCTCTCTTCAGCACTTGTGCCCCCTATTTCCTCCCTGAGGCAGCTGAGATGGCTCAAATTAAAGAGGACAATCTGGACAAGGTCCCAGTTGTGCTCTCTCTCTCTCTCTCTCTCTCTCTCTCTCTCAGACACACACATGCAGGTGGCCATATGCCTGTTTCATTGGTGCTGATGATGATGATTATGATGATGGTGGTGGCGGTGGTGCTGATGATGATGATGGATTAGCCTAAACCACACCAGCCTGTACATATACAGTACTGTGACGAAGTCAGAGACCACCTTGTCTTTGTTTAATTTCAAGTCAAAGCAGCCATTAAGTACAAGTTATTAATATTTCAGGAGATTCTTCTGTGGAGATAATCTAGTGGAGGATAATCTAATTGATTAATCTACTTGAAAATAAGTTTAAAAATGCGACTCCTAACGACCTCCAGCAAGACCATCAAAACTGCCCCATCAGACAGAGAAGCTCCACTAGTGCTGTGTTTTTCACACAGAGTGTAGCCATCAAGAAGCCTTTACTGAGAAAAGGAAATAGAAAAAAGACAACTTTGGTAAAAGTAGCTGCTGGTGGTCTCAAAACAATGGACTGGCCATCCCAGAGTCCAGACCTCAACATAATTAAATGTGTTTGGGATTACTCCGATCATGAAAAGCAGAAAATGCAACCAACTTCTAAGACTGAACTTTGAAAGTGTGGAAAAATACACCCGCAAATTTCTTTGGAAAACTGAAATCAAGTCTCCTGAAAAGAATGAAAGCTGTAATAAACGCAAAGAGTGACACACTAAACACTGAAAATCTGATATTTTATTTGGTTTTTAAGGTTTTTGTACCATTTTCTGTCATTTTTTTCCCTGATACTTGTTACTTGAATATCAAAATGAGTCAAAAAGCACATTCCTACTCAACATTATGACTTATTACACTCTAATAAAACAATTATTATTTGAAATGAATAACTCACTCCAAGAAAAGGAAAAAGACAAAAAAAAAAGAAAATTTGCAAATCAAAGAAGCAAAAAAAGCAAATAATCCACTCCATTCCATACATTTTCATAAGGCTGAATTTGTGCCACATTTTTATACATATCTATAGATAACAGTATGTCATACACGGTCATAAACGTCCTGTAAAGCTTGTCCAACCTCACAGAAGTTGCTAGTAAAGAATATATTTTGTGGGTGGGGCATGGATCGGTCACTTTAACATATGAGCTACACGGCCATGAAAAGATGCAAAAAGCTCTCCAAGCCTAAATATCTAAAGCGCTATGTTGGTTCTGCTCCAGAGGGCTGAAACGAGGGCAGGTTGTGACCAGCTCCATCAATCGGGCTGATCGACCAGCTGCCCTGATGGCCCTCTTTCCAATAAATCTTCACTCTTGCAGAACACTGCTATGCTGCATGGACAGTCTAAAGGTCCATATGACTGTGCCAAGCTGGTGCCTGCCAGAAACCACTGATTGAATGGAGACATGTTCAATTAGTTTGCTGGTATGAAAAGAGAGAGAGAGAGAGAGAGAGAGAGAGAGAGAGAGTAATGGATGCATGCAACACAGCATGGCAAATCACTAAGAGGCTCTATAAGAGAGCAAAAAGAAATAAAAGCTCCAAATCACAGATCAAGAGGATGAACTGCTCTCGTCTTTTTAACAAAGCCATCTCCTTAGCTGGCTGTTCAGTCTGAAATCCTCATCAGCCCGTATGACATGTAATTACTTCTCAGCTCTTTCAGCCTCAACAGACGTTGTGTACACTTGGCTGACAAATTATGTGAATCCCGTCAAGTTGAGTGTTTGTTTGGCCTTTAGCAGGGTGGGGTGAAGCACGCAGAGGCATGGATGGACTGGGTCATTTCTGGGCCCCCTTTGACCCTGACCTCAGTTTGGATTCTGTGTGAACTTTGACTTGAAAGTGAAGGCTGATTGAAAAACAGCCATTGCAGCAAAGCTTTAATGCGGTTATTACAGCTGCCCTTGACACATGTGATTTAATAACATGCAAATAAACTCAAGAACACTCTGGTCACAGATTCTGTAATTACAGGCCAAGGACATGACCTGACTTATTCAAAATTCGGTGAAATGGAGTGATTAGGCGTGTGTGCGCACTCGGGATGCATGATATTAGCAGACAATATATTATGTGCAGATAAAAGGAAAAATAATACTATTATTATCAGTCCGATATTGAAATTATGGCAGATAATTACAAATCAATAATTTTGCGTCCTATTTCCAGCTTGTGCAAGCTGGGAGTTGTATAGACTAGCTAACCAGTAGTCTGCCCTGTGGACAGCAGTCAACGACTTGAGGACAGTCCCCGACGTGGCGCGGAAATACTACACAAAATGAAACCAGTTGCACTGCAAGCTGCAGAAGACTGTACTGAAATATGGGCTCTATGCCAGACCAGGCAGGTTTCCAGAACTGTGATAAGAAAGGGCCGTTTGACTGCAATGCAGAACATCCAATCATAGACCGTTTAGCACTTGGAGTGCAAGGAAAATAAACTTGGAATAATCTTGCAACCTACAATTCAAACACAATTCTGGAACAATACTTAATAATGAGAGATCATGAATGTTCCCTGGTTTAGCGACTAGGCCTATTTCTCCTTCTGAAAGGTTTACAGATGAGCAGAGATCTAACTGCTTGTTACTTACTGAAATACAATAAAGAAAACTCTTCTGCAGACATCAAACCACAGCATCTGCCACTAGTACCAGACAGCAGGCTACCCACAAAATACTTTTCAAAGACGTCATAAAACATAACATAAAAATGTTACTTTAATGTGGTAATGACGACTAGTCGACTCCTTTTTTCGAATACCTAGTTCAGGGGTCGGCCATTTTGTCCTTTCAATAAAAAACAACCCACCTGGGAGCCACAACAGTTTATGTCCATTTAATGAAGTAACATCTCACCATTTTGGCTGTAACTCAGTATGTGCTAATGTCCTAGTGTAGACTAAAAATATAATATAAATGAAAACACAGGCTCCTGAGTGGCGCAACCATCTAAGCGTTGGCCCCATCATCAGGAGATTGCGAGTTCAATCTCTGGTGATGCTACAGCCATCCTTAGCCGGGAGTCCGAGAGAGCACAGTTGGCCTCGTTCTCTCTGGGTGGGTAGGATGGCCCCTCCTTCTCCCCATCACTTAACACGATGCTAGTCAGCGCAGGCGTCTGTTAGCTGACGCAACAGATCTGGCGGTTGGCGCTTTCCTCCGAGCGCGTTCAGCTGTCCAATGACGTTGCGTGAGCGGCAGTTTGAAAAGATGTGGTGGCGCTTCACGGGTCTCGGAGGAAGCCTGCGTTAGCCTTCGCCCTACTAGTGTTGATAGTATCGTGCGATTGGGGGAGTCCTAACTAGCGGATGAAATTGGCAACGACTAAATTGGGGAGATAATTGGGTAAAAAAAAAAAGAAAACGCAGACTTATTTTGCTCTGCTTTAAGCTTCAGCTCGGCTACAGCCGCTTTTCTCGCATCTCCAGCAGGAAACTCTTCCTCAAAAGTAGAGTAGTTTCTTGTAAAATTGCCTCTCAACTTTCGACTTTTTACAAGGCTGAAGTCAGCTTCTCATTCGCCAGCTTCTTTTTCCAAATTTTCCTGTTCCACCTTAAATGGTGCCTGAGGCACCAGAGAATGAGAAGCTGACTTCAGCTTCGTGACTGTTTAGTGTTAGAGAGTTTTAACGCATCAGAAAACTAGCTGGAGTGCTTATAAATGCAAATAAGTCCATTCATCTCCAAATTATGAATGTTCAAAAATCGTTCTCCTTTTCGTTTCATTAACTAATAGCTATGCGAGACTGCTGTCTGCATGCCAGCCCTCAGGGTTAAGGGTTGGTGAATTAGCAGTTAGACATTAACTCCAGCATTTAAGACCATTTATTGTTAAACTGTTAGAACTGTGCGATAGAACGATCAGCAGAGCTTTATTTCACTGCAAAGGAGGATTATTTTATTATTACCTAAAAAACCTAATTCTGCTGCTGAGCCGCAACAGAGCAGTAAAAGAGATGCATGTCCCCAATCCCTGGCCTAGTTGGACTGGTAAAAGTGCAACCCCTAGCGCAGGCAGTAGTAGTGGGAATTTAGCTTCTTCTAGACCCCACAGCAGCCTCTGAGTTTTGCTGCGACAGCCTGTAACATAACTCACTGACATGAATTCAGACAGAAAATCAACTTTTGTCACAAACTACATTTTAGTTAGTTAGATGTTTAGTTTTTAATCAACTTATTTAAGATTTGCAACATGTTATAGATTTACACAACAATTTTTACACCAATTGCTCTAACAAGGCAGAGACATACAGTAATCAAGACTGTTCAGTTATTACAGTACCTTTTCACATATGCAGAAACAGATGAGTGACAGGTTTTCTGCTGACTTAGACAGCAGTGATGATACAAAGGTAAGTTTAACTGGTGAATATTTTAACATTTTAGTTGTTTAACTGTTTTTTCATTGTTAATTTCATTGTTTTACTAAATGCAAAGGTAAGTTCATGCTCTATTGCTAAAATACAGTGGTTTGTGCTCATCATGAGTGAAATAATGTTGATAAATCTCGTGCTGGACTGAGGGCTCTCGAGGCATTCCAGTGTTGCATACAAAGTTGATTTGTGCAGCTTAAACTTAATATTTCGTGTCTTAGATCAGCTAAACTTGTTCTCCTGTTAGCTCTGTGTTCAGGTTTGTCTCAGGCTGTCAGGAAATGAGTGACTGAAGATGCTCTCAGCTTCATTTTGAACGTCATCCTGCCAGCAACTACAGCCAAACATATGAACTTGTGTAAATAGCGTAATTCTCATTTTTCTTTTGTTCTTTAAAATAAGAGGTGAGGTGTGAAGTCATCACAGCGTGGATTTCCTTTATCATGAAACCTTTAGCTAAATGGATATGATATGTTTTTTTAAGCCTAGTATCAGGTGCATCGTTAGGTAATGAATGTTAAACACTTTGCTGCTGTAGTCAGTTAATTCTATATTCCTAAGATTTATTAATTTGGAATTATTTTTAACCACCTACAGCTGTGAATGGCTTTCAATAAGGTAATAAATACCGAGCATTAAATAATCAATTAAATAAAAAGTACATATCTTAAATTACTGGTTTATGATATGATGCCATTAGGTGTTAATTATCTGTTCAGGAATTTCATATCCGTGCATCTCCAGCGTGCACATGCACGCACACACACATATGCATGCACATCATGCACCACACACAGATCTAATAGAAAATAAATGAGAAGCATATTGCTCTGCAAATTTGCCCTCTGCAGCAGAAAAACGAATAATAATCTAAACTCCTAATGGCTTTCTCTTTCATTTAGGAAGTCCCACACAGCCTCTTCAATATGGCTGCAGACACCAAATTGAAGCATCTCCCTTTCCAAAACTGCTCTGAATTAGGGGTTAGAGCAGAGACTGGGAGGATTTAACACACACACACACACACACACACACACACACACACACACACACTCCTATGCTTTCATCAGCCTCAGTGTAATTAATACCCAGTCTGTACTTGCCAACGCACCAGCTCATCATTCCACTTCAGCCCACACAATGCCACACTGTGCAGAATTTAGTCCCTAAAATCAGTTAAGGTCAGTCTAAAGGGGGGGGGCAAAAACTGCAGATAATAGTCTGGCAATAATGTTGCATTTAAGAAATTAAAAGACAAGGATTAGCCTTCCTTTAAAACAACAACAACAACAACAACAACAAACACAACACAGAACACCTACCCTATCATCCTATTCATATTTTCTAAACAGAGCCTTTATCAAGGGCACAGCAACAGATCTGCATTGCAGCTGGAAACTTTTTAAAGGGTGCAAAAACAAAGGAACAACACATCCGAGTCCTGAATAAACTATTTTTTTCTGCATTTCTCCTCTAACAACGAATCAAAAGAGAATTAAAAAGCTTCTGTGTGGTCAATAACATCATGTGATGAAATCATATTACAGATCATCAGCCCTGCCAGATACCTAAACCAGCTCATCTCATGTAAAACAGCAGTGACCAGTGCGAGAAGTCGTTTTTTTTCAAATACATACATTTTTATCAGTCCACATTCAAATACTAAGAGTTTTAAAAACCTCAGTGACCTAAAGCTTTCCTGGGTCAAGTGATGCTGTACGGATATATTTCCCTCCTTCAGTCACATGATGTAAATGGTACTCACAGATGCCAACAAGCCAACTCGGTTAATTATGAACAATTTTTATTGTTGACGTTAATGTTGATTGTAGGCCACATTTTCCCCTCACCCTAAATTTAGTTAACCAACAAAGAAATTTTGTTGGTTAACTAATGTCTGAAGTTTGCTTCCTTTGTTTTGTACTCTAACTATGAGGCTAATGTAGCTAACAAGTAATGAAGGTTTTCAGCCCACCAATTAGGCATGCACCCATTCAATATGCTAAACTGGTATCAGCAACAATACTGACCTTAATAATCACATCAACAAATCAACCATCTGCCATAGTTGAAAGCTCCATAATCAGTACTAAGCCTGGTTATAAAAGTGTAATTAGAGATGGCATCACACCACTTTTTCCTTCCCGATACAGATATTGAAAGCTTGAATATCAGTGATGCAATGGCCCAATGCCATTTCTTATTTTTACCCCTACCCCTTGTTTTCAAGGGTCACCTTGCCCCTTGGAACTGAGACACAAGAAGTGGTGGTTGAAATCTTCCCTTACGAAATTGGACAATCATCAATTAAAGAAGGATATTGCTTCATTAACAGGCTACTAGTGCTGCTCTGTAGGCGACCCTGCCGGTCTGCAGTGATAGCAGAGGAGGGTAAAGTTCAGCTCCTCACTGCTGGGCTTTAGTTACATTTAGGGCATCATATGCCTTCAAGGGGCAATTATCGGCCACCCCTAATTCTTCAGTGATATGAAGCTGTTTGCCAGCTTCTTGTTCGAATGGGAGAATTAGCTAGCTAGCTACCGAGACATCAGCATAGTACCAGTGATTCTTTTGCTTGTTATGAAGAAAAAGACCATAATACATTGAAACAACAATAAACCAAGATAATATGATGCTTATTGTAATTTTTAACAGAGGAAATTCTCACATTTGTGGGTTTCTTTGGTCCCTCGCTCTGTTTGGAGTGTGACTCTGAAAAACCTGTTTGGAGTGTAGCCCTAACGCTTCACCCTATCCCTCTATCTCAACAAAAATCGTGACACCCTGCCCCTAGATGTGAATGCGCAAAAAGGAGGGGTAGGGCTAAGTGGCGGGGGCAAGGGCTGAAATGGGAATGGGCCCATATTCTTTTTTTAAAATCTCAGCATCTGAAAGTAGTCCATCATGCTGAAACTACTCAAACACTCACACATCAAAGCTGATGTTCTGCTCTCTGCTTATCGGCCAGATGCAGATACCCATCAATACCACTATTCCATCTCTAATTTTAACAGAACATTGCCAAGCAGAAACTTGGTTACCATTTGTTTCTATTCTTATGTATTTATTTGTTTCATTTTTTTTATATCATTGGAATGTGATGTGCAGTTACAGCCTAATGTCACATTGCACATAAAAGAATGACTCAATTTAACAAAGCTCCTTTGAGTTCTATTGAAATGAATGTACATTTGCTAGGGAAAAGTCACTGGCTTATGCAAATGTTACTCGGCCTTTATGCCACACTGCAACGCCAGCATCTCTTTCACACCACCCTATACAGAGCAATCAGACAGAATAAAGCTTTGATTAGCATGCACAAGCACAGACACTTTCTTTCTGGTATAAACACAGACGTTGGGAAAAACCCCAATAGCATTTGTGTGGCAGACAGCTGCAATGCTATAACAAGGTAAGAGATAATGATGTTTACAAATCATGTATGTAGCTGAACAAACTTGCATTAATCTCAGAAACCCAGTAGCTCTGGTTATCTCATAACAGGACTGACTGGCATGACTGATGTTTTAGAAGCTTTTCAGCTTTTTTCAGGAATTACCAAACAGCTCAACATCTCCACCTTTCCTCATGTCAAAACATCTCCGTTCCACTAAATTTGAATGCTCAGTGGTGTACTGAATCTGAATTAATCCAAATCAGCTTCCTGAAAAAGCACTGATGCCTGCCTCCACATTAGGCACATGGGCATAAAATAGTTGACTAGCCATGTTCTCATTACATAACTACCTAGTTAACAGGACTAGAGTACACCAAATAGAAAAAATGACCTAATCGACAAGACTAGACCAAATAAGAAGGAAAAAAACCTGAATTCTTGGTGTTGCTAGGGTCCCACTGTTGTCAAAATGACCTCCTACTTTGACAGAAAGGAGCCATTTGACTGACATACTAACCGATTGACAAAATGGTGCTACAACAAAAACACAGCCAGCTAAAACAAAGTGTTATATGGCTTATGGCTAATGGGAAACGCTGTTTCAGCTTCAAATAAAACTTTTGAATAGCTTTTAAAGATTTATTGCTGTTTTTTTTTTTTACTTTCAGGCTCGTCATCAGTCTGCTTTGTGTTTATGTATATTGTAATAATGCACAGACTGTACATATTGTATGCAAATACATAGAGTTGCCAGTTATTAGAAACACCTAGCTTGTACCTACACTCGTTGGCCATTTTTATCACAAACACCTATCCTATAGGTGCACTTTGTAGGTGTACAATGACCGACTACATCCCATTTGTTGTTGTACAGTTTAAATCAGTCCCTCTTTATGTTGCCCATCAATGGAAAGGGGCCACCAATGACCACATATTGTTTTAATAGAGAACCACTCAGCACAGTAGTGACACTGACATGGTTGTTGTATAGTAGTGTGCGTGGAGAGCACTACACAAACCAAAAATATTCATTCAACAGTGGTGGTCAGAAAGTGAACACCAATAAAGAGCTAGAAGACGACTAACACAAATTGTGCAAGGAAAAAGATGAGCTATGGCCTCCACTTGTACACCTATAAAGTGTACCAATAAAGCAGGTGTCTGACAAAGTGGCCACTGAGTATACGAATACAATCAAGGTGAATGGAAGTCCTCTAAAATGTTGTTTATTTTTAATCATGCATTGTCAGGATGGAATAAGTAACCAAATGTCATACTTTGTCAATGCTTTCACCACATATATGGTGGGCTCTGCCTACGTCTATAAACTGTGGTGCACAAATACATACAAAAAACGAGTTAATCCAGTACAGTGCAAGTACCTAGCATTCTATTATGTTTACCCAGTTTTTCCCCACCAATTTAGTCACTGCCATTTCCCACTGGCTAGCTACGTCTCCTCCTGTCATACGATGCTACCAAGCTGAGACGGTGAAGCCATGTGCTTCCTCCAATTCACGTGAATCCTTTTGAGCTGCTGCTAACTCTACCTCACTGGACATTTCAACATGCTTGGAGATGAATGTTAAACGCTAATTCTGTTAGGTCAGCTAACAAACACCACAGTTGGCTGGCATCATACTGAGTTATGCGAGAGAGGCAGGAATCCTAACCACCCAGAGAGAGCGAGGCCAATTACACTCTTTTGGATTTCCGGCCACAGATGGCTGTGGCATCACCAGGAATCTAACTCACAATCTCTCGAAAACAGAAACAACACGGAAAAGCAATTATTTATATGAAGTAAAAATCAAAGTTTACTCTCAAAAGTAAACGCTAAACACTCCTCTGAAATACTTGTCCAAAGTACTTATATAGCATTTCTACTCTGTTACTATAGACAACTGTTCCCTTTGCCATCCATCAACACACATCCACAAAACCAATTCCAAAAAACTTGGGACAGTAGGTAAAATGCAAATAAAAACAGAAAGCAGTGATTTATATAACTACTTTGACCTGTATTTGAACAGATACAATCCAAAGAGAAGATATTCAACTTCACTGTTTTTGTGAACATACACTCACTCTGAAACTGATGTCTGCAACACATTCCAAAAAAGTTGGGAAAGGGGCAATTTATGACTAGGATTGTTGTGAAATGTACAAAAACATGTTCAACATATGATGTAATCATGCGTATAAAAGCAGCATCTAGGAAAGGCCTAGAGGAAAAGAACCATCCAGATTGTTGGCAGTGTAAAGTTAAAAAGCCAGGGTCCAGCATAGTATGGGGGGTATTAGTGGGTAACAAATCTGTGAAGGCATCATTAACGCTGAACACATTTTAGAGCAACAAATGCTGCCTTCTAGATGATGTCTTTATTAGGACATCCATGCTAACTTCAACGGGACAAAACCGAGACACAATTTGCACATGACCATATGGCCACGTAATAAGAGAGTGTGGGTGCCAGACTGGCCTTCCTGCAGTCTAGAACTGTGTTCCAATGAAAACATAATATAACTGTCTAACCTTCCACCCTAGGTCTTAGAAAAAGGTGTTCACAAACAATTAAATGTGTATCTAATAGCAAACAAGTTATTTTTAAAGGTTTCAACTAGATTTTTTTTTGTACTGAGACAGCGTTGGTTCGTGTTGTCAATAAACTCAGGCTTAGCGATGATGCACAAAATCTATCTCTCTCGATCTGATTGGATCTTAGAACTTTTGATATCAGTGATCACAAGATTCTAATCCACCATCTTGAATACTGGTTAGGCCTCTTGGGCAGTTTTAGAATGGTTTAAATAAATAGACAGTTCTTGGTTTCACTAAGAAATCATTCACCAAAAAAATTAAATAGCTCTTGTGGAGTCCCACAAGGTTCAGTTTTTGGGCCTTTGCTTTTCTCTTTGTGTGTGTTACTTTTAGGTATTGTCATTAGAAAACATGAATATCAATTTTCATAGTTATGCTGATGAAACGCAATTTCCATTTCCATTCCTTCTGATAATCGAGACTCTGTTGAAAGGCTTACCAGCAGTGTGTCAGATATTTCTCACTTGATGTCACAAAATTCAACAACTAAATCAAGAAAAAACAAATGTTGATAGTTGGTATTAAAATTGAAATACAAATGCTTTTTGAAAAGCTAGGTTCTTTAGCTTCATAAATCAGTTACTACAGTAGCTTTTTTATCATTTGAGAAATTGGGCAAGGGCAAAATTGCAAAAATCTGGCCTTTTTAATCACAGAGCCATGCAGAGAAACCTGTTCATGCAGTTGTTACAGAGTACTGTAATACTCTTTTTACCAGGCTTCCTAAGGAAACAATTTATCCTCTAAAATTCATACAAAATTCAGCTGCACGTATCCTACCAAACACAAAAAAGAATTATTAAGTGCTGTTAAAAGGGAAACGTGATGTAAAACAGCGGTAAAAATGCTCCTGTTCCAACTTTTTTGGAACGTGTTGCAGGCATCACATAAACATAAAATATTGTGTTTCTATACTTTTTTTAATTTGTCAATTTAGTTCAAAGGTCAAACAGAATTTACTATCACTGTTTTCTATTTTATCAGAATTTCGCATACTGTCCCTGTTCAATTGGGTTTGTGTAAGCAAGGGCATCTCCACAATTGCTAGCAGAATGAATTACCTGTCTGCAGTAACTGACAGATGGCGGATTGCCCTGGCCTGACTGAGACATTTCGCGTTACAGCATCTGCAACCTGATGATGCTGTCAACAAGGCATCTGTGCGAACCCAAATTAGAGAACCTAGACTGGCATGTATCAGACTGCCTCACTATCTCAAAAAGCGCATGGGGGGGGGAATGAAATGGACAAAACCTCCCCAGTGAAATTACGCTTCCATATAAATATCAGTCCTAAAACACATTCCAGCCAAGCCACTTTAAAAATGAAAGTGAAATACAGCAGGGCAGACAGTGAAGTACTGATTGATTGATACTGGCCAAACCTGTCATGGAATCTGTCTTTCTTTTCCCTCCCACACACGATCCTGACCTCAGTTTGGTCCCTCTCTCAGTAAATTCAACATATAACCTCAACCTCATTCGCACTGTAATAAAATTTATGAAATAATTTCATTAACTCAGCATATGGAGGGCAGCCTGCACCCAAAGCTCATCAACTCACTGAGACCATGATGACCTCGGCTCGCTAACATACTCCCTTGCGGCATTTACGAGTCCGCCAAAACACATGCCCCGTCGTCCATCACTGTCAGCGACGCGGCGGCCAGCCGTGGCTGCCATTTTTCACACCCGCCAAATACAGGATTAATGAATTTACCCTCTCCAAAGCCGAGGTTTTCCAACTTCATTCAGGTTTTCAGATGGGACAACGTCAGAATGTCACACACTGGCCACACGTCATTGGAAAAGATGCAAATTATTCAGATTAACCTAAAATATTGTCAGTTAATCAATCAATATAACCAATTTTAATAAAGTGAGAAAAATAAGGCATGATAAAGGCCACAGTGTGTATTCATATACATATACAGTGATTAGGTTGCCACTAATTCAGCCATTGACGTATTTTGGACTTTCAGAAGGCCTAGGGCAGGGGTCGGCAACATGCGGCTCTTTTACTGCCCTGTTGTGGCTCCACAGAAGAATTAGATTTTTAGGTAAAAATAAAATAATCCTCCTTTGCAGTAAAATAAAGCTTTGCCTGTCGTTTTAACATAGTTTTAAAAACAAATGGCCTTAAACGCTGGAATTAACTGCTCATTCATCATCCTTTAACCCTGAAGGTTGGCGCGCAGACTCTTGGTCACACAGCAACACAGACAACAGTCTCACCAGCTAACCAACTAGCAGCTAACGAAACGTCAAGGAGAACAATTTAAGATGAACATCGATAATTTGAAGGCAAACAGACCTATTTGCATTTATAAGCACTCCAGCTGGTTTCCTGATACGCTCAATCTGCAACAAGAAACTGTCAAACACTGAAAAGTCGTGACGCTGAAGTCAGCTTCTTATTCATGAGCTTCTTGTTCGAATTTTCTCATTCCACCTTAAACTGCAGCAGGTAGCTACGTTCTGGCGCCTCAGGCACAATTTAAGGTGGAACTGGAACTTCAGCTCTGTAAAAAGTCGAACGTTAAGAGACATTTCAGAAGCAACTATTCTACTTTTACGAAAAAGTTTCCTGCTGGAGATGCGAGAAAAGCGACTATAGCTGGGCTAAAGCTTAAAGCACAGTAAAGTGAGTGTGTTTTTGTTTATATTATATTGTTAGCCTGTACTAGTACATCAGCACATACTGAGACATATTTATAGCCAGGGCAGTAAAATGGACATAAAATGTTGTGGCTCCCAAGGTGGTTTGATTTTTGTAGAAAGGACAAAATGGCTCTTTTTAACATTTAGGTTGCTGACCCCTGGCCCCCTGGAGTGTGTTTTTTCTCACAAACTTAGTCTCACCCATAGGAAATCAAAACATGATTGATTCCTCTGTCACTTCTTATGTTGATTGTTAATCTAATCTAATGTGTTGTGACTTCTCTTCAGCTCCTGAAGCCCAAACTAATAGGAGAGCTCACTTAGCTATATCTGTAGACCATGGAGGAAAAAAAAGTCCTGACTGGCCAACTTTCCGCTCAGCAGTTTAAGAATTTAACCCTTTGGTTTCCATCCTAAATGTAACACAGAAACAAGGGAATTACTGCAATACTTGCAGAGTTTAAACACAAGCATGATTCTACTGAATGACAATAAAATAAAAATCACAGATGCACGGTTTTTAGTTCCCAGAAATCATTAGGCCATTTCTAAAGGCCTACAGAGTTCCACTGTGCCAGCTTCAGGGCACCTTGACATAGATTCTGCAACACTTTGGAACCATACTGGAAGAACAGATAGTCCCTCAGTTAGTTTCTTGATGATTATAGTGGAGAGCACTGTCTAACACAGCGGTCCAACATCTGTGGTGATTGTGAAGGCCATAGCATTCATGCACATTATTTTCCTATTCATCAAACCACTCAATGTCCCCTTGTGCCCTACAGATGAGGGGCATTATCGCCCACTCCCATAAGGATAGAAATGTTTCATCATAGGATAAAGGTTCCTTCTAGGGGGAAGCCATGACCGCAATGCCCCTACAGCACAACAGAGCCACTGGACCCTCTCAATGTAGGGGTCAAGCTTACAGGCATGTTCTGTTCTCTTAATGTACGCCACACATTCACTAGGACTTTTCTTGTTTACAAAGTCCGATCACATCCTGCATTGACCTTCTCGGTCACCTGAGGAACAGCTGCTCTTCTGAATTTTCATATCACACTAATACACAAACATCCCGATCAGTGAATGTGTGCGTTTGCCCACGATTTCCAACCCTATTTACTGATGTCTTTCCCATCTACATGCAGAGATCACTCTAGTCACTGTTCTTATTAAAGCGCAAGGCACTTTTTGTTATCTTGATCCAAAATTGAGGTCAACTGAGCAGGACGCTCAGCATTTTTATACCTGCCTGAAAGCATGTGCACTTGTTAAGCTTCTTCACTCATTTATTCAGGTTTTGTCTTTGTCATCTGTCTACACATTTGAGCACCAGAGCTGCTAATGTAAGTACAGCAGAGAATGGTGGCACTACATGATACAGAAACAGTCGACGTGTGTGGTAACCTGTGCACTGCCGTCTGGAGAGACACCATCGCCGCTGTGTCAGAGCTTATTGTCAGCTCCCTGTTGCTGGTTTTCATCATGAGCGCAGGTGGTACACGAACTGTGATTTCCCAGTAGGGAACTCCAGAGCTGGCCACGGATTTCCTAAGGAGCTGATGATGAGGCTGGGGGACAGGGGTGTTCTTTGATTTTCTCTGGCTAATGACCAAAAATGAACCATTAAATTTGATCAATACAGTAGTTAAGTCCATCTGCCTGCAATAATGTGGTCCGTGTCTACAACTACACAGTAATATATGCAGATTAAGTCAGTGTGGCGTTAGTTTACCCAGTAATTCATGCATATGGTCTAACACCTCCACTGGAAATACATTAGCCTTTTAAAGCATCTATTCTAATCCACAAACATGCAGAAAACATTTTCCCTTGTGAAAGGTGAACATGGCATTGAATAACTTTGACAATGAGGTTACATCAAAGTTGGTAAATACAAATTAAATCTCATCCAGCTAATAACAGTAATAGGCTACAATAACAGAACCCCCTCCCCTCCACCAGAAGCATTAATCTGCAGTGACTAGGGGGTGGAGAGGAGCCTGAATTGTTAATTAGTAATAAAAGTTTCAAAACTCACAATAAAACCAGTTTTATGAGCCAACTGGTTTCTCTCTAATGTTATATGTTCTCATACTGAAAAAACATGGATCTCTATACTTCAACACAGGGCAGTAAATAGCCTGCATCTTATGTTTTGGTCAGAGTTTCATACTTATTTACTACAAAGAAGGAACCACAGAAAGACTACTGCAGCCATCCAAAGGCTAGCACACACAGAAGAGTAAAGAGTGCAGTTATAGCACATAGGACGTCTCACAGAAAAGCACCAAAAAACATCAAGCTCAAGGTAATTGCACCTCTACTTGTGTAGATTTAATGGAATAAAACTTTCAACATCATTTAGCAAATTTATCACGTTTGGTATCAGCTAACTCTTCACAAACTCACTGCTTTTGAGCTAAACAGAAATACGTAACTATGTGAAGTGAAAATACATAGTATTTGTTGATCTATTTGAAAGACTTTAGACTGACAGATTTGTGGTCTGGGTATGAGTTTCATATAGAACAGTAATAGTAAAATACTGAGTGGCTTCTGAATGTTGGATGTGGCAGTTTGTAGTTTTAAGGGTCCTACTTGACTGACATAACTGGCCGCACTAGTCAGAAGGGTTATGGACGCATCGATATAGAACTTCTGGGACAATAACAATATTTAACATCTTACTGTCGTCAATAACAACGTCAATATATGATCACCTTCTACTTTTTCACACTACAGTTCATGTATGAACTGTGCAGTGAAGGTAAGACAAGTTAAATCTCTAAAGATGGATCACGGATTGAATGACATGCTAAATTTGTTTTTTTAAAAATGAACTATGGCAAAGTTTTACTTTATCACCCTCTCATCTGCACTCTTTCACAAGAGTATTTTATTATTTATTTTCTTTCTGTTATTGCAATTCTCTCTGTGCGTGTGCTCGTTAAATGATCTGTAACCGTAAAATAATTTTTTTCCCCCATTTATCGACGAATAATTTATCACCCACAAATATATTGCACATCCCTAGAAACTGTTACTAAAGAAAGATTCCACATAGGGGCCATTTCAGTCCACACACAAATGCTGGGTTATAGGGAACAGTATCGACTTGAGCAGCATGTATCCTGCCTGACCCTCTCTAAGCCAGCTGTCATCTCCATTAAGAGAGGACGTAGTAATCGTAGAGGGGTTATTGTGTGTGCATGTGTGTGTGTGTGTGTGTGTGTGTGTGTGTGTGTGTGTGTGTGTGTGCACGTGTGGGTGTGTGGGTGCGTGTGTGTGAAATTGTAGGGGACAAGGGGAGCTTGAATAAAATGTCACCCAAATGTCAAAGAGGAACAAGGGCCTTAGAGGTTTTGTACGCTTGTACAGTCTCTTCTGAATGCTAATGCATTATGGGAGTGATGAGGGGTTAAACGAGCCACTGATGAGCCAAATGAGAGACTGAGAGAGAAAGAAGAGCAAGAGACAAAGAAAGAATAAAACACTGGAAGCACTGACTCAGAGTGTAAGAAGACAAATCACTAGTTTGACTAGATCACTACAGCTATTAGTTTCTGACATCAGCCCCTGCACTGGAACATCGTGCTCTCTGCACAGAGGTTTTCCCATCCTAATAACACTTCACATACTACACAGCACTGACTTGTTTCGCACTCGTTCTTTCACACTAAACCGAAATACATTAAATTTCACATTCAAAGAGGTGGAGAGAGAATGGAGATGACACTTTACCAATCAGACCAGGTAAATGGTTGAGAGACTCTTTGGAAAGACGCTGATTATCAGTTGTATTCAAATCACGAAAGTTGAATAAGGTCTAAAGTAGGTTCTAAAAAAATTGAGATAACAAATTTATTAAAATCTAGTATTGCTGATATGACTGTCAGCTCATACAGGATTTGTTTTCTGTTAATAACCTCTTGTTTTTCATTAGTTTGTGTTGCTACAGTTCGTCCTCATGCTGAAGGTTAGGTTTGGATGTAGTTTTTACATGTTTTGTTACACTAACCATGAGGATGTCTTGTGCTCAGCTTTACCGGGTCAGCTGTGATCCAGTTAAAGGAGTGGTGACCCATAATGGGTTCCTCAAAGGTATACCCATCTAAGCTTTTGTCTTATTGTTGGGAAATTGCAAGTGTGAATCCCACCTACTATAAGATCGATAAAGTCATGGACCGTCAATATCGGTCGTATATATACTGTCCGGCCTCCTCCTTGTTTCTACGCTCATTGTCCATTTTATCAGCTCCACTTACTATATAGGTGCACTTTGTAGTTCTACAATTACAGATAGTCCTTCTGTTTCTCTGTATACTTTGTTAGCCCCCTTTTACCCTGTTCTTCAATGATCAGGACCCCCACCGGACAGCAGGTATTATTTGGGTGGTGGATCATTCTCAGCACTGCAGTGACACTGATGTGGTGGCGGTGTGTTAATGTGTGTTGCGCTGGTATAAGTGAATCAGAGTTTTTAAGCACCTCAGTGTCACTGCTGGACTGAGAATAGCCCACCAACCAAAAATATCCAGCCAACAGCATCCTGTGAGTAGCGCACTATGACCACTGATGAAGGACTAAAGGGATATCTAACACAAACTCCAGCAACACTGCTGCATCTGATGCGCTCATACCAACACATCGGTGTCACTGCAACGCTGAGAATGATCCACCACGCAAATAATACCTGCTCTGTGGGGGTCCTGACCACTGAAGAACAGGGTAAAAAGGGGCTAACACAGTATGCAGAGAAAAATTGATGGACTACAGTCTGTAATTGTAGAACAACAAAATGCACCTATATGATAAGTGGACCTGATAAAATAGAGTGTAGATACAAGGAGGTGCACTAAAAGAAGTGGTCAGACAGTGTATATTGATCAGACCCTTGTCCAAAGCCTCCACCTACACAGTAGCTCAATTAACAAACAGGCAAACACTTCATCTTCAGAAACTATATTTCCAGCACCTTCAGAAACAGCCTTTCCTGACGAGGCTGAGCACAGTGTGTTAGCGCCATTGGGCTTATTCACTGCTTCAGGCTAAGTGTCAGAAGCTAAGCCTTACTGGGATTTCATAATTTAATCCTCAAACACTGCTCTATATTTGGAAAAAATGGTTTCTCAACAAAAAAGAATGTCACAGCTTCACAGTAAAAAAATCATGATGCAGCAGGCAGTGAAACAAAGGGTCATGGTGAAAGCCATTTTGAAAGTAGAGGAAAAGACCACAGACACGCCAACATCTGGTTAAGTCATTGTGCTGGGTTGAAGGACTGGCTTCCGAAAAACGCCAATATAATGGAAAACAGAATTTCCTTTTATAGAGAGGGCAGGGTAACACTTTTCCCCCGCCCAATACTGATACTAGAACCTTGCCTATTGAACAAATCTGATATTTCTCCTCTAAAAATGACTAACCTTTGAAATTTTATTTTTATTGTGAGCACCTAAAAGCAGGCTCAAACTCCACTACTCCACAGGATGAAATAAGCACCACCACCACCACATCACACAACATGAGTGTGCGCCATTTCAGGACAGATTTACAGAGTTACAGTACTGAATCAGAGTCATTTTTTTACCCTCCGATATCCAACACATTTTTCGCTAGTATTGGCCTGATAACGATCCC
The DNA here is from genome assembly GCF_904425465.1 of Colossoma macropomum. Taxonomy (NCBI): domain Eukaryota; kingdom Metazoa; phylum Chordata; class Actinopteri; order Characiformes; family Serrasalmidae; genus Colossoma; species Colossoma macropomum. The sequence continues at coordinate 20,220,131 of NW_023494794.1, forward strand.
CAACCACCTTGATATGAGATCTATAGTGTTTAACATATTACTTAAACACATAATAAAAACAGCCTGTTTAGTTTGCAGTGACAGAGTTTATGTAAGCATGAATGTTTAAGGTACATAAACCCAGACAAATTTCAAACAATTTTCCTCAGAGAATAAATAAATAAATAAATAAATAAATAAATAAATAAATAAATGGAAAATGAGTATTTAATCCATCCCTGATTTCAGATGACCATCAAGAACTAAAATCTAGTGATATCACGTTATTCACCAGTGTCCTTTCTACCACAATAGGGAAACAAGAGTGTCATGACTGAGGATGTTAAATCAAGACATGTGTGTTTGTCTCTCTGTCTGTGTGCCAGACTGAAAAAAGATGGGACACACACTGCAGGAGGGGAGACCTCTATCACTTCTCTTCAGATCAATAATTCAACCATCTACACCGCCCCAAGAGATGCATTAGTGTAAAGCGTGCACACACACACACACACACACTCACACACACACAAACACGCACACACACATATATATATTACAGACACATTCTGTCTCTAACTAGACATATCAGTGTGTTCACTTTGAGACAACACATTTTGTGTTACTTTATATGTGTGTGTGTGTGTGTGTGTGTGTGTATATATATATATATATATATACACACACACACACACACACACACACACACACACACATATATATATATATATTTCATCGCTGTTGTCGGGAGAAAACCTTTTATCTTTACAGCAGCAGGAAAAATACATTTTTTTGGTCCCATCTTCTTTAAATTTACACACAATGTAAAGGAGGCCCTTTTCAAATTATATATATAGATATATATATATATATATATATAGATATAGATATATATATATATATATGTACACACACACACACACACATGTATTGTCTCCTCTATTTTTAGCCCTAGTAGATACATTAGCAGTGGATAAAACCTTCTCAATATGTGCTAATACTCAGTTTGACTGTACTTGCCATAAACACTTGTTTGAAAACTCTTGTAAGCATGTCAAGGACTTGCCCGGTCTTCAAGAGATGCTAGACCTTCACACTACAGCAAATCTGCGAGAAAGAGTGTGTGTGTGGGTGTTTATGGCTGAAGGACAGAAAGAGACAGGTCATTTTTTAGGAGACGCAGCATGTCACTAGCCTGGCTCTCTCAATTTCAGGAATGTCACCTCTATGGTGAGCAGCTTGGTGAGTTGCGCGTGCAGGTATGAATCAGGCTTGACAGGACACATTTCAGCCAAAAGCAGGCAAGCACAACCACACATGTGAAAGCAAAGCATGTTATGTGACTGTTTTTCAATTGCAACATACTCTTTTAGTCTTCCTTCCAAAATATTGGCCTTACAGAATTCATGATACACGTCTTCTACTCAGATACACTTCAATTTCCGTTGAGCTTGTTTCCACACTTGCCAGCCTAAATGCTGGATGGGGGTATTAGAGTTTGACATTTTCACGGTATGATAACCCAGTCAAAAACGTTTCACGGTATTACTGTATTGAGCAGTTATTTTAACACACAAGCTGAAATGTAAGGAAAAAAATATGAAATATAAGCCTCACCACTCACATATCACTGCTGTCGGAACAAAACCTTGTATCTCCATTTTTGTCATTTTTCGGTTTTTGACATAATTTGAAAATGCCTGTTGCCCTTTACATTGCGTGTAAATTTCTTGATAAATGGACCCAAAATAACAGCCCAAAATTACTTGGAAAAATATCTGCTTCCATTGACTTACATTAAAAGTGAAGTATGTTTTTTCCTTCTTCTGTAAAGTTAACATTGTGGAGATACGAGGTTCTGTCCTGACAGCATTTTAATTTTATGTACGTTATGTTCAGACGTATCCGAAAAGCAAAATATCTCCTAAACATATCAGAACAAACACTTCAAAAAATACAAAAAGTATGGAAAAGTACAGAAAGTTGAAAGTACAGTCTGTACAAATGGTACATCAACGAAATATTCTAATGAAAACAATTGTACAGTTTGATATATTTGCTGAAATCTGTGATGTGACAGCTCTAGAGCCCATGAACATGTGCATGTATGTGTGTAAGAGTGTGAGAGCAAGAGATACTGCACAGATATAGGTCAAGATCTTTATCTGCAGTTTCTGGAACAGCATATTGGAAGCTCATGTTTGATCAAGCCCCCACGGGGCTGGGCAAATGACAAAAGCGGTCATGACCTTTCCACACCCCTCTAACAAAGCATAATAAGTGCCTGAGATATTCACACACAGATCCACACCGCAGTGGTATACATGATACAAAGCACCATATGCCCACTAGGAAACCACTAGGAATTGTATAGTCTTAAAATTACATAATTAAATTATAGATATTGCTATCATTACTACCACTAACAACAGAAAACATAACATTGAAGACCAGCTAACTAAGGTGTTTCAACTGCTATATGCTAGCTAGGCTAGTCTTGCTAACTGTGATTGGGTCAGCTAGTTGCAGTAAACACACTACCTCTAGTCCCATCAACTCACATCGAGAGCATTTCTGAAGGGGTAAGTCATCTGATGGAAGAGATAAATCTACAGGCTACTCAATGTTTCAGTCCACACCAACTAGAAGTGCAAAAAACGAGCCCTTCTGAAGGATTTGCTTCAGAGGTAATCTGTCAGTGAGTGCGTTTACATGCGCTCAATAATCGGATCATAATCAGATTTCTGCAGTTATCTTATTATTCAAACAGTCATGTAAACACCATACTCCGATTTAGAAATCCGATTGAGAAATCCGATAAACAGAGCTGGATTTTAGCTCAGCAATCAGATTTCTCAGTGCAGGTAAACTCTTACTCTGATTTCTTTCAGATTTATCAGTTTGCGCATGTGTAGAGCAGACCGCTGTACCGGAAATGAACAAGCAGAGAGAAGGCAGTAAAACACTTCTGGAGCGACACTGAAACCAACTACATGCTTTACGAAATTAAGGATTTAAATGTTCTTCATCTTCTAGATGATGTATAGTCATATTTTCAGGTAAAGTCTTGCAATGTTTTTTTAAAAATAAGATGCGGCATGAAGTTTGAGTTTTACATTATGTTTACGTCACGTCTTCTTCTGTGAGTTTAATGCCTGGTTGCAAAGCAGAAATCCGATTACTGCCAAACTCATGTAGACCTGGAGTTTTCCCATTATCTGATTACTCAAGAGCATGTAAATGATTTAATCAGATTACTGACAAAATCTGATTTTCTGCACTAATCGGATTATTAAGTACATGTAAACGCACTCATTGATTTCGTCCCAATAAACAGATCTGCTGTTTGGGCTATCATGTTTAAAGTATGCAATGAAATTGTTCATTTGGAAAATACATTCTCACTTTAAGTGGTGAGCCGAAGGTAGAGTGGATTAGGGATGCGCACAGGTACTCAAGTACTCGGTTAACCTTTTCAAGTGCCAGCCTTCGAATACTAACATCACTGTTTGGCTATCAGTTAAGCTACTTTACTCAAATACAGCAACAAAAAGAATTTCCTTGGCTATTTTTGAATAATAAGAAGTTTTGTGAGCTGCCAAATGATCAAATTAACCCCCCTCCCAACTTTACATTTATTTTCCCGTTTTAGATTTTCTACGTAGTTCTTTCTTCCAACCTTCTTTCATTACCCTAAGACAGTTGTGATGCTTGAGTCACCCACTCCATGAGGTCCACGATGCCCAAATGGATGCGCAAGAAATACATAGTGAACTGATCAAGCGAAGTGCATTAATGTAGCCAAAAGGACATTTAATTTGTTTGACCAAAAGTAAAGGTGTTCACCATGTTTTATGTATTATGTAGGTAAAGTTTTAGGATTAAAGAGGTGAAGGCTAATATCTTGCTGTATCAACATACTGTGAGAACACTGCAGTATGAAAAGATTATCCACTAAAAATGTAATTGTATTAATCCACAATCCAATGACGCCATTATTGTCTTTACACAGTGAGGTTTTGTTTGGCACTGTGCATGTTAATGAGCCGGTCAATGAGCCGGTTAGTGTCCTTTTCAGACAGAAATGTTTTGGGTTCGGCTCAGTTTTGCACTAAAAACTTGACGTGGAGAAAATTCTCCGTCTGTATTTGAGTTCTGACCAAATTTCAGGCCCGATCAAGGCACTAAGGTCTCTGTCTCCGGTGTGTTTACTTTCATTGTAAAAGTAGCTTCTTCTTAAGTTATAATGGTGGCACATAAAACACTTGAACAAAAGCTTCCAGAGTGAGAATCTGGACGGAAAACACAAACGCTTCCTTCAACAGTGCACAGAGCGGGGCGGACTGATCTGATAACAGGCTTTCACATCCTGGGAAAAGGCCTGTGCTGGGGGGGTGTTGAGGGGGATAAGGATCGCAGAAGCCCCATTTCCAGCCTACATCTGTAAAACACACACACACACACACACACACACACACATACAAACAGGCCAGAGCAATCTGACATTTGCATTGGCTCGTGCTTTTCGTCCTTGATTTGCCTTTTCACAATGCAATCAGTCCATCAACAGCCTTTTCAACACAAAAACATCTTTTCAGACATATTACTCCACCTGGATTTGCTTTCATACAAGTGTGTGTGTACGTGTGGAGGATGAATTCAGAAGCAGCACAGCCACGCTTCTTTAATATTTATGTCTTTGCATTCTGATGCAGCCCATAAATAAATAAATTATGCACTGGAAGCTTTGATCTTTTTTTACCCTTACGCTAACATTAAGCCATGCGCATTTCTTATTAATGAAAAGAGTTTACAGCTCCGTGTTCTGTCAGTATAATAATACAGAGCGTGAATATAAGAAGCCACTATAGTTCCTTAGCTTTCTCCTTCGCCTCTTTTGCTGTGATTCCTTTTAAAGCTCCCTGGAGAGAGATCTTAGAATCCTGCTCCAAAAAAAAAAAAATCTGCAGATCCCCATTTATTCATTTTTATTTTATTTTTTTACGTTGCCTGCCGTGGAGTTTCCCCAAATGGCCAAAGACAGAAGCAGCCTGTCTGATGTCAGTTACGGCCAGACAAGTGTTCAGTCGCAGTGGATCAAAGCAACCGAGGTGTGCGTGACTCAGAGGCTGATTCCTTTTGACTTCTTTCACCAAATTCCCTCTGAGAGACATCCAGCGATGGGAATATGGGGTAACATGCATGTGTATGGGTGGAATTTGTTGAGCTTTGATTGACATGTCTCACTGGCAGGCTAAACAGCTATGGCAGAATAAGGTATCGAGTGACAAGATAATAGTGGAGATGACACACATACACACACACACACACCTGGATAAAAGCAGAAACACAGCGCTAGTTCACTTTTTCCTCTTATTCTGACAGATGAGAAATGGGTCAGTGCAGAGCTGAGGAGTGATGAGCAACAGAAGTATCACAGGATTGGCTACTTACACTCTTTCCCATCCTCACTCCTTCACACACATCAAGAGAGAGACATCAAAACACACATATCAGTCTATCACACTCCAATGACTTCAGATAAAGCTGGGCCTGTGCCGACAGAATCCTCTCGCATGGGTAAATGTGTGGAAACAACTGTGGTAACCAGTTAAACTGTTATTAAAACAATTTATACTGTTATCGAGAAAAATTTAGTCACCATATGTCACAATAAGCTTTTCTGGGTACACTGTGAATATCGCCAGTACTTAAAGAACACTAACCAACTGCATGTTTCATCCCAAAGACAGTGTAATTAGCTCTCTGTTTAATGGGATTTAGTGCAGTGCAGTATGCAAAATCATTTGTATTCAATGTTTTGATAATATTTTTTTAATGTGGCACTACCAGCCCATTTTTTTTGCCTGTTCCAGAATATCAAATGTTAAAAATAAATGTTGTGACATCGTGTATAGTGAAAATTCCTTCAAGTATCATGATATTTTTTTCTGCATCGCCCACTTTTCGTCTGTCATCATCTTTAATTAAGCCACAAAATTTTAATCAGTAAGAAAGAACGAATTGCAAGCTTGGTCTGAGGATCTCGTAAAACATAAATCATAACATAGATGGCTTCTTGTTTTTGTTCGGGTGTGGCATTTGCTGAACTCCTACTGAAAGTGTTCAACCAGAGCAGCTCAACAGTCGCATTTCTAAAACAATCTCGTCCATGTTACATACAATTTATGTGGTGTTAATGTAGGACATCACATAATCCAACATGTTTAAAAGTTCCGCTGTGTTCACGTGTGAGAATATTAGTGTGCTACGTTTTACAAGAAATTGAAAAAAACAACACTTCTTAAACCAGTGCTAAGTTTTTACATATCGCTAGGGGCTGTTACCACAGTAACTCGGTGAACTGTCAGCAGGCACAGGCCTAGATAAAACCATCCAGTGCACACACATCATTTTATTCCTTCACTCATCTCTATTTGTGCAAATATAAAGTGAAGGTGCAACATTAGTGCCCTGGGGCTAGGACAGCTGAGGAGTGCACCAACAAGATGCACAGTAAGAATGTTTTTGGTAAATTGAGTGTCACTGTTGTTGCAGTAGTTGGCCTTGACTTCACTTTCGCATTATGGATTATCAGGGTGTCAAGTCTTTAGGTGGCTTTTCTCCCTTGTGCAAAATAAATTACTGAGCTGTGAAGTCACCTTGGTCACCACTTGGTTCAGTGACAGGTCCACTGTGTGTCTTACATGCAGTGTGTATCTCCAGTATGTCTATTTAAATGACCTTTGAGAATCTTCTGTTTATTTAAGAAACATCCAAGTCAGGCAGAAAGACTGAGGGCGAGAGCCAAGAAACAGCATCATTAGCTTAATACAATGGAAGGTAAAGACCTGAGAGAGCATAATAACAATAGCTTTAGCATTTAAGCTCATACCCAAGAACAGAGCCCTAAGATTTACATGATGCAGTGAACACAGACAGAATTGCAGACCTGAGACAGAAGATGGAGAAACAGATTTCAGATACAAGCATAGTAACGTGTGGCATTTTGGAGAATTGGGGGACATGATTAAAATTTTTTAAACATACTTGTATAAACTGCCTTTCTGATAATACGTTCACATTTAACAGATGTTATTCTTTGCAGAAATCCTGTCCTGCTTCTGTGAACTTCAAGGAGTGGAGGGCTTCCAGATCCTGCACATCAGTAAAGCCTTGTAGGTTAGCTAGTTGAGGGAATTAACTAGCAATATTAAAACAAGAACACACAGCGTCACTGATGTGAAACACTATTGTATTGTTTTTTCCTTTTTTACGTTTCAGCCTAAATTACCTATCGTTTATTTGATTGAGTGAACGTCTCACAGCTGTTGTACTGCAGGGATGCCCAATTGTGGTCCTGGAGATCCACCACCCTGCAGAGTTTAGCCCTGACCTAAATCAAAAACACCTAAACCAGGTAATGAAGGTCGGACGTATCTGAATATTAGAGCCAAATATGTTGGATCTGAACTCTCCTGGGTGGCAGCTCTCCAGGATCAGGATTGGGCACCCCTGTTGTACTGCAACGGCACAGAATTTGTGAAACCTGTCGGGTGTCAGTTTCCTCTCTTTCCATGATGTACATTCTGACACACAGAGAGCCAAAGGCACCTCCTTGTGGTGAATCTTTAAGCTGCTAGATGCCAGTATCAAAGCGAGTGCGTGTGCAGGTTATAAATTATTTCATTCATTTTAAAAACCTCCAATTCATTTTCCAGCAAATAAATAGAAACCGCACACAAAAATGCGTGGAAAAATGTCATATCTAAGTTTGTTCTGAATATACTAAATTATTTTCGCCAAAATGTGATTTGAATGGACCATTTCTCTATGGTTTGTTATTGTAGTTTTACTCATTCTAACAGTACAAATGAGGAAAAATCCAAAAAATCTGGCAGAAATAATTCAGAATCAGAAGAATGAAAATCTGAAAAAATGAATTTCATAGGGCCTCACAAGAGGAGAGCAGACAATAGCATCCACCTGCTGAGAGGACGCTGATAAACATGTCATTACAGACAGAGATTCAGAGACTGGACAAATGTTCTCAGCAAACAACATCAGTTATTAAAACAGAAAACATGAAATCTAAGAAATAACTAAAAGAAACAAATGAAAAATCAAAAAGAAAAAGCGAGACAGCGAGAGAGAGAGACTACATGTCTACGGAAAGAGGGCGTAAAGAACAGACAAGAGAAGGAAGGAGGTCCACAGGAAATTGCAATACACTACAGCAAAAGCTGAAACAAAGGCTACACATTAGGGTTCCTGAGACAGTGCCTGAGGCATGAAATGAGCATCCCTCTCTGCACCCTAATAGAAACTCAGTCATCTTCTAACACACTTCAAAGCCTTCAAATAAAACCGCCCGGCCCCTCTTTTTACTACATGTGAATTTATTCATAGCCTGCCACAGTCGTTCGTCCGTATGGATGTTACCCAATTAAATCCTTTCACGTGGCTTTTAAACCATAAAGCCTAATCATAAATCACCACAGCATGACTGCGAACGCACGACTGGGGTTCTCGTGGGAGACAACACACTCCTGCTTATGTCAAACACAAATGTGACTGTGAATCACATCAGATCTTTCATCCTAGTATTTTCAATTAATTTGAGTAAAGTTTTGGCAGTGGAGACAGCCAGCTGATCAAGAGTCTTCTTCAGGCCAAACCGCTCTGTGGGCCAGACCCATACATCCTCAGTGTTAGAAAACGATACCGGCAATAGGACTGAGCCACGTATCACATTTTATCACTGCCGCGATATCAGTTACCAGCATAAGCACATCACAAAGGGCTGCAATAACAGAACAGTCACAACTGATAAAATCTGTAAGTTAGAAATAACAGCACAGCTCAAATTACATTAGCTGAGTGAAATCTTTCACAGTGTGGACTTGAGTGTACGCAGAATGTAGTTAGAACAGGACCACAGAGAGCTACAAAACAACTACATATAATCAGCTGAACAACTACGCCATCACAAACTACTAGCCTGTAAAAAAGGGTGCTGCCAGGCCAAGAGCTGGAAAAACAAGCAGACAGCCAACTGTGTATTCCTTAATACTATTCTTTAATAATATTCTTTAATTATTTAATCAGAATCCACAGCATCCCACGTTGTCTGCAAAATTATCCAAAAACTTCATCATACATTTATTTTTTTTCATCTCAAGCAGCACTATTTGGCATCTGCTTCACTGCTTGAATTGTAACTGCTAGCCATGTGACCAAAACTACTGCACAAAAGGCCAAACTCTCTGTCAGACTCTGACCTTAACCATCATACACTCAACCACATATGGGCAAAAAAGGTCACTTCAGAACAGACTCTGTTCTTCCAGCAAACCAACACACGCTGTATTTCTCAGCAGGGGAGGTTCTGTAATCTGTGTAATGTAATGTATCCTTGTATTTTTCCCAAATTACTAGACAGCCTGGGAGAAAAGTCAAACTACATGTCAGCATAACGCAACATTTCCCACACTGAATAACAATAACAACACGGCACATGGCCTTGTTATTAGCAGGTTGTGTTATTACATTATTACGCTCAAAGTCAATTCCAGCAGGAGTACTTGCTTGAGCTTCCTTCAATAAGTTTTTAAATAATAGATCAGTAAATGTCATTTTGCTTTTGATATAATTTGTGAATTGTTATTAATGGGCCATTAAGTGGATATACTGTGATACTGCATTTAGATTTTTTTTTTTTAATTTTTGCTTACATTTGTATTATATAACGCGATGATACATTATACGTATCGCAACATACCGACACCCAATGCACTAGTACTGTGACATTTAAAAGCTCCCATCAAAAACTTTTCACATACTGTATTGCACTAAATCCAATTAAACGGGTTAATTATGCTCTCCTTTGCTAAGAGACAATAAAGTGTATTCAATTCAATGCTGAAGGAGCTCTGGGAAGTTTATTCACTTTAGAATTAGGCTTATCAGACTTGTAAAAATCACAGACACTTTAGATTTGGGCTGAATTAATAACCACAACTCTTGCTGGTAATCACTTAATTTACAGTACCTTCCCAGGAATAATAATCCAGCTCAAGGTTTCTGCATGTACAAATCCCTTCCTTCCTCTCCAGGGTATCCCTTCACCCTCTGTCTGCTTTCCCCCCATCTCTCTTTCCTGCTTTCCAGGCACACCTGGGAGTACAATGAGGTGAGCCTTATTGTGTAGCCAGCATCCTCAATCACTCCCCCCCCACCCTAAACACACGTGAATAGCATCAGGATAAGCGCTGCTTCCACATTCACGACACAACCGCTCATTACTCCTAGAGAGACCCCGTGCTCTCCACCCTACGCCTGCACCCTGCTGGGCTGAAATCTCTATATGATAATGTCTAATGCATCATTTAAAGCTAGTGCCTCCTTTTCCACTGCGTTATCATGGTCAGACTGCTACAGAACCCTTAGTCCTTATAGCCAGAGGGGGTTAGGCTGCAGGTTCAGTCATTTACACTACATTTTAGGGGCCAGTCATTAAGGCCTTGTTGTTTATGCATCTAAAAAGCAATTACAATTGAGCAAAAGTGACTAACGGGAAGAACAGACAATATTTATTAAACAAATACTTGTTTCTCAGTGTAATCTCTATCTGGTTGATTACCACAGACAGTAATTTCACTGTACTTACACTGCACAATACATATTTAGAATGGAAGGTGCACTTGCCCATTGGCTTCCATTGTGTTTTACTAAGTTTAGCTGCCTTTAACACCTTATTGTAGGCATGCAAGATGATATTGAATTGGCAGGAAAAAAACTGGCATCAGACAGAGGTTTTGCTTTGACCTATATTTCATACAGATCCTTGTTGACATATTTATTATGTGCAGATGTAGTTCCAACTTCTTCATAGAGGTTTATGTACTGGTATTGGCTGGATAAGTGCATGAAAAATATCAGATATCAGCCCTGGCCCACAATTCCCACATAAGTGCATCACTAATTTATTGTCATCAAAATTACCATCTATATGCTACATACACAAAAGATAAATATCAGGATGAAAAATGCTGGAGTAGACCTTCAACAACTACTACACACAGAGACAAACAACAACGTGTATGACCAAAATATTGACAAGGCTCATGAAAGGTAAATAAACAAACAAACAACTCTGTTCTGCAAAATATGTGTGTCAATGGGTCAGATGCTATGAACTGAAGCAGCTTTTACACTGTTTACATCTTTTCTCAGCTGAGACAGTCCTCTGGACAGCCCTATGATGGGTCACTAAAACATTAATCAGGGTGTGGTTGACCCCCCACAGGGCAGGAGAGTGCTCCTTGCAGTGGGCAGACATTTTTGGGAGGTCAGGCGAAGTTCGGGATGAAACACGTTTAATCATGAATGGCGCTCCTTCTGTCTCTCCATCTAGCTAACTATTCATATTCTCCTCACAGCCTTATTCTTTTATTCCGCCCACCCTATCCGTATGTCCTTGACCTCTGGCAGACGTGCCTTTAATTTCTTGTATCAGCAACATCTGCTACTGTAGATTCCAGAAAGCTTTCTAAAGAGAATCAAAAGCACACATGCATATGTGTGACATCTAATCAATGATGGCAATGACAGCCTCCGCTATAAATGGAGATCTCTAACATTTCAGAGCTAAAATCAATCAAGATACAAAGTATACAAAGATGGACATTAGGCCAAGTATACAGGATCACCAAGTACGCTGGCCCGAAGGAAAAGGTTTAAGATTTTCAAACAGTGGCAGCAGACACAATAACCAGTTTTACCATCTAAACGGGCAAATCCAAAACTTTAGAAGGGCCTTGAGCTGGAACGGACCATGCATGATGCCTTAACGCGTGCTCATGTATGCATGTATGCACCCTATCAAGTCTGACCACCTCCAGCACACTCAGATACATAACTGGGGAAATCTCTGCAGAGCTTGTATTGATTTACAATGAAGCGCAATTAAATGGTTCCACCGCTGGCCCATTTAGATTCTGCAGCAGTAGGGAATATGGGTTGAGGTCACCCGCTGTGTCTGAATATAGCTCCTGCTGGATGCATTATGATGGTATGATGGTGCTACCACTACTGCACTGGCCCACATTTCAGCAGACAGAAAACAGACAGGATGGTCAGCATGAGTTTCGAATGCAAACATGTGATCAGTGAGTGTGTTTACTTGACAATGAAGAACACAGAAGGCCTAGACACTGCAATCATTCCACTGAGAAATACCCCATCTGATTTTTTAAACAAGAACTGAATGTGTGAAAGTCTGTCTGAAGGTGAAAAACTGGGTTGTTAAGCCTATTTTTAAGCCTATAAAAACTAAGCTATTTATGGAAAGCTACTCCAGTGGCTCCCAACGTGCTCCTAGAGCATCCCTGCCCTGCATGTCTTAGTATTTTCCCTACTCTAATGAAATTGATTCAGATGATCTTAGCTCATGAACAGGCCCAGAGCAGGGGTACCCCAGGACCATGAGTAGGAAAGTAGGGGGTTCAGGTAAGTTCATGAAGTCGTGGACAACTGTTCCAGCTTTTATGGTATTGTAAATGCCAACCAGAGGAACTAGAGTACTAAGGCCTGAGCAATGAACATTTTCACAAATACAGATGCTAAGCTAATCCGATAACAGACAATAGTGGCCACTAACAGACTCCAAACGTTTAGTTTAAGAGTACTTGACTGATTTGATTGTCAGTTGTCAACTGTGAACTGTCAAATATAGATAACAGATTATCGGTTCTCAAAATTCAAGTTTCTCAAACTCAAACAGAACCAACAAAAGTTTTGAATAATATGAAAACTGTAGTAAACGATTTAAGGACATTAAAATCTACAGCCCAACACCTAGAAACATATTGTGGCCAATACTGATAATAATTTTAAGAAGCTAAAGATTCTGATAACCAGTAATACTAGCCAATAATATACTATTATGAGGTCACAAATTATATTCCAATAGTTTGAGTTAAAGAGAGCTTTCCTGAGTAATATCACTGTCAGCTCTCAACGGTCACATTTCTGAAACTCACAGTCAGACTTCCCAGAGCTTCCCAAAACTCCTTGTAGTTTTGGTTTCGTTTTTATCCCATTTTACATATTTTCCTATAGCAAATGTCCTTGGGACCTCAATATCTCCTGGTATGTATTCAACTGATATATCAGTCAGGTTTTAATAAAACTCTCTGGAATGTAGGACTCTTGATAAGTTAAAAAAAAACTATATATAAAAATAAATAAAATATTTGCAACCATAATAACGGTGGTGTATATCAGTCAGGTATCATCTGGTGAGTGAACTATTTATCATTTCTTTTTATCCAACACCTACCTTGCCGAACCCTCCTGCCTCATGGCCATTAAGCCCCTCGTAGAGCGAGTGGTGGCGTTTTCCCAGCACGCTGGCCGGTATGGTCACGTTGCCGTTTCCGTTGGCTGTGGTGGCAGCGCCTGAGTTGGCCATGCTCACAGCGTTCACGGCTCTGTTCTCGTCTTCCTCTGGCTTCTCTCTCTCGGGATGCCCTGGTCCAGGAGCAGGTTCAGGTTCACCTGCTCCAGAGTCCGTTATGGGGGGTGCGTGGGCTAGGGGTTCAGGGGGGTCGGGTCTGGTGCACAGGTCATGCATCACTCCCTCTCACTGCAGGGGAAAGGAAGGGGGACTCAATACGGCCACATAAGGGGCACGTCCAACGGCAAGGCAACAAGAGGGCAGAGCCAGAACTTCACTCAATGCCGGAGGCAGATAAAAGGTGATTACAGTGATCAACCAAGCGACACCGACTTCAAAAAGACGAACCCTCCCCTTCTTTTTCTCCCCGCTTTCCTCTGCCCTCTCCGTCAGTCAACAGGGCGAGATGCAACGGCCCAAAAAGCGTGAGGACTTCTTTTAGAGAGGAGAATAACTTGAGTGCAAGCTTTTTTAATGGGCAGCAGACTCTTGCGATAGGATCTGCTCACTCAGCAACACAATTACACAGCTTATCAGTTAATGACTAACACAGAACTAATACGCCTGCGGGTTCCGTGCAGGAAAGCAGAAATGCACAGTCACAGTACAAAAGCAGTTAAGCTGCTGCTCATTCATAGAAAAATCTAAATTGCATCACGTCTACCTGGAGTTGCAAGAGAAGCAATCAGTGCAAAATACCCATTGGAAACCTTCACGTGAACGTTTAGATGAAGCTCCGGTGCTGTGAGGCTTTAGTCCACGTGAGTCCAGCTCAGGCTACGTGCGCAAAGCCAAGAACGTTCGGTCCCAGACACACTCAGAGAAGCGCCACAACGTCTGCGATTTTGTTAAAGGTGATCCTCGCTGTTGTCAAAGGGCAAACGAGATCCAAGCGGCCATGTCAGAACAGCTTCAGCGCTGATGAACGGCAGAGACAGAAACAAGTACTGACCCTTTTAAAAACAGCATTCTGCTCTCTGACAGCTGATGATGTACCTGCCTTGTGTCTCTCGCTTCTCCTCTGCAGTCGTGCCGCTTCAGGACGAAAGGAGGACGAGGCTGAGCGTTCCCAGTCCTCAGCGCTGCTGCTGCGGTTGCCACGGCGAAGCTCGACGAGCTGCCTAATCTGTGTTTGGTGAGGTAACATTAAAGATACGAGGAGGAAGGAGGCTGGAAGAGCGTGTGACTGAAAAAGCCAGTGCGTGTTTGTGTATGATGAAAAAGCAAGGGGGGGTAAAGGGGGTGGGGGCGGACGGGTACGGCCCTATCACGAACAGGCAGGCTCTGGGAGGGAGCCAATCCCAACTGCGGAGGGAGCTGGTTTCCATGGAGATGACGCTGGAATGATGTCGGCTGTCTATTGATCGCTGAAGAGGCAGCGCAGTGTAACACGGGGAGGCTGTGGGACAGATCAAGTGTGCACGCACACACACAAACACACACATTCCTCAGACATTAGCATTGAGAGACAATGCTTCAGATGACGTATGCAGACAGGAATGCTGAATAAAACAGCAGGATATGGCAATAACAGGAGGACGTGGAGGTACCCATGTAAAAATGACATCACTTCTTCAACTCACTGAGCTTTTCAATCCTTATAAAAAAGAACTAGAGTACTACCACAGTTCTGTAGGAATCTCATAGTAAACTGAAAGAACTACTATTTTACATAGGGGATTATCCTAGTTACTACATAATCGCCTGATTGCAATTATTTGAGCTGATCGCAAATATTTTAAGGGCCCATATTACTGAAAAACATTTTTTTTCTCGCCTTGTTGAAATAAAAGAGCTTGATGTAGTTTGTGAAATGTTCAAGTTTTTGAAACGTCATAAAAACCTGTGCACCTATACAGCCTATGGTTTAGCCCCGTCCATTCACGCAGAAATTGCACGCAACGTTTCAGTCCGAACATAGGTCCTTTACAGCTTTAAAGACACAGTAACAAAAGGACTTCCTTAATTCCAAAGGACAAAAAATGCTCATAAAAATGAATTATGACTGTTTTTGTTACAAAAACCACACTAACATTATAAGTGGACTTGTTTGGGTGAATTCTCTGATTCTTCACTTACAAAGAGAGCATTTCCCTGATATATTTACAAAAAAAAAAGCTTTAGGTGACTATTGACATGTAATGTTTGTTAGCAACATTAGTCTTGTAGCTCCTCATAGGTTAAAACTAAAGCAGCAAAATTTGGACAAGTCTTGGCTGATCAACTCACGAATTTGATGTCTTGCTGAACCACTGCTTTTTTTTTTAACTTAATTTTTATTTATTTTTAACAATATTACAATGTTTCCATGGGTGAAAAAAAAACCCTATAAAAATACAAGTTATATCAATACACTCTTCAATATTAATTATTACACAAATAAGCAACAAAGGGAATCCACTTCAAAATAAAAGTAATCAACAACATAAAAAAAGATAATGAAAATAATGTGAGAACAGAACATGATTGTCTGAAAATAATAAACAAATAATTAATTAGACAATCATTAAGGGGAAAAGAAAAAAAATTGTATTTCTTACTGCATTAGCGGATCTATAACAGGGCTCCATCTCTTCATAAATGTATCTTTTTGAATTCTTAATAAGTATGTTATTTGTTCCATTTGGTAGACATCCCACACCTTTTGGATGCATAAATTATATGTGGGAGGGTCTGGATTCATCCATTTAATTGCAAAACATTTCAGAGCTCCCGTTAGTAATATTCCTAGAAGGTATTTCTTGGATCTTCCCTCTAAGTTATCCGGTATTACTCCCAATATTGCTACTCTAGGATCTTGTGGAATATTCTGCTGAAACGCTTCCTTAAGGGCATCAAATACTTCGTTCCAGAATATCTGTAACTTAGGGCACAGCCAAAATATGTGTGTATGGTTTCCAATTTGTGCGCCACAATTTCTCCAACATGAACTGTTATGTGTTAGACCCGTCTTCGACACTATTTCTGGCGTTCGAAAATATCTGGTGATGACTTTCCATTTGAATTCTCTCCAGATGTTTGAATTGGTCACTAGACTTGCTTCGGGGCATATTCCGTTCCAAGTACTCTGTGTTATATCCACAAAGTCTTTATTGTTTTACTACAGCTTATTTTTGTGTGCAAAAATCAGCGAATTCACCTAAACTAGACCTGACTGATCCTACATCTCTCACCAGCAAACTAAGACACCGACAGAACTGCCGCACAGAACTGACTGCATCAAACACTCATCTGTGAGGTAAGTGTGAGCAGTTGACAAATGAAGTTGTCACACGATCCCAACCTCCCCCTCCGGTCTACCAGCCAGGATTCCGTCACACTGTACACGCTGCTCTGCTATTTCTGCTAATTACCTTATTACCTTTCCACTGAGCAAACAGATTCAGATAGAGTGTGACCCCGGGGAGATTAATTACGCCCATGAGTCTGTACACGCATTGGTGTTTATGTGGGTCCGAGTCTGAGGGGATGCATTAGGCCTAAAATCATTCAACCATACAGCACCACACAGATGGGGAGGTTACAACAAACAGCACCTTGTAGATTTTATTCTGGGAGCTACTTCCCTGAAAAACCTTCATGAAAGGTTACACATTTTAAGAAAGGCCTTAAAGGGACCATTTCAAGGAAAACATGATTTTCCCTCGCTTTTTTGAAATAAAGGAGTTTGAAGTAATATATAAACATTGTTATAGTTTCAGATTGTACCATTTACTTCTCAGTCCACATTTTCCATTTATGGAAACTAAGCTGCAAAAACAGCCAGTTTTTAATTCATTGTGTCTGCGATGTAGCTATTCAGCCTACAGTAGTTTAGCTCCGCCCATTCATGCTGAAGTTCTAAAGAGTGTTTCACCCCTCAGTGCTTTCCGAATAAACTATACTTCAGGACAGCCAATGAGAACTGAGCTTGGTTATCTTATAGGGACCATTCTACTAAATTATTTCAATCCGTAGTCCCACAGTAAAATAAAAATACTTAAAACAACAATTAAATATGCAGACCTTAGATATTTACAAGGATTATGCCATGATCTATTTACATCTAAGGAATTAACTGAGATTGGAATAACCTAAATATGTACAAAGTCATCATTTACAGGGTACTTCCTACTGGGAGGTGGCCGTCCCAAAGCCTAACCTCTAAATTTCAACTGTTTTTTTTCTGTTCTATTAAAGTGAAGTTGAAAGATATTGATCTATAATGAGTTTCATTTTTAAATAAAAAAAATGTAAATAAATGCTGTCCTACATTTTCATGTCACTACCGAAACACAAACATGAAGAGTTGTAGTCCATAGGCGGAGCCTTATTTTAGCCACACCCCCGAATTTTACAGCAGGAAGTGAGACTGCATCCCGGTCCCTCATGGTCACATGGTGAGCAGTTAGATCCCATTGTTTTGACGTAAATGTGTCCCAAAGTCTGAAAAACAGCGTGTAACATTAAGAACGTTCACTACCGTAGCACATATTTTCTGTGTGTGTGTTTTTAATAAAAATATTATGAATTTTTGTGTGTACAACTGTTCAAAGCTGTGTTTGCTGGTCATGTACTGAATTAAGCTCAAAATTAGCAAAAATTGTCACTATAGAAACTTTTGGCAAAGTGCATTTCAGTAGTGTTATGATTGTTTTGTTAGTGACAAAATGGAATTTTTTTATCATTTATTTTAATTAAATAAACATACTTATGGTATACGATCACTCGAAGCAAAAGGATTTTAATCTAAGTCCAAGTCAGTTGAAAGTCTGAAATGTGTTTTGAACTCTGACTTCGAACTCATTCAGTAGAATGGTCTAAGTTTGCCTATTCAGCCCACAGCAGTTTAGCTCCAAACACTAGGTTCTAAGCTGTGTTTCACCTCTGAGTGCTTTCTGACTGAGGCACAAAACACTACAGCCAATCAGAACAGAGCTAATTTGTCTCATATCAGTCTTAAGTGCACAGTGAACAAAAACAGCCTGTTTAATTCTGAGAGGAGTTGGAAAATATTTCATGTAAAAATGAATTATGACCATTTTTGCTACATAGAATCACACTAATGTTATAAGTGGATCCTTAGGGGAAAAATAAATTACAAGAAAAATGTAGGATATTTGAGGATTTGGACCCTTCAAATAAAATCAGGAGTATAGTTTTATTCACTCTGTGAGGAAATCCTCACACTGCAGTCTCAGCAACAGCAATGTGACCACATTCAATACTTATGCTGTTGGCTTCAATAAGAGCCAATTATATTAAACACATTAATTAGTATAGGCAGGGTCTAAATACACCGCAAGTCTTCAATTCTGAGAAATGAGCTACAGAGTAATCAAATCTACGGTAACTGAATACGATCCCATTTGTTTGTACTGTGAAGTGAATGAAATAGACTAAGCAGATAAGGACATTATCCAAATTGTTAACTTGATAAGTTCAGTTGTGGTTTGACTCACAGTGATGGCTTTTGGCAGACTTTCGTTCCAGCCATTTTCCATCCAACCACAGTAAACGCTAAATATAAGAACACTCTTCAGCCACACAGTGAAGGTCAACACCTGCAGTGAAACACGCCTTCTACATAGATCACCACAAAAATGGCAGCAAAGCTTTTAGTACACAGGACTAAACCTTGTGCAGTCTCTGTTGGTCAATTATCACATGATGCATGACCATCAGATGAGAAACTAATAACATGATCTGCTAATTCTACAAGAGGTCATCGACCTGGTCACCTGGCCAGCAGTCATTCAAACGCACTCAGTCATTAATCATCATTAGGAGCATCAGCACCACTCTGGCTGTGGGGAAGCCTGTCGCTGACCTCCAGTTAGTCCATCTTTCAATCATTAATCCTTTATGAAACAGATGTGACTATTAATGCAAGTGGTTTAATTTGACACTAGTATACGATTAAATGGCCCATATAGTGGGAAAAGCTAATTTTCTCACTTTTTTTGATATAAGATTTTGATGTAGTACGCAAACAACGTACAGTGGGCAATATGATGATACCATTATCTTGATTAATTACATCACAATAAGCTTTCTGAGCACACTGTGGATATCATAACTCAAAGAACACTGAACAGCTGCATGTTTCATTACAGAGAGAGCATGATTAGTCCTAATTTAGTTTAGACTCAAAACACCAGTATTTTGCTAATATCAGTTATTGCACTATTACTCACTAATATCTCTCCATAAACGGACCTGTCCTGTTAATCAATGTCTCTCTCTCGCTCTCGCTCGCTCTCCCTTTATTTGAGCCCCTGAGCGACGTTTGCCTGAGTCACCACATGGAAGACACCAGAGCTGCTAGAGTCACCAGAGCTCCATCTCTGCTGGCACCGTTTTGACCACCATGGGGTTTCATGTTGTACAAAGCTGTGCAAACCTCACCTGCATGAACTGACCCTCCTGATGATGCTGCTGCTGCATAAACTCAAGCTATCAAATTAACCATTGCTCCAACTTGTTTTTCCCCGTTTTTGTATTCTAATATTTTACATTAATGCTGTCTGCTATCCGCTGTCGACCAGAGGAGGATGGGTTCCCCTTTTGAGTCTTGGTTCCTCTCAAGGTTTCTTCCTCTTGCTCTTATGGTGTTTTTCCTTGCCACTGTTGCCACTGGCAACGCTCATGGGGGCTTGGACCCAGATCTTTCTGTAAAGCTGCTTTGTGACAACACCTGTTGTAAAAAGCGCTACATAAATAAACTTTGACTTGACTTTGACTTTATTTGAATGCAGTATGTGAAACGTTGAATGGAAATCACTGTATTCATAGTTTTGATAGTATTTGTTAGACATGGCACTACTTTTTTATCTGTTCCATCTTAGCAAACTTGAGAAGAACTAATTATCATGTATTTTGAAAATGTCTCAAAGTATCATGATGCTATATTTTTGCCACCTCGCCAGCTGCTAAGTCCACTCCGAAGTCCACACAGTCTATATACGGAAACCTCTTTGTGAAAGTCATCACTTTTGTGCTGTCCCCAAAAAAAAAATCATATTGAACTGGGGTAAGTTACAAAGTTTACAAATATTTATTTATTGAGCACAGAGCAGTTTGGCCCTGCCCATTCATACTGACATTATAAGGAGTGTTTCAGCACTTTTTTTAATGAGGCACAATACAGGACAGCCAATCAGAATGGAGGACATTTTCATACATAACAGTTTAAAGGGCACAGTAACAATCCAGCCTGTTTGGTTCAAAAATGGTCATGTAGAAACTATTGATGACTGTTTTTGGTGCGTAAACCCACATAAGTGTTAAAAAGGGATTAAAATAATAATAATAATAATAAAGTAGTATATATTCCTTGAAGCAGATTTGGCACTTCACAGTTATCATATAACGCATTACCATCATACGTGCAATCAATAACATGATCTGCTAACTCTATATAAGGCCATGGACCTGGTCACTTGGTCAGCAGTCATTCATATGCCCTCAGTCTTCAATCATCAGCATGAACATCTGTCTACCACTGACCTCCAGTAAGCCCAGCATTCATTTATTAATCATTCTTGAAGGACATGTGACTGTTAATGCAATTAATTCAAATAAACACAACCAAACTACATCTTCCTCAATGTGCTTTCTCGAGGTCAATAAGCAAGTAACTGCTTCTACAAGTTAATGGATCATTTAAGCAACACCGAGCAACAAACAGGAGACATATTACCCAATCCAAGGAGCAAAACATCTGAGCTCCACTCACAGCAGAAAAAGGTGGAAAAACAGCTGTGCAGCTAGCTGGACACGTCCATTCACTTCCCATATACAATTCACATTTGTTTCCATTATATGAAAAAGCCTACGTCCCTCAAGAAGGGGAGACTGAAGTGGATAAACGGTGCAGAAATCATATTCACAGCAGTGGCTCTCTCCCTGTCAGGACCCTCAAACTGAGTAGCAGGCCCATAACGTGTTTAGCATTTAGAGCAGATCTAATGGAAGAGGCCAGCCCTCCGGCTGAGGAGAGGGCAACTGAGACGACTGCTACCTGGATGAAGGGGATTCTTTCCTGAGCACTCGAGAGGGGTTCCTCTCTTATCTGCACCTAAGCCTCGATGGCATTAAGAGCAGCAGACCATGACATCCTATAAGACGAAGAGCAAGTGGGTGAGGGAAGGATGAGTAGAGGGAAAGAAAGAGAAAAGCAGATGAACACCTGCTTGGATGGACAAAGAAGAAGTGCTTGAAAAAAAGCTTGAAAAACCAAAACGTCCCAAATCACTGTCTGCCTGTCATGAGTTAATCTTGCATACTATGTAAATTTTCAATGTGAGCGGCAAAGTTTGGTCAAAGGGTAACATAAAAAACAGAATTCAGTAAGGAAGCACAGAATTTTTGGCTACCTAAAGACTTTGGCCAAAATGGTCGAAAGGGGCACTTTTATGTTATTGTCCGAAAGAGAAAAAGGCAAGAAATTTGAGCCAACCTGAAAGATTAAGTAGGACTACACTTAACAAATCATGAATGAAATAATGATTAAAAACACAATTTATTTCCTTCACTCTCCTGAGCTGTTCAGTACAGATGCATTCGAACAGTTTGTGCAGCAGCAGATCAACAGTGTGGAATAGTTTCACAGTTTCTACAACAGATTTTAGACAAACTATTTATAATCTCTGTTCATACAGAGCACCAAGAAAGGCACAGTGCTCAAGATGCTCACTTTTCTAGCTCCATATGCAACGTCCTGCTTAATATACAGAATACAGCAAAACAACAGAAGCATAAAGTTCCTACAAGCACACCAAAACCATATGTAGCCTCAGTTTTTGAAATGACAAAAAAAAAAAAATAACAAATGACAGTGCAGAAGTTCAAAGTTTAACTTAAAAAAATAAGAATTCGTTGTCTTGAATGACCTCCGCAGACAAGGATGCTGGACTTCATGAGCACATTCTGTAGCCCACATACTCTTCGGCTTCAGCCAAGGATTTTCATTTGGGGGGATCACCAGAATTCAAAGCAAAAGAAAAATAATCATCAAGTTTTCAGAGGGAAAAGGAGGATGAAAAAAGAGAAGCTACTCTCGCTGCAATTCCTTGCAGAGCATTCCACTGCTTCCACTCAAGCAGAAGTTAAATTATGGGTTGTTCACCAGAGCGTGGCATCAATGAGGAATCAAACAAACCTTGCCACGCAAACACACCCGGTTATGCGCTGTGAGCAGCCCTCTGCAAGACACTAACCACCACTTTCACTTGGAACCTGGCAGCCAACACCAAAGCTATAAAAATGCTGGGAAGAAAGAAACAAAAGAAGGGAAAAGAAAGAATAAACAGAAAGACTGACTTCTTTCAATGTAAATTGCATTTGTAGAGCCACGATAGATGTTTCCCATTTAAGGCTTTGACAAGGCTTTTTTATGATGCAAGCACCTCATGAACCTCTCTAACTAGCTGTACTATGATATACAGGGTGTCCCAAAAAAATTGACATCATTCCGTAGTCTAATAACCAATTCTCCCTCAAATGATCTCAAATTTTAACAAAATGTGTAAAAACTAACCAAGTTTGATTTTTAATGTTTTATTTTCAGGTTGAAGAATGGCGTTCACTAGAAATGAAAAGGCATTTTGTGTGTTAGAATATGCTCGAACACAGTCAAACAAGAGTGTGCAGCGAGCATTTTCGAGAAAATTCAATAAAAATGCACCAACTGGAAAGCAGATTTGGACATGGCACAAAAAATCAAAGAGAAAGGCTGTCAGTGCAGGGCAAAGGGATCTGGACAACCACCAGTATCGGAAGATATTACATTTGTGAAGCTTTGTGAAATCGGTTATAAAATCTACATCCCTCTGAATTTCTTATTCAAATTTTGATAAATAAATCTTGCATTGTTCAACATGAAGCCTGCCTAATTTCGTTTGCCTAGACCATGTAGTTACTCAGATATTCACATTTCAAATGATGTCAATTTTTTGGGACACCTGTACTGCCAAACTACTACAAACTGATGAAATATTAGTTCCAATAAAATTCTGTTTGTTGATACTGTTTATTACCGAACAGGTCTGTCAAAGTTTGAATAGATGAATCCAATGCAAAAAAAGAAAGAAAGAAAACAGAAAAAGACTCTAGTATGTCATTGCTGACGATAAATGACAAAGCAACTATTCTGGCTTTTCAGACGTAAAGGAAAATCTGCAAGACCTGACAGATCTTTATTAACTCCACTGTTCTACAGGAATCCGAAAGCTTACTTTATAAGCTGAACAATGCTGATAGGCACTGTTTGAAAATGAACATGTAATATGAACATGTAATATTTGCTGCTACTTTAGCTGCTTGGCTAAGCACTACTACACAGCTACCGAAGCCTCTCATCCCAGTTACTGCTTTATATACAATGGCAATATGATATCTTTGGTTTTTAAGGAGACCTTATGGATGAGTCACGCTCAAAAATTCTGTCAATATAGGCAGCGTACGTTTTTGACAAACATCTCATGACCTCGAGGTAGAGAATCAAATCATGGCTTTAGAGGATATGTGATTTATGCTGAAAACATACTTTTGGATTCAGGAGACATAAGAAATCTGGCATGTACCCTACTTACTGTCTTTGCAAGAGATTTTGAAAAATAATGTATTTATTTTTGAATATATTTGTTTTCTCTTAGACTCTTTAATTGTATCACTTGATATTGCCCGGGTGGTTACATTAGGAGTCGGTGCTGAGTCAGGAAGACCAGCTGTAACCTTTAGACACCTTGAAAGTGCTCAAACAGCACCATCTTTGGTTTAAAACTGGTTTTCTGGAATGTGCAACTTGCGTTTATGGTTTGACAAGTGGCCAAACTAATGTTATTCCCAAACTAATCGTTAAGATTACTGGGTTGTACTAGCAATAGCACAACTTCTAGCTCTTCACGGCAAGCCTTCAGAGGCACAGCCATGCTCGCTTCAAGGACAAATGCAATAAGAAAGGATGAAAGCCTGCCAAAGAAAGAAAAAGAGTCAGTAAAGAAAAAGCTGAATCAGATGAAGGCAGCATTCTGGCAAGAGAAAGAGTGTGACAGATAAAAGAGAGGAATAATCACTGACTACCTGAATAGAAAGTGGAAGTGAATATTTGATTTAGAGTAACGTAATGAAAATTTCCAGCACACTTTAAAAAAACAGGTTCTCTGCATGTATTTGCAAGTCCTGATGCAGAATTTGGGAAATATGGAAAAGTGGAAAACCCACTAGAAAAGGGATTTTTACTCAACATATAAAACCCATATTTTAAAGATTTTATAGTGCTTGGCCTGCAGCTGTAATACTGCAAACCTCAGAACTGGAGAAGGTGCCAAGTTCAGTTCTCAAACTGCCAGCATGTTCCATATCTCCACAAAAAGAGAAAGGAAAACAATAATCTTTCATTCAGCTGTAGCCTTTTAGTGCGCTTTTGGGCACACTAGGGCTGTACAACATGTCTGCAGTACTGACTGCTGAAGGCTGCAATTTGCTCTAAGAAATTATAGAGATGTTTATTTTGTAATATTTTATATAAACAATCAGTCAAAATTAAGATTAAAACCAACAAAAAAACTCCAATTCAAATCACAAATACCTTCTTCTACATATAAACACAAATGCATGTATGGATTGAAAGTTTCTTGGCATTCAGCCCCCGCTCTGAATGAATCCAACCAATGCCCGCTCTGAATTAATCCAACCAATGCCCGCTCTGAATGAATCCAACCAATGCCTGCTCTGAATGAATCCAACCAATGCCCGCTCTGAATGAATCCAACCAATGCCCGCTCTGAATAAATCCAACCAATGCCCGCTCTGAATGAATCCAACCAATGCCTGCTCTGAATTAATCCAACCAATGCCTGCTCTGAATGAATCCAACCAGTGCCTAATCTGAATGAATCCAACCAATGCCTAGTCTGAATGAATCCAACCAGTGCCTAATCTGAATGAATCCAACCAATGCCTAATCTAAATGAATCCAACCAATGCCTGCTCTGAATGAATCCAATCAATGCCTCATCTGAATGAATCCAACCAATGCCTGCTCTGAATGAATCCAACCAGTGCCTAATCTGAATGAATCCAACCAATGCCTGCTCTGAATGAATCCAATCAATGCCTCACCTGAATGAATCCAACCAATGCCCGCTCTGAATGAATCCAACCAATGCCTGCCTTGAATGAATCTGACCAATTCATTAAATAGCAGAAATGAACCTATATGTATTTACGTTGGCAGAGGAGGACGTACCACTTAAATGTGCAGCATTAAAAAACAAACAAACTTGAGGAGAGGTGAAAACGTGTAAATTACAGCTTTGTGTTCCGTTGAGGCAAAACCAAAGGTGCTGAAGCTCCACACCGGTGACCTCCAACCCAATTTAACCCCTGAGTTGTTTGAGTCCGTGTGCACTGGTGACAGTTAAAAGAAAAAAAAATGAATGGCAGCTGTACTCGAGATCAAAAAATACATTTGCTGAGACCAACAGCCAAAAGACAACTCAGAGCACAAATACTACAGTCCAAGACAAGCCTGAGACGATAAAAATTCAGAACTACAGCACTAAGTGCAACAATACACAATATCCACTATATGCTCAGAAAAGCAGATTGTGAAGTACTTTATCGCATTAACAATAAATATCATCATACTGTACACCACTAATATCTTTTGTATTGTGCACAATGATACAGTGCACTGCCAAAACAGAGGTAGAACAGAAATGCTGATGTTCATTTTGCTTTTATTTATTTTATATCTAAATATTTTTCAAAGTCTAATTGTCAGCATAGGGTCAGATAACTAACACAAACAAATGCTTTTCTTAGACAAATAAATTTAAATACACAGAGACTGTTAACTGTTTTGGGTGCAGCATGAGGTGTTTTTTTAGAACAACAGTGGAAATCACTGTAATTCAGATGAGCACGTCTATCATAAGTATTTCTCCAGCATCAATGTATTACCCAAATGTATTCCTGTAATATATGTGCATACTGTCTTCCAACCCTGTATCAAAAAAGGAAATATTAGCATGCGCATATCACAACACCCCAACTGCAGGAGGCTGTCATTTGGGTTGTGCTCAAACTGTAATCAATAATTGAAGACTCTTTCAGCCCACCCTCGTACCAGTTTTGGGGAGGGAGGGGGGATTTCCCTGGGATGACCCAGTTATGCCACCAACTCCCCAAAATAAAAAGACACAGATACATATACAAGCCCCCCATCAACCCACCTCTCCAGAGACCGAGACTTCAAATGAACCCTGAATAACTCTCGCCAGCACACAGAGCGTTAGACATGCAAGGGAAGTGCATCTGGCTGCCTCACTCTGGTATAACACAGACGAGAATCTAGGACACAAGTCGAAAACAAGCCAAACCTAATGGGGCTTCTAAATTAGACAACTGAGTTACTCAGGCTAAAAGGCAATTCAAGTCAACCTAGGGACCTGAAATAGTTGTTCCTATATGTGCAATATGCAATATTAAAGTTGCACACTGTGTTTTCAGTTTTTTCTTCCTTCTTCTCTGCCTCCTTTGACTCTTTTACTAGTGGGAGCTGATTCATATCAACATAAAGAGGCTTTGTGTGAACCTCCTGAAACAGATTTCAAGAAACAAAAGAAATTTCACAATATCACTGTATCAGACTGTACATTTCAACAACCATACTCACTCACTGGCTTTCAAAAGTGATGACTGTCATATTCCACGTCTCTTTTACATTCTTTCTCCCTTTTCTCCGTCTCTCACACGGATCAAACTTCTCACTATATTCCCCTTCTTACATGGCTGTGTCAACATAACAGAGCAATTTAACATCACAGCTCTGCAGCAGGCTGTCAGGACCAAACAGAGCACATTTATGCTCATGACCTGAGCTAAATCCACACAGAAGCATAACACTTGTCACCATAATAGCCTCAATCTGACAATCAAAGGGAGTCTACATGATTGCTTTGAAAGTAGTGGTGAGAAATAAGAAGATATGTTACAGTTACAAGGATAAATTACGTCATGAATTAGGGGTTGACCGATTATCGGCCATGCTGGTAATCAGATCCGATATGCAAACGTGCATATGTGATTAAGGCTAAAACAATTATTCAACATTATCGATATTGCTGATAGTAAAAAACTGCCAACATATATTTCTGTTGTTGATTTTTTATGAGTTAATAACTTGATGTGAAGAGAAACTCAATGAACTGGTCTTTATAACAACAGACAAGATACCTTTGCAAAAATAATGATTAATAATAATAAGAGAAGCATTAGATTATACACTAGAGGCTTTGATGCAAGCTAAAAACAAGCGATTATCACACATCATAGCTTGATTCATTAAATATGGCTGCTGTTGGAACAAAACCTCATATCTCCTTTTTTGTAGCTTTTCTGTTTTTTAGATAATTTGAAAATGCCTGTTGCCTACGGAAGTCCAGAGAGGCCATGAGTAAGTTATAAGCTGCGTTCCAAAGTCTAGGCTGCAGCCGAGGCAGGCTGCATTTCTCGGCCGCTACGTCGTAGCAGACCGTTCCAAAGTGAAGGATCCTTCATATACAGCCTACGTTCAGAGTGATTTCAAGGATGCATCAGACGTATCCTTCCAGGCTTTCGGTTACCCACAGTTCTCTGCACACAAACAATGCGAAGGAAAAAAAACAGCACCACGAATATGATGGAAAACAAAGCCACTGGAGTGGAGTTTGTTTTAAAATGTAAGTTGTTCATGTACTTGAATTCGTCTTTGTTACCTTATAAGATCACTGATGATTTAAAGCGTTCGTCCATATCTCGTATTTTATTTAGAAGTATTTGTAAATGTGTAGTTTATCGCACTACATAAGATCATCTCCTCCATTTCAGTAAAGAAACGAAAAAGCAACAAACACAATGCAGCGGGCTCCATTATCTCTCACCAGCTCCCTCACGAGTTTCGCGCCACTCTGGTGACGTCACCACACAGCCTCGTTAGGACTGGTCCATTTGTGTGACCAATAGGCTACTAAAGAGGAGTCTTCATAGGACAGTCCTACCGAGGACGTTAATGATCTTGTTGCCAAGAAACAGCCCAAAATGACTTGGAAAAGAGTCTGGTTCCATTGACTTACATTAACAGCAGCGATATACTTATTAAATATATTAAATATTGTTAAATATTAACTTTTTAAAGCACTGATTGTTTTCTAGTGCTGTGCTTTTATCATTCTGCAAATTCTTAATTTCAGGCACAAGATTCATTGGCTTAGTGGACTAAGTGGCCAACGAAAATATTTATATCCGCCTACCTTCATAACTGAAGGTGTAAAAAAGGAAGACCGAAACAAGAAAGAAGAGGACCAGAGATGATTCCATGCAACACTGCAGCTCTGACCTCACCTCAATGCCTATCCAGCAACATCTCCACTACACATCCTGAGAGCTAAACCCCCCACACACACAAAAACACCAGAAATAGCACCAACAAAAACAAAGACCTGCCAAATATAGCACACTGACCGCAGCTGGAGCAAATGGTTACACATGGTCAGGCTGTGTTTGCTCTGATGTGAGCGTGCTAGCAGGGCTGGGGGCACATGATGAAACGCTCTGTAACACGGCACACGATCCGATAAATCACAGACAGCAACAAGTGAACCGATCACGATGTTCATTAAAGGTGTTTTAGGTGATACGACTTAATTAGGTGAGAACTTCATTTCAGTTCCACAACAAACGACGCAAACAGCTGCCTTCTATTACAAAGCCTTCATTATCTGTATCACAAGACTCAGTCGTTAGCTGTGTGTAAACCATAACATTTAGAAATTATTTGCAGTGACATTTCAGCACAAAGCACTGTTTTCGCTCTCTCCCTGTGTGCCGGGCCTAAATGAAACCATTTAACACGTCTGTTGTTCTCTCTTCATTAAAATGGTAATGAAAAACTCAATCCATCACCACAGCATGGGAGCCGTCCTGAAAGTGGAGAAACAAAGAGAGAGAGAGAGAGAGAGAGAGAGAGAGAGAGAGAGAGAGCCTGACAGCATTAAAGCCAAATACTCATAAATACAAAGTGGTACATTGCTTGAGGGGCAAGAAGAGATTACAATAAACTGCTGTACAGTCACGACTGAATTAGGCTTTTTTTTACCCCCCACAAAAGAATTAACATGAGACGCTTTTCCTCAGTTCTGGCCAGTAATACAGTGATCATTTGATTAGCAGGATTTGCTGGAGGGAAAGCAGCAAAATCTGGTACAGCATGTGATCTTATAATGCTTACCTTTGGCCTAATCGTTATTAAGAATAAGGACAACTGTTTTATTGAATTGTCTGAGCGTCCAGGTGAAATATCCCGCCTGGAGAAAGAAAACCCTGCAGCCGCTCCACTCAGGGAGTCACCGTCGAGGTGGAATTTACTGCCTCCTTCCTTCACACGTCTTCCTTCTTACGTCTATACATGGACTCTTTTTATTTTCTCTTATTTTCTTTTTTATTCTTTTGATCCTCCCTAAACTGCTTTTCTGTAAAGCTGCTTTGAGACAACACTAGTTGTAAAAAGCACTATGCAAATAAATGTCGTCGTTGTTGTTGTTCACACCTGGTGTTCACAACCGGCATATGTCTCTCAGGACAACTGCACTAAATCTAGGGCTGCACGATTCTTGACATAATGAGAATTGTGTTTTCTGGGCTTACAACCGAGGTCGTGATTCCCACTTTTAATATGCCGACTTCAGTTATTTCAAAATTAGGGAAGCACCGGTCCAACTTTTTCAGTTACAGATTCTGAAGTGAGGGCACTGGCCGATACTGAGCACCGATCCGATACTACTGCTCTGACAAATCAAATCCAATCTGAACACAAATCGAGATGGAAATTCACTGCATTGCTTATAGCCACCACAAACTGTACAGTGAAGTAAAATAAGTCATTGACATGACATACATTGTGTTTAAAAATCATGATAAATGGACGAAAACAAATGGCTCAGAATTACCCAGAAAGATGTCTGGTTCCATTGACTTACATTGAAAATACAGTATGGTTTTTCTTTCTCCTTACCATTTTGGAGATACAAGGTTTCGTTCCGACAAAGATAATTATATATATATATATATATATATATATATATATATATATATATATAGCCCTGCGATGGACTGGCGACCTGTCCAGGGTGTATCCTGCCTTCCGCCCAATGACAGCTGGGATAAGCTCCAGCACCCCACCGCGACCCAGAAGGATAAGCGGTTTAGATGATATATGTATGTATACATATATATATATATATATATATATAACTATGTCAAGAATCGTATATATATTTTGCAACTGTAACCAATCTTTGCAAATAAGCATTAACATATGGAAATGGCCACAAATTTTTAAAAATGAAAGTAAATAAAATTTAGAATGAAGACTAAATATTCAGGATTCTGTACTAATTCTAGGTCACTACTCGAATTTAAGTAAATTTATAACACTGACCATGTTCAGGCCTTTGTAAAAAAAAATATATTTCAAATTATATTTCTACAAGTTTCTAAAATTCACTGTTACAGTTTTAGAATGACCATGAATAAAAAAGGATAAACAAACTGCTTTCTACATAAGAAAACCAACCATAATTTAAAATCCCAAATAAACAAAATCATTGCAGAAATACCAGACAAAACAGCTTTAAATCAACTGCTAGTTTGTGCTGTTGCTTCTGCCACAAAACATTTTTACAAATCACATTAAGAAACACATCAATATTGTCATTTTCCTACAACAGTGCAGCCCTAACCAAATTCATCTCCATGGAACTCATGACAACTGGGACTTCTCTATCACAAGAAAAGGAAGAAAAATAACTGGTCTCAGCTGGTGCTAAACAACGCTAACATTCCTCATCTCCCTTCAAAGAACAACACTATAAACCAGAGGCACATCTTTCCTTTTTTTCAAGTCACAAAAAGTATGACTTGGGCTGAACTAGGGACACGCTGGCAAGGTCTAGTCCAGAACAATAGAGTGGGTTGTTATTCTTTGGCCTGCATGCTGTAGCAGTGTTCAATTATTCACTAGACTAGCAGAGAGCTAGAACAGCAGATGCTCTGTCCCTCTCATACATCTCGGACAATGGAATAAAATATCAATGATCTGCTCCTCAAACCTCAAGTGCACATCCTTCTAGCTTCATAGTTAGCTATTAAAAAAAGAATGAAAAAGAAAAAAGATAAAAAGGGAGCAGAAATTGATGTGACAAATACTAAAAGATAACGGCTGCATCCTGCCGTTCTGATGAAAGACAGCAGCAAGGCCGTGTTGCTGACACATCTGTCCAGGCGGCACTTCCTTTAGTAATAATGCAGTGATGACCTGCTCCTTCACTGTTGATAAGGTCAGTGAGGGGCTAATGACTCAGCAGGTCTGACTCGCGCGACGTCAGGCATTCCTGTTTTTAAGCACAAGAGCTCACAAGAGCTGAGCAGTGGAGCTGGGAATCTTGGGGACCTCACAATGTGATTATGAAACATTTCTATGTTCTGATTTGCTCCTGTTTTATTACAAGTAGCATTAGCTTAACTGAATTCGAATGTAGCCTAAAGCTTATGTCATATAATTGTGAACAAGTGCACATGTAGCAGTGTTTAACGTACTTATCTAAATAACACCTAATAACACCATGCTAATGCTAATTTTCATTAGCGCTTTAATGCGATTTTCTGTATTATGATTAGCCCAAGCTAACGTTGCTGTACCTAGACTTACTCAGGCTCGTTTTCATATTAGTTATAGTGGACTAGATATATATGGACACTTTAAACTTCTAACAGACATTCAGGAACTTGTTGTAAGCTGCATCTTTTCAGTTAAGCCTTCAATAAGTATTTAAACTAAAAGCCTAACTACAAATATTACTCGATTACTCAAAGTTGGTTATCAAACACATTTTTACATTGGGTAAATTTACTATGGTTTTGGGCCTTTTTCCTTCATATATGGTGGGGTCCAAAAGCCTGAGACCTCACTGAAAATCTGAGATTTTCTTCATTTAAACTTGAAAATAAACAATGTTTCAGAATTTTGAAAATGTTAAAAAATTAAAAAAAAAAATAATAATAATAATAATAAAAGTAAATAAAATGTAGAATGAAGACTAAATATTCAGGATTCTGTACTAATTCTAGGTCACTACTCAAATTTAAGTAAATTTGTAACACTGACCATGTTCAGGCCTTTGTAAAAAAAAATTTTTTTAGTCTTATTCTTTCCATTGAGGCTCACGTTCAGTGGACTCTCAGGTCGATTAGATCTACTGTTTAGAGGCTTTTGCACAGACATTTAGAATCCACACCAGCTGGAATGTACACTTTCATTTAAGCAAAAAGGGGACAACTAAATACTAAGAAATCATGAAATGAAATGTTAATTTCAAAGATTCTATTTCTCATTCAAACTATTATGCTTATAATAGAATTGTAATAAAAATTTTTGTAATAAATGAAAACAGAATACAAAATAGAAGCATTTTTCATTAGTGGTCTCAGACCTTTGGACCACACTGTACATGCAATTTGTGACCAAACAGTGACGACATCAGTGAGATCCTGCGTTTTCATTCCTCCTCCGAGTCAGGCTGCGACAAAGTACTCTATTTTATAATGTTTCTGGCTGCGCATGAGTTTATTCAGCAGGAAGGGATGGAGTCCATACAAAAATCTGATTACTGTTTTGTGTATAGAGCCTTTCAAGAGAGAACTGCATTTGAGAATCAAATATATTACCTACCATTAGTAACTAATGCCAGCTTAGAGAGAGAGAGAGAGAGAGAGAGAGAGAGAGAGAGAGTCTCACAAACTCTCCGTTTCACCCACTGACCCCTCAAAATGGAATACAGGTGTGGGCTGTTTGTTTTATCTTTGTTGCAGGTGTATGAATTTCAAATTACAAAAGGAGTTCAGCGATGCTCAGATGTGTCAGATTTCTCAAAGCACACAAACAAAAACAGTCACTCGGTTCCAAGCGATCACCCACACATACACAGCACCTCAGAGCGAGATGCACTCCTGTTGCTAGGTAACCAGCCATCCCAAAAAGCAGGCAAACCCACAAAACACCAACGCTGTGCTCACTTACCGAGTCTTCCATATTGTCCTCTGAACATCTGGAGGGAGACGACTTCTCCAGAGATGGGCTGGAACTCTGGAGGTCCCAACCGACATCAGGTGAATTCGGGTTGGGTATGATTCCTGAAAGCTCTCTTTTGCTGGCCTTTTCTTCTACTGGTGAAGAGCTGCAAGATGTTTGCTCAGAATGCTTCCTCTCAGATGAGCTCCATAAGCCCTGCTTATTCGTTTTCATAGGCAATGGGGATGCACGCTGAATTTGCTGCGACAGTGAACGGGAACGGGCGACAGATGGTTTTCTCTTGCTGGGTGATTCAGGACGTTTCTGACAGCTGCTCTGCAACTGCACGCAGCTTTTTGACCTGGTCCTGGACAGTCTGACCAAGTGCCCTTTCTGACCTTTGGCCTCCCCTTCCTCTTCCGCAGGTTGTCCATGCACCTCTAGCAAGTGGCATAAGAAGTAGCTCTTCTCCAGTTTCACTTCTTGCTGGAGGCGCTGAAGAAGCACAGCCTGCTCCCCTTCCGCTTCCCCATGCAGCGTCTTCAGCAGCTCCTCCAGCTTATGGTAGATGGCACCGTTCCCCTTGCACCCCAGGTTGTTCCTTTCCCAGTTCTTGCCTGCTTTCGCACGGTTCGTAGGTTTCACGATGCCAACAATTTCATCGGCTAGCCTGCAGCGCAGCTCTCCAGCCTGCCTGAGACTGGCGCAGTCGGAGCACCGTCGCTCGCTGCCCTGACGGCCCAGCAGGCGACGGATCTCCACAGCACGCTCCCGGCCCAGGGCCTTGCGCTGCTGCAGCAGCTCCAGAGCCTTCTGCTGCTCGTGCCTGGAGGTAAGCTCCCTCAGTGCTCGTTCACGGCCCTCTCTTGCCTCGTCTCGCTGCCGCCGGAGCTCCAGAGAGAAGCGTCGGCGTGCCTTTTGGTTCCGGCTGCGCTCCACCTCCAGAGCAGCCCGGAGCCGCTCCACTTCCCTAGCCGGATCAGGAATGGAACCGGATCTGGACGGAGAACCAGGTCCACTGCGACGTTTGTTGGAAGGAGAGCCTTTCTTGGAGGAGAGATTATGGGGGTTACTTTTAGCTCCATCTTTGCCCATAGTGATGTTAATGAAGGACAGAATGAACAAGAGAGCCTTAGTCAGGCCTAAACGGAAGGCATGCAGCGAGTAGAGATGGGTGGAGAATGAGGATCATGCAGGATGACATTGGGGTTCAGGAGCAAGCAGCATGCATTGACAATAGCATTCCAAATGGTCACTGAAAACAGTAAAGACGACCACAGGTCAGAACACTGATGTGAAAATGACATGAATATATTTAGAGAGTAATCAGAACTTCAGGGTTACTACAAAACGCCTAGACAAGTTTCTCACTGACAACCAAGTAAAAATGGCAAAGTCAGTCCCACTTCCAAGTGGGAGATCTCTTTCAAGTTGTTCTCAAACAAGACTTTTGGGACCCCCAGACAGTCCACATCCCTATATGCTGGGAGCTGGGATGAAGCAAAATATGTGAACTATCTGGGGGTCCCTGAGGACTGGTTTGAGAACCAATGTTCTAGACCAAGTAATTTCAGGTCTTGCCAGATTTTGTTCCCTATTTAACAGCTGACTAGTCATGCTTCCCATAAATGGAAAAGCCAGGAAAATCAGTACCAAAACAAACTTCATGGGTCTTTAAGTGAACAATGGGAAGAAGGCCAAAAATAAAATCTGAGGAAGTTCACTTTCCCCTTCCTTCTCTCTGAAAAAGCAAACTGACTCTCATGGCATACATTCAGCAGGCAGCGCAGTACACGACGAGTATAAAAGACAAGATAAATATCTTGCACACTGTTTAGACACTGATTAGCCCTCAGACAAGAAACGTCTTCGCAGACATTGTAACGCCAGGCTTAATCCGTATCCAAACACTGGTCAATGGCGGATTAGAGCATATGAAGGCTTACCTATGGACTCTGTTCCCAGTATTAGGATCTGCTGGATCTGCTTCCTCCAAGGATCCTGAAAAGCATTTAAAAGCAGATTACAATCCACACAGAAACATGAATCTTGCTTCAGCTGTTCACCTCACTGAACTGCTCCCATTAAATAGAGATCAGCTTCAGCAACATCGCAACAAATATGTAATTCTGAAATATGGCAACATATGGATTTCAAATATATGACACATATTAGCATATATGGATTTCCCTGATATCCAACTTATTTGAATTTGGCCGTTTTCAAATAAGGGACATATATTTCAGCCATATATCAACATATATCAACATACATGCGTAATACATATCCTACAATACACACACACACACATACACACACACACATATATATGTATATATATATATATATATATATATATATATATGTATATATATGTGCATGCTTTGAAATATATGCCTGACCCTTTATGATGTAATGTGCATATATGGACATATATTAGATTTTTGTATAGTAAGATACAGAGAAGGGCGATATGGCAAAACACATAATATTGCGATACTTCAAGAAATCTTCAAGTGCTCTACAAGTACTGACGGTATCCACAATATTTAAAGAAAAGCATATTGTAATGTATTGGGACATAATTCATCACAATAGCGATACATATCGACATATTGCCCAGCCCTAGGAAGGTACAAAAGCTGAGTACTGGGAAGCTGCACTGTTATGTTTGGTATCATTTAACATACATTGGCCCAAGACAAACTGCAGCCAAGCCTGAGACTGTCCACAGATAGGAAAGCAAAAGGAATAATATAATAACAATGATATGATCCATATATTAAAATATATGCCCAGTATTTGATATTTACATATATGTGCATGTTGTAAAACATATGCTTGACCCTTTATGATATGATGCATATATATGGCTATATATCAGAGTTTCATATGGGAAGGTATAGAGGTGGGCGATATGGCTAAAACATAACATCGCGATACTTTAAGAATTTTATACAATACCCAAAATGGGAAAATATTTCATTTTTCAGACATGTGATCAGTTGGAAGTGAAAAAAAACAGTAGTGCTACATTTAAAATAAAAGTCTATCAAAAACTGTGAAAACAATGATTTCTATTTTATATTTGACATACTGTGTGCCACTAAATCCAGTTCAACAGGCGGGTGGTCAGTGCTCTACAAGTACTGACGGAATCCACAATATGTTCAGAACAGCATATTGTATTGTATTGTATTGTATTGTATTGGGACATACTTTATCACGATAGCTACACATATCGACATATTGCCCAGCCCTAGAAAGGCACAAAAGCTGACTTTAGGGAAGCTGCACCGTTATGTTTGGTATCATTTAACATATATTGTTCCAAGACAAACTGCGGCTACGACTGAGACTGACCACAGACAGGAAAACAACAGGAATGAAACATTTTCAGTGGAATTCTATGAGGCGAAGGTAATAAACAACAGCCAGCTGGTGTCATAACCAGCTAATAAACACGACAGAAAACTGACAGCTTTTATATGACAACCTCATTTTTCGACACTAGACCGCTGATAAAGCCGTCTGTAATGCATTCAGCAGACAGACAGCGCTCACACTGATAAACTGACAGAAGCCTCGATCTGTTAACTGAGTAAACGTCCCTGTTGGATGCAACAAGTGGAGAACATCGCCTGAGCGTGACTGAACCGCTCAGTAACGACCCTGTGAGCAGCGAAGAGCCCACTCAACGCCAGAGAGTCGTCAGTTTAAAAAGACACACATGCAGTTCACAGTCCGCTATCAGCGCACATGCTAATGTTGTCCTCTCACTCCGTTAGCTGGTTAGCTGCTTGGTCAAAGCTCGTCTCAGTAAACACGCTTTAAACGCTTTTACCTCACCCGTTCCAGAAGAAGACGCGTCCGAGCTCTCCTTCAAATACTCCTCAAGTCTTATTAGCGATGATTTTACTGGTTCATTTCACGCCGCTAAGCCCAGATAAGACTCCCGGGCGATGAACCGGCCTTATGTTGGCGCTCCGAGCCTCAAAGCCCGGACTTGGAAGAAGCAGGGAAGCACCAGTTGCTTCCCAGCGATGAATGAATCATCCTTTTGAATCGGTTCCTTTCGAACCGATTCACAAGTACAAGTGACTCGAACCTACATCAGCCATTACATTAAAACCAAGCCCTCGTTTCTACACTCAGTGTTCATTTTATCAGCTCCGCTTACTGTATAGGTGCACTTTGTAGTTCTACAATTACAGACTGTAGTCCATCTGTTTCTCTGCGTACTGAGTTCTTCAGTGGTCAGGACCCCCACATGACCACCAGAGCAGGTATTATTTGGGTGGTGGATCATTCTCAGCAGGGCAGTGCTGGTGGTGATGTGTTAGTGTGTGTTGTGCTGGTGCGAGTGGATCAGACACTGCAGTGCTGCTGGAGTTTTTAAACACCTCAGTTTCGCTGCTGGACTGAGAATAGTCCATCAACCAAAAATATTTAGCCAACAGCGTCCTGTGGCCACTAATGAAGGACTGGAGGATGACCAACACAAACTGTGCAGCAGCAGATGAGCTACTGTCTCTGACTTTACATCTACAAGGTGGACTGACAAGGTAGGATTGTCTAATAGAGTGGACAGTGAGTGGACACAGTGTTTAAAAACTCCAGCAGCACTGCTGTGTCTGATCCACTCTTTAGACTGTGTGTGGAGATGTTAAGAATTAAGGTGCTCTAAATAAATCTCTTTAAGAGCAAACGTGAATTATTTAACCGTACTCGGTTCTTCTGTTCGAATGAATCGATTCATGCAAACTGAATCAGACTTCCCATCACATTCTAATGTCCGGCGGAGACCGACACCAACTTCAAGTGGAGAGCTGGAACATTCCCTGTGTAAACGGTGACCTCTAGTGGCCAATGTGCGCCAGTGCACGGCCTGCCGTTAGCTGTTGCTGAACAGGCACGATAAGTGAACAACGGTAAGCAAGGTAGCCTAAAAAGCCTATTCTGTTTTTTAAAATGTTATTTTATGAAATACTGATCCAAATGTGTAGAAAAAATAGCTGCCAAAACATTTTTGGAGTATGTGGGAGTAAAAATGTATTAGGTCAAAAAACTACATCACAAATACTGAGCTCCCCTGTAAAACTAGATCTAGTAAAGAGCACAAAGATCTCAGATCTAGATCTAGAGGTCCTCTTATGAAGTTTGAGTGGTTTCATGCACTAAAAACATAAAACACAGTACATTTTACACACACATATATACATACATCATCTAAACTGGTTATCCTTCTGGGTCACGGTTGGGTCCTGGAGCCTATCCCAGCTGTCATTGGGCAGAAGGCAGGATACACCCAGGACAGGTTGCCAGTCTATCACAGGGCAGACAGACAGACATACACACACACTCACACCTAGGGGCAATTTTAGCATGTCCAATTGGCCTGACTGTATGTCTTCAGAATGTAGGAGGAAACCCACGCAGACACAGGGAGAACTCCACACAGAAATGACCCTGGTCACCTGGCTGGGAATCGAACCAAGGCCATTTTTGCTGTGAGGCAACAGCGCTACCCACTGCGCCACCGTGCCTCCCTTTTTTTTACATATATATATATATATATATATATATATATATATATATATATATATATATATATATATATATATATATATATACACAGAAACAAAAACAGCCTGTTTTATATATATATATATATATATATATATATATATATAAAACAGGCTGTTTTTGTTTCTGCACCCTTAGGATATATAGAAATGAACTCTGTTCTGATTGGCTGCCCTGTATTGGGCCTTAATTCGCAAAGCAGCCTGGACTGCAACACTCCTTATAACTTCAGTGTGATTGGCCTTGGGCTAAACTGCTGTTGGATGAATAGTGGATAGATGTAAATGAGGTGTTTTTTGTGACATCACAAAAACAACAGATATAAAATGGGATGTTTTGCTAGTTTGTTATATGGCCCGGGAGGTGTAAGGTACATTTTGAAAGAACATTTCAATGCTCCGTTAAAATCTTTATTTCCAAAAAGTGAGGCAAACTCATTTTCCATGATAAGAGCCCTTTAAACTAAAATGAAAAAAGTAAAAGACATTAGGAACCATGTGTAGTTGAGTACACTGCAGAAAAACATGTTACTTCACAATTAGAAAACAATTGGAAACAGTTAAAAAAGTACAGATCTGTCAAAAAACATGCTCACAACATGAAATCGAGTAAACGCAACTAGTTACTAACAACTTAAATGCATTGCTCTTGACCTAGCCTAGCTTATTAACTCGCCTTTACTGCATAGTGTTGCCATATGTAGTTTTGTGTAACTACAGTATCAAAAACACATAACATATATTTTGTAATATGATACCAAATACTTTATTTTTTTATTGTTTTGGAAAACTGAAGTATAAAATGCTATACTTTTTTCTGAGCACATGCCTTCTTGTTGCAATCTGTATTTCTTTTTATGATGAGGTGTAGCATCTGAAGCGCTCTTGAAGTGTGTGTAAAATTAATTTTTTATATTTCAAGAGGGAAAATTGAAACAATTAAAAAAATAAAGCATTTTAGATGCTTTGGGTTTCATATAAAATAATCAAATATAATTGTTGCCATATGGCAACAGCATGTCACAATGCAATTTCAATGGACGCCACCATTTTCACAACTTATATTCCAAGTTGACAATTTTGTCAATGTAATTATTTTCATCCCTTTCTGTATTCTAGAAAAAAACACTTATACATACAGTGCCGTTCAAAAGTCTTAGGCACCTAATTGCACTATTTAAGACCATTTATCTGGTCAGTAAGTGTGTTTCTGCCAATGAAATAACTTTATAATAAACATAAATACAGTGAAAGTAGGAAGATTATTTTAAGTACTTGATATTTTGTGAGCTAGTTTGAAGAATACAGTTTGATTACAGATTTCTACTGGACTTTTCCAGCCATCGTACAGATTTATTCCATCACCAGCACAATTTATTGAAGATAATAAATCACTGGTTGGTCAAACCAGTTTAGAAAATAACAACAAATAATACTGGGACATAGACATGCATAAGATCACTACTTATTGTATTACAACCCCATTTCCAAAAAAAGTTGGGACGCTGTGCAAAATGTAAATGAAAACAAAATGCAATGATGTGCAAATAATTTAAACAATATATTTATTTGAAAATAGTATAAAGACAACATATCAAATGCTAAAACTGAGAAATTTAATTGTTTTTTGGAAAATATATGCCCATTTTGAATTTGATGGCAGCAACACCTTCCAAAAAAGTTGGCCACTGTGTTTCATCACCTCTTCTTTTAACAACACTCTCTAAGTGTTTAGGAACTGAGGAGACCGACTGCTGTAGTTTTGAAAGTGAAATGTTTTCCAGTTCCTACTTGATATAGGATTTCAGCTGCTCAACAGTTCGGGGTTTCTTTTGTCATATTTCTTGTTTCATAAAATGCCCTATGTTTTCAGTGGGTAACAAGTCTGGACTGTAGGCAGGCCAGTTTAGTACCCTAACTTTTTTACCATAGAGCCATGCTATTGTAATATGTGCATAATGTGGTTTGGCATCATCTTGCTGAAATAAACAAGGCCTTCCCTGAAAAAGACGTCGTCTGAATGGCACCTTATGTTGCCAAAACGTGTATATATGTTGTTCAGCATTAATGGTGCCTTCACAGATGTGCGCGTCACCCATGCCATGTGCTCTAATGCAACCCTATACCATCACGAATACTGGCTTTAAAATTGTATGCTGATAACAAGCCTGATGGTCTTTAGCCTGGAGGACACCATGTCCATGATTTCCAAAAAGAATTTCAAATGTTGATTTGTTGGACCACAGAACACATTTTCACTTCCCCTCAGTCCATCTCAGATCTTCAGGCCCAGAGAAGGTGGCGGCGTTTCTGGGTCTTGTTTATATATGATTTCTTCTTTGCACAGTAGAGTTTTGACTTGCATTTGTGGATGCAGTGATGAACTGTTTTCATAGACAGTGGTTTTCAGAAGTGTTCCTGAGCCCATGCAGTGATTTCCACTACAGAATCATATCTGTTTTTAATGCAGTGCCACCTGAGGGCCCAAAGATCTTGGCTTGCCAGTATCTTGTCCCTTACATACACAGATTTCTCTGGATTGTCTAAATCTTTTAATGTAATTATTTACCATAGATGATGAAAAGAAAAAGTTCTTTGCTATTTTACATTGAGAATTGTTATTCTTGAATTGTTGCACTATTTGCTCGTGCAGTCTTTCAGAGTGGTGAACCCCTCCTCATCTTTACTCCTGAAAGATTCAGCCTCTCTGAGATGCTCTTTTTATACCCAATCATGTTACTGACCTGTTGCCAATTAACCGCCAGATGATTTTTAGCATTACACAACTAGACCAGTCTTTTTGTTGCTCCGTCCCAACTTATAGGCACATATTTTTCAAAAAAACAATTAAATTTCTTAGTTAGGGCTATATTCAATGAAATATAGGGTTGAAATGATTTGCACATGATTGCATTTTGTTTTTATTTACATTTTGCACAGCGTCCCAACTTTTTTGGAAATGGGGTTGTAAAAATTTTCCTGAGAAAGGTCCTTCATGACATGTTCTTTGTTCGTACCTTTGCGCTCTTGAGTGTGTGTAGATTCTACTCTTACCTAAGAATAAATCCCAAATAAGAAACATAGGTGAATGTCAGAATCTTTGGAAAAACTGCGTAAATAGGTTTTAAGAAGGAACTTCTTTTTAAGAACGGTTGAGGCCAGTGATTACATGAGTAAAGTAAAAATGCTTTATGCTGCGAGATCTTATTCGGGGCTGATATATAATATGTACAAGTCAAGCCTAAGATATGATATGATATATAATTATATACTTTACACATTGAAAGAATCAAATAATACTGCACCTGTTTCTTTGCTATCTGATTACATAAAAGTAGTATTAGTATACTCATAGAACTGCTAAACATGTTGACTGATGGCAAGAAGAGGCTGATATTTATATTGTGCATCCTGAAACACACAAACAACCAAACAAATTTAATTATTACACCCATTACCGTTTCGCACCCCGTACCGTTGCGACTCCCTGCTGGCATCACTACAGCGTATTAAAGGCAGACCAGTGCTTGGTTTCATCTTTTGGTTCCTTCTCTCCTCCAATTTACTTTCCTGACCCAGTTTTCCTCATTTTCAACCAGTCAAAGCCTTCATCCCTCTCTTTTCTCTTGTCTCCCTTCATACCTCCCTTCGCCCCAATTCTCAGCAGTTTCTCAAAACTATTGTCACTGTTTTCTACAGCGATCTTTTTAAGCTCATGTTGTGAGGATTATAGAGTCCATCACGCACTTCTGTCCTACATACAATTGGCCTCTGGGCTGTACACGTTTTTACACTGTTCAGCTGGGAATATCTCTTTTCACGTGAGGAGGTTTTTCTTGCGTCATTTGGGGGCCCTGGGGGCGACTGGGCTGGGTCTCTGGGACAGGAGGAATAGTCAATTTTGGTGGAGACTGAGACTTTTCGCACAAACGAGAGGGATGCGGCCCCTTTTCCCACCTAAGCTAAGAGAACTAAGGCCCCCTGGACAATAATAGAACAACAGCAGGAGGCAGAACACATGGGAAAACTCATTTTGCCCTATTTGACTTCTTTTGAACCAATCTAATGACATGAAAATGTATTCATGATCTTCATGACTTACTACCATTTCATCATATTATGCATTTCAGTAAGTTTAATTAACTTGTACATGCAAGTGGAGGTTTTTTCTTGTTATACTTCAGCATAGATTTTGCAAGCTCAGCTGTAGTGACACAAACTGCCACTAGAGGGACTCTGGGGTCAATATGTATATAAAACAAACCTCTAATCTGCCCCCATAAGTCCTTTCCTCCAAAACACAATTCTTAATTAACAATGTTCAGCTTAGGGCTGGTGATACTGATGAAATTCAATGTTACTGAGTTGTCTTGATGTTAGGAATGAATACGGGAATGCTCAACATCCTGAAAGTCATTCTACTTGAATGAAAAACAATATTTATATTTCTACCTCTTATTCCATCTCAGTCTGTTTACATTCCATAAACAAATGTTTTTGGACACTTCTCTTATGTCACTATCATAGAGGTATACTAGCAACACCTTGGCAACCACCTGGTATACCATAGGAATGGCCTAGCAACACCTTAGCAACCACCTGGTGTACCATAGCAATGGCCTAGCAACACCTTAGCAACCACCTGGTATACCATAGGAATGGCCTAGCAACACCTTAGCAACCACCTGGTGTACCATAGCAATGGCCTAGCAACACCTTAGCAACCACCTGGTATACCATAGCAATGGCCTAACAACACCTTAGCAACCACCTGGTGTACCATAGCAATGGCCTAGCAACACCTTAGCAACCACCTGGTATACCATAGCAATGGCCTAACAACATCTTAGCAACCACCTGGTATACCATAGTAATGGCCTAGCAACACCTTAGCAACCACCCAGGATATCATAGCAATGGCCTAGCAACACCTTAGCAACCACCTGGTATACCATAGCAACAGTCTAGCAACACCTTAGCAATCACATTGGATACCATAGCAATGGCTTAGCAACACCTTAGCAACCACCTGGTATACCATAGCAATGGCTTAGCAACACCTTAGCAACCACCTGGTATACATTAGCAACCACCTGGTATACCATAGCAATGGCCTAGCAACTCCTTAGCAACCACCTAGGATACCATAGCAATGGCCTAGCAACACCTTAGCAACCACCTGGTATACCACAGCAATGGCCTAGCAACACCTTAGCAACCACCCAGGATATCACAGCAATGGCCTAGCAACACCTTAGCAACCACCTGGTACACCATAGCAACGGTCTAGCAACACCTTAGCAATCACATTGGATACCATAGC
The DNA here is from genome assembly GCF_904425465.1 of Colossoma macropomum. NCBI lineage: Eukaryota > Metazoa > Chordata > Actinopteri > Characiformes > Serrasalmidae > Colossoma > Colossoma macropomum. The sequence goes on from NW_023494794.1 coordinate 20,264,569, forward strand.
AATGGCTTAGCAACACCTTAGCAACCACCTGGTATACCATAGCAATGGCTTAGCAACACCTTAGCAACCACCTGGTATACATTAGCAACCACCTGGTATACCATAGCAATGGCCTAGCAACTCCTTAGCAACCACCTAGGATACCATAGCAATAGCCTAGCAACACCTTAGCAACCACCTGGTATACCACAGCAATGGCCTAGCAACACCTTAGCAATCACCTGGGATACCATAGCAATGGCCTAGCAACACCTTAGCAACCGCCTGGTATACCATAGCAATGGCCTAGCAACACTTTAGCAACCACCTGGTATACCATAGCAACCACCTGGTATACCATAGCAACGGCCTAGCAACACCTTAGCAATCACCTGGTATACCATAGCAACCACCTGGTATACCATAGCAACGGCCTAGCAACACCTTAGCAATAACCTGGGATACCATAGCAATGGCCTAGCAACACCTTAGCAACCACCTGGTATACCACAGCAACAGCCTAGCAACACTTTAGCAACCACCTGGTATACCATAGCAATGCCCTGACAACACCTTAACAGTCACCTGAGACACTGCAGGAACAGCCACACCACACCACAGCAACCACCCAACAACCACCAAACAATATCCTAACAACTAGCTAGAATACCATGTAGCAACACTGTATACCTGGAATTTATATGTAAAACCAATGATTAAAAACAATCAACCGTGTTCTGCAGCTGCTTTAACTGTTTTAGTAAATTACATACGTTGTAGTTTAACTGACAGGTCCTGGATTCCATAAATAAGGTGCATAAAATAGAAAAACACTAAAAAAAAAAGCTAAAAAAATACAAAAAACAAACCTAACCTAACCTAACTTTAGCCACGGGCACTAACAGCTTTTTATTGGAGATATGAGAAAATAAAGATTAATTTAGAGCAAATTAATCTTTTTCCTGTTTGTAACATTTTTGTATGTATATATAATGCACGTTTTTCTAATGGAATTTCTTCTTACAGTGAAAGTGAAGCCTCATAGCAGCTAAAAGGTGAATGGCAAATCCAAAGCTGTCTAGGAGGTCCAGAGTGTCGGATCTTCTCACACTGGCCTCTCATCATGTAACGGAAACGCATGTCCAGCTCTACAAGGAGACACAACAGAGTGTTAGGTAAGTTTGGAGCACGCACTACTTAACATCCAGTGTACATATGAAAGTCCTAGCTCCAATTAAATTGTCACGAGAAGGAGAGAGCAAGACGGTTTGAGAGCATCCTGAGAACCTCTTCAGTCCGTGACCACCTAATCCAAGTAAGCATGCTGAGTGTCAGGACGGTATATTATTCTCCAATACTGCTATAATGTTGAGGGTGTGTTTATGTCTGTAGTTCTGTTTCCGTGGTCAGACTGGAGCAGAAAACAATACATTGCAGCTTAACGCTGCATTTTAGTTCGCTTGGGGTTCAGACTTACGTAGTTGGAACCATACATATCAATTATTTAAAGTTAACATCTTTTGGTTAAATGTAATACAATGAACCGAAATATGTAAACTTAAAATAATTGAAGCGCATGTTTATACACCGATCAGGCATAACCTTATGACCACCTCCTTGTTTCTACGCTCATTGTCCATTTTATCAGCTCCACTTACTATATAGGTGCACTTTGTAGTTCCACAGTTACAGACTGTAGTCCATCTGTTTCTCTGCATACTTTGTTAGCACCCTTTTACCCTGTTCTTCAGTGGTCAGGACCCCCATGGACCCTCACAGAGTTGGTACTATTTGTGTGTTGGATCATTCTCAGCACTGCAGTAACACTGATGTGGTGGTGGTGTGTTAGTGTGTGTTGTGCTGGTATGAGTGGATCAGACACAGCAGTGCTGCTGGAGTTTTTAAACACTGTGTCCACTCACTGTCCACTCTATTAGACACTCCTACCTTGTCAGTCCACCTTGTATATGTAAAGTCAGAGACGATAGCTCATCTGCTGCTGCACAGTTTGTGTTGGTCATCCTCTAGTCCTTCATCAGTGGTCTTGGGACGCTGCGAAACAGATGGACTACAGTCTGTAATTGTAGAACTACAAAGTGCACCTATGTAGTAAGTGGAGCTGATAAAATGGACAGTGAGCGTGGAAACAAGGAGGTGGTCATAATGTTATGCCTGATCGGTGTATGTGTGTGTTGCCTTTTTTACAGCAATTTTGAATGTGTCTCAGTCACATTTTAAAAATGAAACAGTCCCTTTTTTACATGACCAATTCAGAGCTCATGAAGAGAAGACAAACTGCAGGGGTCTCTGTCCACTTATTGCGTGCACTCTGGGGTTCAAATGACAGCATTCTGACTTGTTACGAACCACACTAAGGTTGCTTTCACACCTGCCTTGTTTGGTGTGGAGCCCTCAAATGTTTTCATTACTTCAGTCCGTTTTGACAGGTGTGAAACTTGGGTACGCACCAAACAGCGGATCTGTGGTCTGGCAAAAATCATGGGTTTTGGTTCACTTCCAGATGAACTCTGGTTCAGTTAGCAGCTGGCCCACACCAAACGAGGCAGTTCAACATCACAGCATACTTTTTCAGTAAGCAGCACTGTGTGGTCTGCTTAATCTGCCTGTTTAACATTAGACTCTAGGCGGTGGCAAAATGTGTGATCACAGATTTGTAACCATACCGTACCGCACTGCCCGGTGGAAAAACACCATGAGTGTCTCTATGTTCATGTAAAATAATGGGTAGGATTATGCATTTTATCATGAATGTGTTGGAGGGATAGCTCTGGATCTTATACTGTGATAAATGTAGGTTGCTTTTGGCGCTAATAGAGGCAAACATGCTTATATACCAGCCAGTTTTTTGTTTTTTCACCATTGCAATGTGGAACCATCTGAAATGAAAAACATACAGTAACACAAAAACACAAACTCTGATGAGTCCCAACACTGACAGGAACTTTCGTAATTATTCTAAGCAAACTGGGAAAAAATAACAAACTGATTGGCATATAGGAGATCTGACAATCTGTGCTGAGTATACGCCAAAACATTATAGTTGCTGAGGTGAAAAAATCAGTCAATGAGTCACAAAGTAACACTCACTCACCTCGCTCATCATCTAAGCCACTTATCTTCCTGGGTCGTTGGGGGTGCTGGAGCCTATCCCAGCAGTCATTGGGTGCAAGGTGGTAAACACAGTGGACAGGTCGCCAGTCCATCGCAGGACATTCACACACACATTTACACCTAGGGGCAATTTAGCAACTCCAGTTGGCCTGACTGCGTGTCTCTGGACTGTGGAAGGAAAGTGGAGCACCCAGAGGAAACCCACACAGACATGGGAGAACATATACTCCACACATAAAGGACTCTGGTCGCCCAGCTGGGGAATCAAACCCAGGCCCTTCTTGCTGCGAGGCGTCTAGAGGCCTGTTATTTATAGTCCAAATACCTTCCTTATTCACTTTATCAGTAATACATACCTTGTACTTGCACTCGATTGCCACTTTATGAAATCCATCTATCTTGTCAGTCCACTATACACTCTCAGAAAGAAAAGGTACTAAACTATCACTGTGTCACTGGGATGGGACCCTCAAGGGTATGTCTTCTGTACTTTTAGTTAGGGAACATTTTCCAATAATATTTTTTAAACGTGTATTGACTCCACACACCTTGTCCTAACTCGAGGCTTTTATTTTATTCTTCTATTTTTAAACATTAGGTTATGAAACAGTACGATTACATATCTTTTCCCTGGGAAAACCTATTTAACACACACAGTTTGACCTTAAACCCATTGAGAGCACATTTACATTGTTTGTACCTTAATGCATGAAAAATGCACCTGCACAGAATCTTTTTTTCTGACTGTGTATAAGTATACAACTATAGATAGCCAATCTGTTGTCATGTTGTCCTCCAACTACCCTCTACCCCATTCATTACTGATCACAGGACCTGTGTTGACAAGATATTATAACATGTAATATGTGGGCGGTGAACCATTCTCAACCCAGCAGTGACGTCAACGTTTTTTAGTGGTGGTGTTGCTGGGGGTTTTATGCATAGCATTATCACTACTAGCTTGAGAGTGGTCCATCACTCAAGCACATCAAGCAAAGAATGGCTTTGTGGAAGCCAAGACAGGGAGACTGTGATATGTTTATGCACTTTGAGTAGAACCAGAGGGTGTAAACACACGACCATGAGCTCTCAGCTTTCATATGACAGCAGAATTGGTGAATCATGATGCTGCTATACCAGGGATAATTGGTTGAAGTGCACCCCTATTGAGTCCTTCCTCAGAGTGCTCCAAGCTGACACCATAGTCTTAAGCAATAAAATAAATTCTCATTCAGATCATCTGACCCTGTCCTGTGCCTATTGTCCATTCCAGGGTACAGAATGTGTGGTTGAGAATGTCACAGTAGTGTTTCTGAAACTGTCATTAGACTTAAAAAAGGAAACGCATAGCCTAGGTACAGGTGACAGTACCATGGGTGTGACAGGGAAGCGCTGGTAGTCGAGTATAAAAATCTGGAGGAAGAGCTTAAACAAAAAGAGAACATCAAGATTATTTGGATATTTGATATTAAATTAGAGGAGAACATTAAGGTTCCATAGGCATTTGGAAGTGGGCAGGTTCTGTAGGTCAAAAGGGAAAATGGTTCCAACTGAAGATGCACCAATAAGGAATTTCTGGGCTGATATGATAACTGCTTGTCAAAATATCACTGTAGTCAATATGGATTTCAGTAGCTGATCATTTAAAATTTTAAATGTTTACACTATAATCCGTATATGATGTGGAACGTGTATAAAAAAGGGTAAAGATTAATCACTGATTCATTTTACATTGGCTAACAATGACTTAACAAAATCAGACATGACAAGTTACCTGTTGTTAAATGCCTAGGTAAATGCCTAGTGTTGTTATGTGTAAATTATTGTTATGTGTATTTTGTTTTATATATCAGACCTTAAGAGCTAGTTACAATGACAGCTAAATGTAGCATTAGGATTCTAGCCCAAGCACTTATTGGTATAACAGTGACGTTATTGCCTGGACAGAGAGTCTTCCATATTGGGAGTGGTGGTGTGGGCCAAGATGCTCCATCTGAGTGAGTTGTAAAGAATGGAAATGCTTAGTACTGAAAAGAATACAATAAAAAAAAAAACTATTAGCCATAATTCCAATATTAAACCAATGTTAGTGAAATTTTTCTGGTTATCTGCAAATACGTATTGGCCACTGATACACCGTGCACTCCTGGTGCAGAGTGGCGGCTCGAGAGGTAACATCGCAATGACACTAAAACTGTGGTGTGTGTTGCCTTGTGAAATAAGGGTGAATAAAACTGGACTAGAAGAGTGTCCTCTGTTGTGGTGCAGTTAGGGTGCTAGCTACGTTGTCAACTATAAATAATAAAAACATGAAAGTGAGGAGTTCTATCTTCTAATCCAGTCTGACTGCGTACCATGCCTCTTCTCTTTTAACATTAACATCATTACATCTAAAGAAACCGTAAAATTCAGACTAGTTGGTGAAAGCTTCATTTATTTATGTAGGTCACTTCCACCACCCTTCTAAGCTACAGTGCTTTATTCTGCTGTAAATATAACAACCACTACTAAATGTTGCCGTGTCAGTGGGAAAAAGCAGCCTCATTTTACAAAAAAACTGTGTCATGTCCAAAGAGATGCCACTGTAACCCATTTAATCTAATCACAACCCACTTTTGGGGAAAGCAAAGCTGGTATGTGACCAAAAGTACAGGATATGAGCAGAGTGGGTGTGTATGCGCCCAGTATTGACGAGAGCGAATGCTAGACAAAACAACAGCGTCTGGCACCATCGTCCTCCCTGCTTCTGCGGGACTGTGACATAACTGGTCACACTCCAAAGGAACAGAGAGCACATTACCTAAAGCGTCTGCTCCTCACACAGACACATGTAATTCATTGCTCTTTGTAGATGCTGAGCTGATACCAGCTTCTGCTTTTTAAACATCAAGCAGGTGAACTAGCCTCAGATTAGAGTAAACCATGTCAACCAACAGTGGTTCTTACAGAGTCACTGGTCACTTTATTAGTAACATCCACCTTGAATATTTATCTTTTATTTATGCAGTTAGAGACTGCAGTCCATCTGTCGATGCACAGTTTGTATTTGCCAGCCTGTAGTTCTTCATCAATACTCAGTTTTTGACCCCAGAGCTGCTCTTCACTGAACATTTTTGGGTGGTGGTCCACCCTCAACCTAGCAGTGACACTGATGTGTGTAAAAAACCTAGCGACACCACTGTTATAAACTCATACTAGCACTTACGATTGAGAGGGTTGCTTTGAAAATGTTTTCTGTTGAAATAATACATGAAAAAAATGTAATTGTAAATTAATCCAGAAGATTAGATATCATGTGTTCTCATTTTTTTTCTCATGATTACTTGTTTTTTAAGTCCTATGATGAAATAGAATTAGAATGATGAAGAATGAAAAAAGGCGAATTGCATATTGTGCCTCACAAAGGTTACTGATGTCATGTTTATCAAGTGGCCAAATCTAAGTGGAGTGATTTATGAAAATATGTACATAAAACATAAATTTGCAAATTACTACAGTAACATTTATTTCAGTTTAGACATTTATGATTGTGAGCAGCGAAAAAAGGTGACACGTTCAGAAATCTAGGCACAGCTCCCCAGGCCAAAAATACTGTGGTGAGTTTAACAGGAAAATGAAAACTTTTAGTTCATTTTTAGTTCACTGTAGAATGATCCAGTTCATTGAGTTCAATGTGCAAATGCAATGTAGTTAAACACTAAACTGGTCTCCTGGGAGTTTGCCTTATTTCATTAAAAAATCTGTTGCTTATAGTAACAAAGTCAAAAAGATTAATCTGGTAGAAATCTTCTTTTGAGACCCCTCATCAACGATAATTATAAATAGAGTCCATTATAAACACTTAGACTGTTTTATCTGATAAAAGGCCTGTACTGATTTGCAAGATTTTGTATTAGTGCATTGTGCAGCCGTATTTTGTCGACGCTCCCTCAGTTCTCAGCGGTTTCAGCAGCCCACGGAAATCAGCGTGTTCTTTGAGTTAAGGCATTCATTTCACATGAAAACTAATTACTGGGAGCTGATTGTCTTAGTTAAATAGTGATGATTTACACATGTTAACATATTGTACTCGTTCAAAAACTATTGTTAGTTTATGTTAGCTCTCTTCAGCATTGAAGTCTGAAATTAACAGTCATGAATGTTTGGTTTATAGCCAAATTTTTGTAGCAACAAAGAGAATAAAAGAGTTTACTTGCAGATCAGATCAGTTTACTGCTGAATAATCTGGTGAAATGGAAACTCAGGGTAAATGACTGATACAGATATCTTTGGGAAAACGTTGCAGATCTTAGTTGTGCCTATCAAAATAAATACTAAAAATTGTGTAGATTGGCTGACTGAATTCCTGCTGGGGGGGTGGTGGATTCCCCTTTTAGAAATCGTTCCTGGCAACCGGGCCTTCTTCCTCTGCTTTTTCCTCAAATTAAAAGTTCTTCATATCTATATGATTCATGTAACATATTCATCATTACAAGTGGCGAATTTCAACAAAAGGTGACAAGTTTGCATGTGGACGATTTGAATGTAATCCTGTTGGTAATTACCTTATTCTTATAATGTACCTGTAATCTGATTACTTATCTTTTTTGTGGCTGTAATGGAATACAGTTTGTACCCTAATTACATAACACTGTTACATGTATTCTGTTACTACCCAACCCTACAGCACCACACACACTACCATACCGCCACCGCGTCAGTGTCACTGCCATGCTGAGAATGGTCCCCCACCCAAATCTTATCTGGTCAACAGCAGTCCGTCGGTCAGAAACTGATAACAAATGAGCTACAATCTGTAACTGTACAGCAGGCATGTAAGATGGACCTCCTAATACAATACAAAAGATGCAGTGGTGTCCAAAAGTGTGAGACTACTAGTGAGCATGCTTCTATTTACATTCCCTTCCAATTCAATACAAGATTTTTCATTACAAATTATATTATAGCCATAATAATGTGCATCAAAAGTCTTTGAAATTTTAACATGAACTTTTAGTGTTTAGTATAGTATGTCCCCAATTTTGCTTTAATGAGAGCTTCCACTTGAGCTAGCAATGAACTCCACAGGTTTGTGCAAAAGCCTTGGATGAATAGATCAAATCTACCTGAGAGTGTTCCAAACTCAAGCTTTAATGGAGGAGATAAGACAAAAAAAAACTGATCTTTTTGAACATGGTCAGTGTCACAGATTTGCTTAAATAATGACCCACTGCAGGGTTTGGAATATTTCTTCTTCATTTTACTTCTCACAATTTTTTTGATTTTCAGGTTTGAATTAAAAATATCCCAGGTTTTCAGTGTGGTCTCAGACATTCGGACTCCCTTTTTTCACATTTTTTGAAGGTGATCATACTTTCCATTTACTGATGGGTGGGCAGAGGAGTTTGTAAAAATAGCAGGCTTTAAATACGTTATATATGTTATGGTCTTAGAATGCTGGTATCAAGGAAAAGTGATGAGGAATGCAGCACTGTTGGAAGGAAATTGAACTGTGTAGAAGCAGTCTGTTTATTATTTATTCACTGACCAGTAATACATTCACTAATTGTGGCCTGTACTTTGTGAGGAATCCAGATACCTAGGCTTTTCCCTCCGGCTTTCTCTGTTCCCATGACATCTAGTCATTTGCCTCTCTGTCCCCTTCGTTGTATGAGCCATCTCAGTGCCAGCAAGTGATTTGAGAGCAGTGTGTGTGCGTGTGTCCCATGACACGTGAACCCGCAGACACAAGCTGCACTGTCACAACTCGATTTGGAACAGAGAGTAATGGAGCTGTGACTAAGCAGTTCATTTGGCAGGGTAGCAAGTTACAAAAATGCACTGCTGCTCTTCAGAATAATAATTTGGAGAATAACAGCTATTTATATTTGCTGTTTCCATCAAATCTTTTCCAATAACTCTTTACCAATTCAAATTACAATTACTTCTGCTTACAAACCCAAATGTTGCGTGGATTAAAAGGTGGCTCCAACAGTCCACTTCCATTTTTGGTCAGATGTTTGGCAGTTTTATTAGTTTTTCAGAAGACGATCGATCCTTGGGTACGTTGCCTTTCAGTACCCGCTTTAAAAGAGTCCAAACAATGCCAATGCGATGCGATGGCTATATCATTTGGTTTTGAGTTTGAGTATGAGTCAGTGCCAGTTGGCGACAATTAAACAACAAAATACGAATAAATATAGATTTTAAAAACATAACTGATGTCAGTCTAAACCGGAGACTAAATTTGGATGCCATATCGATGGCCCAGAGCATGACAAGTCCAAGTACAAATACTATCGAGTTTAACACAAGTCTGAGACACTTGAAAAAACATCTTGATTCTAGATATGAGGCCTACAGCACTACTCTTGATGACACTGTTTACAGGCCTTTCCTATATACTTCATTGTATGTTTTTTCAGTACCACGCTGACTGAACAGGTAGATATACCTGGTTGACACTGTCTCTTTTATGATGGAGAAAGAAGATTCATGCGTGGGGCTAAAGAGTTAAACTGTAGACAGAGTTTGGCTAAAAAAAGGGCTGAATACGGAATGCTTTGCTGTAAATCTATTCAGGAACGTATTTCATTACAATACATAAAAAGTAACATGTAGAACACATTTAGAATATGAATCTTGATGGGACAAACTGGTCCTCGCTGTTAATAGTGGGCAGCTTTCTTCGTGTAATTCTCCTGCTAAAGCGTTTCATTAAAAAATAGTTTATCGTTTAAATGAAGTTCCGAAAATTCTGAACAACCTTTTTCTCTTTCATCGCCTGCTTCAGTCCACTGCAGCTTCCATAATCTCCCCAGCAGGACTCCAGTACAGCATCAGTGTTAAGCTTGTCGCTTGGAAACGTGTCCACTGCTGAGGAGATTATTAGTTTGATCATCCCTCACAGAACTCAAGAAAACTGCTGGGATTGATAACTGATCATCATAATGATTTATCAGTCTACTCAGGCTTTAGCAGGAACTTCAGTGTTTGTAAAGAAGCCATTAATTGAGGTCCTGTTCAGAGTCATGTTTGCGAGACAGAGTGCACCGATTTTAAAAATAGTTTACGTTTTTTTTTTTTTTATTTAAAAATGTTTATTTCTTTTTTGTTTAGTGGGTAAGCATTCTTAATATATTCTCTAAAAAACGTAAAAACGTATCTGTACTCTGAGTACTTTCCCATTGGAAAATGAAACTGGGACTGAATACAGATACTTAATTTCTGTACTCTGAATACATATTCTCTATTCTTGTATTCCACTACCCAACCCTGACCGTAGATGACTTGTCATCAGATACAAAAGCCATAGAGGGAGCATGTCCTGATGAAGCGATTAAAACAGATGGGAAGGAAGTTGCTGTCAGGAGAGACCATGGCACCATGAATGTGTTCACACTGGTGTGAAAGAACAGCAACATCCGACCGGACGGCATTTAGGATACAATGGGCTTTTGATCTCAGATAGTGAATGTAATGGTAGTGCTCTAATGCACGTATATATGCCTAGTCCCAGCTGAGATCAGCATCAATAGTTTAGGGTCTTAGTGACAATAAATTGACTTGATGTTATTTATCAGAGGGATCTCAGTGCATTCAACTTTTTAATCTGTTACCAATCCATCAGGGACCACCATTTACCCCCTAGTTTGCCTCTAATTGTCATGCATCTCTCAGTGGGAGAGCAATGACAGGATCATCTCATCAGTATCTGTACGATCATCTGTAGCTGATCTTTCTTCAGTTAGGCCTTCTTTAGCCTTCAGCGTCCATCTCTTCCCCTCAGCTCCATCTCTTCCCCTTTGGCTTCTTTACAGCCCCTTTTATCCTTGAATCGTCTGTGACACTAGAATGTAGTAACACTTTGAAAACCTTGTAATACCAAATGTCTGCATCCATAACTCCACACTGGAAAATCAAAAAAAGGAATGATTTGATTTTCATTTAATCCTTCAATTTTGGAAACCTTTTAATACATACATTTAAATCCATTGTAACTGCAAATTCTACGCTATTAAATGTGAGAAGTGGTCTTTTAAGCAACACATTTCATATGTTGTCTGGAGAAGTGTCTGTGGTAGCTGCAGTACCTTGTAAAAGTATTCAATCCCCTGTAAAATGTTTTTGAAATACAGATGATACACAAACTTTTCCCGTCACTATTTTTAAATCAAAATTTCCATAGTAAGTTATTTGTCTGTAGGTACAAAAAAAAATGCTGATTTTATAAGTATTTTAAAACCACACATTAATACATTTTGGTCTAGTATGTACCAGCTTTGTGCACTTTTTGGGAGTTCTTCTTTGTTTTGCTAGATTTGTAAAAAAACAACTAAAGGACAGTTTTGTTTTGTTTTGTTTGTCACTCTTAACATTACTTTGGCCTTGAACTTGGGATCATCAGCCTTTCAACTTTCTCTGAAACTTCAATGTCTTAGTAGAGAGAAGCAGGGTCTCTAGCAGTGTTTTCCTGGGTTACACTGCCACCACCATACCTTTCCCTAGGGATTGTATTTCTTGATTTGTGCCACATATATTGCTGTAAATTGTGTCCCAAAGCTCCATTTTGATTTCATCTTCCCACAAAACATTTTCTCACATTTTAGTTTATTCTGGCAACAAACTCCCAATATACTGCTTTCATGTATTATTGAGTATTGGGTTCTTGCTTCTAACCACTCTAGTTTTGGTCACTGAAAAACCTTTTAATAAAATTATGTTTCGGCTACGTACAAACTGTGTACAGCAGGTTCCTAATGCACCAACCCTAAACAAAGCCTTTCAGCAGTATTGAAACAATTAATAATCACATTGCAGCAAAATAATAGCTAATGATTGCTGGGGCTATCAAGCATTAATAGCATTATTTTGTGTAGTTAATCTTGATTAATTACATTTGTCTTATTTGCTCAAATTTGGCCCTAAAGAGCTTTTTTTTCAATTTAAATGGCAGTTCATTTTATTACAGCTGCATTAGCAGACAAAATAAGCTTCAGAATGTATTTATTACTTTCAGAATTTCGATAACTTTTTTTTCCAACTGGACATGAAAATCATGTGATTTTCAGAGTGTATGCAGTTTCTCATCAACATCCAGTACATCACATCACGGCTCCATTGTTTCATTTATTCAATTGCAAATTACAACATGCATAATTAAAAGCTTTTTAAAGTTAATTTTGGTGATTTTAGTTTTTATCTTTTGTTTTAATTGGTAATTTTTGTCTTCGTTTTCACAAACGTCTAATTCCCATCACTGCGCAAGTCTTCAAAATCCAGCTATTTAGTTATCGCCTTACTGGTTCATGCAGCACCACACAATTAGCCGCGTTTCTGTTTCCATCTTCCTTTTGTTGCTTCCATCTTTTCTTCTACTCTCTCCTTTATTACGTAACCCACTGTCTGGCAGCCAGAGCTTGTGAAAAACAGGTTTGCAGAGAGTGAGCGAAAGAAAGAAAGAGAGAGAGAGAGAGAAACCAAAAGACAGAAAGGATGGCCAAAGTCACTTAAGCTGAGCAAAACTATGGGAAAACACTCAACGTTTTCCTGAGAAAGACTGTCCTGCTGCTGGCTGTTTTAAACTCCCACCCACTGCCCTCCCCGCCCCAGCCCCCTGGAATTATGGGAGAGGAAGAGTGAGTTGGACACACAGGAAGGTGCCACAGTGTGCAACACACCCGTGGACGATTCACGACCTGCATAAGTATGTGACTGCATAAGTAGATATCTTCATTGCGGTAGCGGTAGTTCCAGTAACACTCGGCCTAGACGCAGCTTTAGCAGTAGTGCATGTGCTGGTTGTAGCATCCAACATAAAACTTTTACTTTCCTGTTGTTCTGGCTTTTTCGTGATCATAACTCCTGTCTGAACAAGCTGTGGGAGTGAATGGACAGGACACAAAGTGTTCAGATGAGAGCTTATTGTTCCACAAGGATTATCCTGAGTGAAACAGAATCGCCTGCCGTCCATTTGCCTGGCCATCTGGGCCACACCATAGGCACGGGGCCTGAATTGGCCCTTGAAAAGCAGTACAAAGAGCAGGACGGTTCAGAGAAGATTAGCATGTTCAGAAGCAATCTCTCTTCAGTGCGGCACTGTTGCGGCTGTTGCTTGGAGTATGAAAAAGCCCCAGGCCCCTTTTTCTGTAGTACATACAATAGTCTGAGTGTATGTTCAGGCAGACACCATGAAAGATTTCACTTTAGCTTTCTGAGGCACTTAATGAAAGCATTTGGCAGGGCATTCATTCTTTTGGACAATGAAGGTGATATGTTTAGACGTGTGAACCTATGACAGCCTGTTGGCTAAGACTGACATTTTCCTTTAAAGGACTTCATTCCCTCAAAGCTGCATCTGTGCTTTCACATGATTAACAACCAGAGCGTCCTTTTCTGTTACTATGGCTGAAACTCCTCAGGACCTGCTATTAAGCGTAGAGCATCTCCATTTGCAAAAACTTCGTTATATTGTATCAAATTGCATCAAGCATACGAAAAGCATGTCGGTCATCAGTTGTGATTTGTCCCGTCTTTCCTGAACGCTGAATGCAAGATGTCCCTTTTCCCACATTTTTACACTGGTGTTGAGCTTCGTTTGGGGAAAAACAGCAGGGAGTTTGCGTGATCTGTGTCTTGTATCACAGCCCACTGGGAAACCATGCTGAATAAGCTATCAGCTCCATCTAATGCGGTCATCCCAGAACATTGTGTTGTTTTTTACTGCTTTTACTAACATCTCTCAAAAGTGTTCTTGATGACACCTCCAGGTACTAGATGGTATATAGTTTTTGAAAAAGCATAAAAGACCAAAAAAGAACCAAATAATAGCACAAGCACAGTTTGGTAAAAGTTGTAGTTGCACTTACAAAATTGTAATTAATCTAGTAATAAACAAAGTAATTACAAATGTCACATAAACCTTACCATACAAAGTCATGGTTTCTTAGACCAAGGTCTTCTTATATCACCCATAGTGCTTCAAGCAGTTTATTGCCTATTGGAATAACTGCATGTGTCTTATGAAGATCATAGAGTGTTAATCGGCTGTTAACGAATCATTACAGACCTAGTGGATGTCAAGCCAGATTGTCCAAACTCTAGTTTAGCTTGTCCAGTCCCAGTGACTGAACAGGAAGTGTCTAAATCTCTTTATTTATCCATTAAAAGACTTTCCAAAAGAGGGAAATATTTGAACGTAAACATTACCCTTGAAAGTACAAGGGCCTGTATGTGGGTCCACACTTCAATGTCTTACTCTCGATAGTACATAACTTACATATGGGTTTTATAGTAGCTAGTGAAGCACAGAAATACATTTTTGGCCAAATCCAAAATTCAGGACACACTGGGCCAATGAAAACCAGTAAAACCAGAGAATAAATAAAAAGTTTACATGGAATAAACTTGCTAAAATTCTTACAATATATTGGTTACAGTATGTGCTGTGAAATCAACAACAGAGAATGCCAGTGACCACAGAGGCAAGGCAATGAATTCCATTATTTTTTAGATTATAATTTGCACGTTGGCAGTGTCTTTGCAAACTTTTTTCAGTTCATTTCTACAGATGCTATGAGCGTGTTAGCAACAATTTTCTGTCTTTTCTTTCTTTTTTGCTTCTGTTGTTTTGCTGTATTCTGGCTGCCCCGTTTAAGGTGGAATGAAAAATTTGAATAATTGACTGGCAAGCAAAAATCTAACTTCAGCTTCTTGGAATGCAAAGGGAACAGACAGTATTTTTAAGTACTATTTCTCAATTTATTACTATTAAAAGCACTTGTAGAATCAGATTTTGACACTTGTACTTTGCAGGTCTATGTAGTTTGTATAAGTGGTTAGTTCGACTGAAACCACTTTTGGCCAAAAAAATTTGGTGGCCAAAATTTTGTTGCATCCCTGGTAGATACCAAGCAATTTGTAGATGTTACTGAAATGTTGCATTATACACACACACATTATCTAAGTCACTTATCCTTCTGGGTCATGAGGGGGGGTGCTGGAGCCTGTCCCAGCCTTCACTGGGTGGAAGGCAGGAAACACCCTGGACAGGCCGCCAGTCAATCACAGGGCAGATACAAACTCACAGACACATTCACATCTGGGGCAGTTTAGAGTCTCCAATTCTCCTGACTGCATATCTTTGGACTGCGGGAGGAATGGGGAGAACATACTAACTCCACACAGAAAGGTTGCTGGTTACCCAGCCAGGGAACCTAACCCAGGTCCTTGTTGCTGTGAGGCAACAGGGCTACCCACTGCACCACCGTGCTGCCCTGTTGTGATATATCTGAATATCAAGCCTGCTAAAGGAGGTCTTAGGACTATGATAGCATAGAGACATGGCTCCCTGTTCCATTAGAGAGAGAGAAGACCATGTACACCTGTAAAGTACTGGGACACATACACAAAGGCACGTACATCCACACAAGCACACATACAAATGTCATCCTTTATCCTCTTTTTCCCACGTGCTCTCACCACACACACACGCGGCCGTCTTTCAGACAAGCAGGACAGCGCCTTGCAAGAACCCAGTCTGAAACTAGAGATGCTCAGGAACCTGTGAAGGGTTGGCTTTCAGCGGTCTTTTTTTCTCCCCTCCCTTACCACTGTCCATTCTTTAAGCACACAGCAGGCAGGGAACAGGTGTGAGCAATACATTAACATACAATGGCTACAAAGCCTTTTTTGGGATTACGTAATGCTTAGGAGAGAAGGCCGGGTACTTATAGCCTCCGAAGGTTACGGAGATGAAAGAGCCTGTATCCGTGCGTCCGAACGACTTTTTTTTTCCCCTCCTTCTCCTGCACAGAGTTCTAATGTCCAACTCTGAGAGGTGGAGAGCGGTCCCGTAAAGTACCAGCTGTCTGAAAACGTAGGACAAACTGTTGCGACTTATTTTGTTGGGATTCTATTTTTTTTTTCTTGTGTGGGGGAAGGAAAAACTGCGTATATCTAAGGTATGTTTCTCATGGATCTTTGAATTTAAAAGAATGCATCATTTTAAACAGAATCTTGTCTCATTTCATTTTTAAGTCTTTATTTCTTCGGGTGACAAAATGTGGTAACAGAGATGCAGATTTGAAGGTTTTATAAATTCTTACAAAGAAATGTTACATCTTGGATCAGTCCCGCCTGAGCGTTCTCAGATTCGTGGAGTGAATGGGATTTCATTTCGCCATTAGGGTGATTTCACTTCTTGTTAATTGCATGCAGAAATGGAGAAGGAATACGCTGTAATTAAATCAGACAAAACTTATGAGGACCTGATAAACATGCTGACAGATGCAATTCATCTGAAGGCCATCACAAATTCCAGCAATCTCCCCAAGTCTTGACAGACAGCAGAAAGAGGTCGGTTCTTCTCTCCTCTCGTTTATCTGTGATTTATTAAAGAGGAATAGGTTTTGTGCGCTCCCGAGATCTTTCAGCCATTTCTCAGAGTTAGGAAAGGAGAGGGAGGGGAAGCGCGGAACGACACAAAAGGCGACATTATTCCCCTGTGGATCCACACTGCATCCAGCCATGAATGGCGTATTGAAAAACATAACATTAGGAGACTAGATTATTTTTCATGCCTCATAACTGAGCCGTTTGTCTGCCGGCTTGCAGCACTTTGCGAGAATGGTGCACAGAATGGTCCGCGGCAGTGTTAAAACATTGGAAGGCCCTAATTGATGGAACAACGAGCCCTCTTATGGCTTTTTAGAAATTGAGCTCTGCACAGTTTAAGCTGTCTGAACCCGGGCAATGGATGGCGTAGTTGGCACATCATCATAGATGCAGTAGAGAAGTCAAAGGGCAAAGAGGACATGGTGGGATCCTAGCAAAGGATATTACTGTCCTGACTGGGTTAGTAAGTATTTGACTGACGAAAGTGTGACATTATGTATGTAAGGAACCCTTAGCATCTAATTTGAGCAGAAAGTGGACAGGTGACTGTAGCCACACAGACTCCACCCACCCACCCCACAGCCTCTCCAGTCTCCTTCTCCCCCCCATATCGAGAGAGAGAGAGTCGAGAGGCGCCCCGCTGGTGTCATCGGCTGCCTAAGCGTTCTAGAGAGCCCCAGTGACAGATTCGCAGGAAGCAGCGTTTAGGCCCCGCCGACGGCAGCCACTGGCAGCAGAAACAGCTTTTTGTGCGCCCTCGGCCCCGGAATGTCCACTATCTGCTCGGCCGGAATATCAAATTCTCAGCTTGCCCTGGGATCCTGAGCCCCAGCCTGCTGCTCGCCCACATTCCTGTGGAAGGTCAGGAGGGATTTGGGAAAACAAAAAACAGAAAAATGGAAAAAGTCACATGGACTCATCTCAGGCATGACTGACAGACATACATGAGTTAATGGCAAGGTCGCAGGCAGGCTTATGTGAGAGCTTTCAGCTTTAAATTATTTCTGGGCATTTATGGATTACACTAAATTACAGTATTATGGCAATTTGCAGTTTTTAGGAGAAGTTAAGAAGTCACCTTCAGGACACTGCCTGAGGTGTGAGGTCAATTTCTAGAGAATGACATTACTAGTCTTCGTAATTTTATTTGACGTATCGTTGCTGTCGAAGCAAAACCTTTTGTCTTGAAAAAAGTAACTTTACAGCAGAAGTGAAAAACCTTATTAAAATGTTAAGTTAATAAGACAAGATTGTGTTATAAATCACTTTGGACCATTTCTATTGATCCGTCTACATTTTCAAGTGAAAAAAGATTGCAAAATGGAGATGCAAGATATTGTTTTGATAGTAACAATATGAAGAACAACTGATAAACATTTTATAATTCACTTTTGGGCCAGAAACTAATAAAACTAACATGTATTTACTGGTGCTCAATGAAATAATCTGGTGAAGCAGCATTTCCATGTTGTGCCATAAAATTTATATTATGATATTTTACAAATATATCACAATATCAGACAATATTTCAGTTTCAGTTAATATTGAAGTCGTTCTTCCCGAGTACTGCGGCTCTATGCTAAAAGAATTTATTACAAACCTGACAGGTCATATAGTTTGTTCTATTTAATGCTCTTAAAATAACACCAAAGGAAACTTTACACAGTATTGTAAACATTAACCAGACAGAAAACACAAAGGAGATTTATTAATTATTTATTTTTAATGCATTTCAAAACAATCTGAAGCATCTAGCAAATGCAGTATTACAGTTACGTTTTTGTAATCTGTGAATACTACAAAAACATAACGTCACTATTGCCGTATGACACCGATGTGGGTGTACTACATAGACCACATGTGTCAAGCTCCAGTCTTTGCAGGCCAAAACCTTGCATACTTCAGCACACTGCCTCCTTAAACACACCTGATTCAGCTCATCAGCTAACTAGCAAAGCCTTCATGAACTGAATTCAGAGCGGTAAATTACGGTAAATGCTAATCTCCGCAGCATTTTGGCCCGGAAGGTCCCCAGTTTGACATTCCTGATATAGTCAGTCGTCATCTAATTGTTGCTATCAGAACAAAACCTTGTACCTCCATTTTTGTTGATTTTTTTTTTTTTTTGTCAAAATAATTTTCTTCATTTGTGGACCAATATAAACAGTCCAAAATTGCTTGGATTAAAATCTCTGTTCATTAACATACATTGACTGCTTTTTCCTTCTCGTCTAAAGTTACCATTTTTGAGATACAAGGTTTTGGTCTGGCAGAGACGTAATACTGAAGGATATAAGGCAATCGTGTGGTTGTAATTTGTGACTATTTTGAAAATGTGAGCACAGAGACTTTCTCCTCATTTGTACTCAGTGAACTAGTTCTGCCTTGGTCATGGCTGTGTGTGTGGAGGCCTGGGGAAATGGGTCGACCTCACACTCCAACAGGTCAAATACTAGAAGCTGGGCACATGCAAGCTGGCAATCAATGACACTTTCACACACTGTATACATACGTATATATGTGTGTATGTATGTATGTTTGTATGTATATATACAGTATGTGACAGTGTATATGTATATATACACACAGTTTTTGCAGCAGTAACCTTAACATGAACGTCACCCCACTTTATGGTACAGATTTTTATGGATAGCTTCAGCAGGATTTCAAACTTGATGTAATGAAGCACTGTATGTAAGTAAAGTAACCTGATACCAGCTCTCTTTATGCCCACACTATTTGACTACGGGTGGTTTGCATGTTTGTGGTAGGCAATTGGCCAAAAATACAAAACAGTATACAAGTAATAAAGTAGGTGGGTTTCAAAGTAAGTTTAATTAAATTAATAATGCATTTTATAATGTTACCCTGTATGTAGTTACTAAACTTTTAAGAATTTAGTAAGTTATAAATAGTGTAAAAATATGTTTTTTCTCTTCTTGGATAGGGAGGGTTAGAGTAACCTTTTTGGTGGACCAAATCAAATGTCCTCACGGGGCAACTTTGGCCCCCGGGCCGCACTTTGGGCAACACTGCTTAATACATTGGATTTGATGTGTGTGAAATCAAAGTCATGGTGTCATTGCCAGCCATTGGTCTTTGCCCTCCACTCCCATCAATACAGCTCTGATTGAATCCCAAATGGCTCAGTATTTAAAATTTAGTGCACTACATGGGGTGTGACAGCCTTTAACTTGTGCCCTATGCAGCGCCCTTCATATCAAGCACGGGGCCATTTGGGATGCAGCCTCTGACTAAAGCCACCGCCGCTGGCCTGAAGGCCTGGAATGTTGTTGTTGGTTGTTGGTTGTGTTGCTGATGTTGTTGTTATTGTATTTTTTTTCAAAGCACAGTGTACTATGGGGGAAAGCACTGTCCAATCAGAGCACAGAGAAGTGAGTAGTAGCCCAGAGACTGGAGTAACACTGATGATGAGGCATGTTGCAGTATGTGTTGATATGAGGAAGAGTTAGGATTAAGCACATTAACAAAAGAAGAAAGGAGGATCAAGAAAGAAAAAAAAATAAGAGAAAGGTGAAAAAATGGACAATGATTACAACACTACAGCGAGAGAATTGAAGGAGGAGAAATCTTTTTAATAGAGCGTTTTTATGTCTGTGTGTGTGTTTCTTAAGGTGTCCAGGTGAGTCCTTCCTCAGACTGCCATGCAAGGCCTGGGTGTATTGAACAGCGTGTGTAGGCGCTGGAAATCTGCTGCCTGTGTCCTTATCTTTCTGGCCTCGCTGCTGCTGCTGGCCTTCACTGTATTACTGCAGTTTGGTGAGTACACAGGGTGGGTGAGTGGATGTGTGCCTGTTAACAGTATTTTAACATGAATGACATGAACTTAAATCCTAAATAACAGTTTCTGTAGTCTTTGTAAGCAAAAATGGGCTTGTGTAAATGGGTATGTGTATGTGTGTGTGTGTGTGTGTGTGTGTGTGTGTGTGTGTGTGCATGTGACTTGTGTGAGTGGGTGCTGTAGTTAGCTTGAAGTTGGAAGAACTGGAAGCTAGTGTTTTTGGTAAAATACAGTATGACAGCATTTTCACAGAAGATCAAGGTATCAATCTTAAGATTGTGTTTTCTTTTTTTTTAAGTAATGAACGCATGATTCCTGAGCACTGGCCATATTTGCTAAAAGAAGTCTTAAAAACTTGACATTTTTTTGTTCTGCTTCTTTTAAAATTACACCAAATGGAAGGTTACATAATACTGTAAATATTAGCCATACAAAAATCGGATTTCCAGAAAGGAAATTTACTGTTTATGTAGTTTTTTATAGATTTTTAGAAACAATCTGAAACACAAGGCAGTTTTTGTGTGGCAAGAATATAGATTGTACCATTGTAGAGTAGGCCCTTGTCCAAGCTACTGCAGTAAAAGTCTCAAGTGGCGGTAAAACATTTACCACCAGTTTAGCCAGATGCTACTATTCACACACAATCTTTTAAATAGGTTGGGTGAATTGATATTTTATATTAATCAAATTCTGACAAAACAGCCTTTTGCGGCCAAAATAACATGTAAACGTGAAAACATTTACTGCGCTATGATTATGTTCTTTTATTGGACAAAGATTAAAGATATGCTATTGTTTGTTTACATTTTTCAGGACCACATTATCCGTCTTTACTTATTAATGCCACACGCACAGGCTGAAAAAGAAGTTCCGGAATGTTAAGTCACAAATCAAAATCAACTTTATACTGATAAAGATATGATGACAATAGTAGATAATTCGCTCACATCCTTAAAAGACAAGTTCTTGTTGAATACTCTTTCAGTGCCCTCACATCATCAGATTGATCTGCTTGGGGAAGGGGTCCAAAGCAACGGTTGTTATAGAATGTTCTTCAGCATGTTGTTGCAGTTACACATTTCCACCAGAGAGGTCTCCAAATACCCCAGACTTACATAGTGCAGCTTTAAGCTTCAGCACACATCATGTCGCCGTGTTTATTTACGCATCCGATTCAGTGTTACGAACTGTGTACAAAAAAAATAGTAATAAAAAAATATATTTTTAAAGTAGAACTGAAAGATTAATCGTTTTTATATCAAAATTGCAATTGGAAAAAGTACAATTTTCAAATCACAAGAGCTGCAATTTTTATTATAATCTTACCTTCTATGTTGCAAGTTTTGAATAAAGGAAATTTAACCTAGTAACATGGGGCTTGTGAACTGCTTTTAGATTAATTCGACTTACCAGAAGCAACCAAACATCCATGTGCTGTGACATCACAGCCACAATTAACTGGCAGGCTGTTGTGTTATTTAACTTAGATATTGTGTTAACACTAACCTAGATTTTGTGTTAAGCCTTCAAGCCTCAAGCCAGAAAAAGTATATGCTGGTCGTTCAGCCCTACTTAAAAAGAAGAGCTAGATTCTGTTACTGGTACAGACCTAGTATACATACACTGCCCAACACTAGTGGCAGCACTCTGGCATCTGCCCTACTGCTATGGCTGTTAGTGGGTATCTGGCCTCCACAGGTCCAGCAGCATGCGACATCTCCATTTGAGTTGCTGTCTGTCGTCTGGGTACCAGATCACCCCAACAGCACACCTTGTATTTTATATTGCTGGTCAGATGTTCAGAAAACTGCACTGTGTTTGAGGGTGAATCACAGATGCATGAAATTAGAGATGGCTGAAAGTGGAGATGTAGCTATTTTTTGAAAGCAGTGATGTCACCTGAGTTGTCGGGTTCAAAATGCAATACTTTCACAATGCCACTATAACACTCATACAACATGTTTACTGATTAGAACAAGTAAAGAACCTCTGTCTAAGTGCAGGTTCTAAGCTGTCAATCGATACGAGATTTGTGGAAGGTATTTCATTATGAATCTACTGAAATATAATGAAACATTGCTGTGGATACAGTCTTGTCTGGCAGGTTTTTTTCAGACAATCCTCTATGTTTTTGCCACGTTTTTGTAATTTCTTGACATCGAAACAAACAGGCAAACATTCAGATGTACAGACTCAAACATGTTGATACAGAATATGAATATAATGCATATTTGTTATTAAATAGATCATTTCTTAATTGCTTTTTAGCAAAATGAAAGTAACAGCTTGACTTTTGAGGATTAATAACAATCAGTATCAGTACTTATATCCTATTAGAATATTCTCAAAAGCTGAAAGAGATGCATCCCTCTGGTGCTGATACGGGAGTTCAGAATGATGTACACAGGAAAATGACCCTCACAGTGGTCACTGACTCTGGTTACAAATAATAGACATATGATTTACCATCAGAATTGTGAATGTC
>NW_023494794.1:20292340-20364840 GCF_904425465.1 Colossoma macropomum
TGCAAAATAAACCGCTTCACTTCAGACGCTGAAACGGCCCAAGTGTGAAAACACCATAACAGAACAATCACACCAAGGTTCATTTCAATCAAACCAAACCATGTCTGAATGCACCCTTTGATGCTGACAGCAACTGAATCATACGACGTTTACTCTGTAAAGACACCTTTGCTGTCCACATTTTCTTCTAGAAATCACTAAAAACACTAGAAATCAATAATTACCCAAATCTTTTCCAGAAATACATCCCCGAAACTTCTCTCAACCAGATCAAACCATATCCAGCTCTTCATTAAAGTTGAGCTGGCTTGTTGATGTGGTTAAGGACACATTATGACTCAATATGAGCTATAAAATTGGCAAATCTTGGTGTAGCTGACACAGTGGTAAGCCATATTACAGAGCAGGTGAAGTGCCCTGCAGAATCCGACTCTCCTTCCCGTGTGGAAATTTAGACACTACATTACATTCACAAATTCTCTTGTTTCTCTTCATAAACATACATTTTTAGTTTGAAAATTCAAGATTATATAAAATACAAGATTAAATTTATATTTTTTTACCGCTATATACTGTCCTTCTGCACTTCATATGTAAATAACACTGTTACTTATCGTGTGACTGGGGGAGTCCTATCTTGTGGGTGGAATTGGAGATGACTCAATAGAGGAGAAAATTGGGGAAAACTAAAAAAAATAAATAAATAAACAGAAACAACAGAAATTGCACACATAAGCCTACATGACTTGCATGCACACTAAGGGGAGTTGGAATTCGACACAACACAGAACAGACCTGGATGCAGTTCACAAGGTTTGAGAGAAGTTTTGGGTTTGTATTTACAGAAAAGAGCTGGTTCACTATTGACTCCTATTGCTTGACTCCTATTAGTCTCATTAAGTGGCCTCAACTCGTTTCCGACTCCTGGCGACCATATGGATAGTGTCTCTCCAGAATATCCTGTCTTCTGTTTGGGTCTTCAGGTTTCTCAATGACTGGTTCATGATTCCTCTGACTGTATCCATCCACCTTACAGCTGGTCGTCCTCTTCTTCTTTCACCTTCAACTCTTCCAAGCATAATGGACTTTTCCAATCAGTTGGTTCTCAGAATATGTCCAAAGTAGATAGCTTCAGTTTGGGCTAGCTTCATAGCTCCAGTTTAAAATTAAAGAAGCAAAATTTGGACACTAAATATGACTTGTCTGATTGACTACTGATAAGGGGGAGGGGGGAAATTTCTGTAAATTTCAGCAAATTTGTTTTGCTTTAAACAGCAAGGGCTCATATATGTGGCCTCACACTTTGGTCGCTCTCATAGCTTCATAACTTGCGCAACTACTTTCATAGTAGTTACTGAATAATTTACAGCAGTTATTGATTATAAAGTCTTACTGAATAATAAGCCTGAATAATAAGCCTTTTTAGATACCCAACGCAGCTTTCTTTTTCAGCACAAATATTTGAGGACATGAGGACTGGGCTGCATTGTTTTTCATTGTCCTCTGGCTGTATTTCCACTAACCTCTTCAAGTTCCATCGTCCTCTTCCTCCCTTTCCCAATCCCCCTGCAGTACGGTTGGTGAATGGCAGAAGCCGGTGTGAAGGTCGTGTGGAGGTGCAGCACAATGGCACATGGGGTACGGTGTGCGACGATGACTGGGACATGGTGGACGCCAACGTGGTGTGTCGGCAGCTAGACTGCGGGCTGGCCATGGCTGTGGGCAGCAGCTACAGGTTTGGCCAGGGCTCTGGGCCCATCCTGCTGGACAACGTAGACTGCAAGGGGGAGGAGACAGACCTGAGCCAATGTGGCAACCAGGGCTGGGGCATTCACAACTGCTACCACTATGAGGACGTGGCCATCATTTGCAAAGGTAAGGCCAGGTTGACAAAGTGGTCACCAAGAAACACTTACACTACTGTTAAAACTTTGAATCACTGTTTTCAATATTATAAGACCAGTTTAGCCACAGATACATATATAAACTGATTGGAATATACTAGTCATGTGCAACATCTAAAGTAGTTAGTAGAAAGCTGCTTATGATGAACAGTGCTGTAGATGATTCTAAATTTGTGATTGTAAAGTAAATATTTATTTATTATTATTAATGTTTTAAATGCTTGAATACAAAATAAACCTTAATGTATCGAAAAAAAACCAGAAATACTTTTTGGTGTCAGATTTATTTAAATT
The DNA here is from genome assembly GCF_904425465.1 of Colossoma macropomum. NCBI lineage: Eukaryota > Metazoa > Chordata > Actinopteri > Characiformes > Serrasalmidae > Colossoma > Colossoma macropomum. Next base: position 20,294,539 of record NW_023494794.1, read on the forward strand.
CACTCTATGTAATTCTTTATTGTATATAAAATAACGAACATTATTAATATGACAAGTGATTCCAAACTTTTGAATATTTGAATACGATTATTATGGATAGATACAATGCAAAGTCATATGATGTCTCCATAATGTTTGTTTTTATTTTGGGATAATGGGCACATTTTACCAAAAGCTGTAGCTTTGTATAAGTAAGTGAGAGTATATATATGCTAAATTCACCAAAACCCTAAGGCTTATAGATGTAATAGATGTTCCCAATTAAGTAATTGGTTAATTAGAGGGACTTTTGTATGGAGCCATTGTTTAAGTCATTAGGGATTAGAGCTCCCAAGCTGCACAATTAAACAATGACAAATTAACTCCTACAGGACAGTGACAGCACAGCAAAGCAATAGAGTAATATGTTATACATACATACATACATACATATATCATCTAAACCGCTTATCCTTCTGGGTCACGATGGGGTGCTGGAGCCTATCCCAGCTGTCATTGGGCGGAAGGCAGGATACACCCTGGACAGGTTGCCAGTCTATCTCATCACATAATATGTTATGTTAGCTGGATATAATGTTTGATAGATATATAGTACTCTGCAAACATCAGAGACCACCCTTTATTTTTTTATTTTCCAGTTAAAATGGCCATTATGTACATCATTCATTTTTCAGGGAAAAAGCGGAAAAAAATAATATTATATATATATATATATATATATATATATATATATATATATATATATATATATATATATATATAATTTTATATACATTATTACATATATATACATTATATATATATATATATACATACATTATAACATATATATATATATATTTATATATACATTATAACAGAAGCCTCAACAACTAAATGTATTATCAGATATTTCCAGTATTTAGTGTGTTCACCTTTTACCTTTATTACACCTTCCATTCTTTTCAGGAGACTTGCTTTCAGTTTTAACATTTTTCCACACCTTCAAAGTTCAGTCATAGAAGTTGGTTGCATTTTCTCACAATCCACAGTACTATAATACTCGATGAATCTAAAGTTAATTGCTTATCATCTTAAATGTCATCTTGATTTTTGATGACATGACATTAGGATGTCATTATCCATGTCAACATCTCAGTATCTTTCTATTCTAGGTAACACTGTCATTGGGCCTAGAGGAAGCCCTGAGGGGCCCACCACTCCATCTCGAAGAAATTCTGGTTTAAGTAAGTCATGCACAGTTCAGACATGCAACATGCATCCAACCCCTTTCTGCATCATGAAAGGATCCCACCCTTTGTTAAGCCCATGCATTTACATGGCTTGTCCTCAGATGTCCTCATATGTGCTACTCACAAAGCAACATTGCCCTTTAGCACTTTCTTTGAACTGCTTCAAAGAATCCTCATGTTGCGGGATCCAGAGGTCCAGCCACTCTTCTCTAGCAACCTGAGAACAACCATTGTCTCTTCCTGTGATGGCCATATGCAGTGAAATGTCAGTGGAGGGTGCAACATAGATGCTGTGATCCATGTTATCCTGTGACTATAGCTCTCTGTTTTGTTTCACTTTCAATACACTCTTCAACTTACTATTCCCAAGGCTGTGTTGCCGATGGATGGGCCAATAGAAAATGCGTCTTTAGAATAATATGCAAGAGAGTTAATTGCTCATGTAGAGTATGTCTACGCTAACAGAGAACATATTCTTGCATTATACACTACTTATAAAAGTCTGTAATCAGTGTTTACAATGATATAAAACATAAATAGCTTTAAATGTGCTTTAAAAGAGCTTTTAAAGTATGTTAAACTAGCACAGTGTTGTATAGTGTTATTATACTATTGTATAGTATTACTTAAGCAATAGAACACGAAAGGGAGTGTGTTATCGCGAAATAACATCACGGCTGTGATTTGTATAAAGTATTATATGTATGTGATGTGCATATAATGATGTCAGTTATATGTGACTTCCCAGATTTGAACTGAGCCGCACACAATTCCAAAATGTTTGAATAAGCCGTACAATATTAGGTCCTAATATGTTGGGAAAGACTGCTCCTACTATATGTGCCATACTGAAAAAAAATTCCAACAATATCCTTTTCAACCAATATCTGGTTCATGTATTTATGTACATTGGCTACTTTATTAATGAACAACATAACAAAAACTACTATTGCTGTGACATCTAAAATATCTAAATGTAAATCTGATGTAAATAACACTTAAAAGTATAACACTTTAAATAAGTAATTTAATTTCTAGTAGATGTAGTGCGTCAATGTGAGGAAATGACGGAACCAAACCTTGCAAAATACTACAGCTGATTGATGCGCCACACAAATGACTAGCTCCAGGTTGCCTTGTACAAGTTGCTAGTTCATTGTCCAGAGTGTTACTAGAGCTTTTAATCTAGACCAAAACTTCACTTAATCCACTACCAGACCTCATGGGGACGGATCTCGGTTCAGAGAGAACACCAGCATTTAAGCTGTTGATTAATTAACCCAGTGCAAAAGCTCTAACTTCAGAATCACATCCCAAACTCATAAACCCCACTTTTCCTCCCCGTGCTGCAGGAGACGGTACCATCCGGCTAATGGGCGGCCCAGACCGCTGCCAGGGCCGGGTGGAGATCTACCATCGTGGCAGCTGGGGGACGGTATGTGATGATGACTGGGGGATGCGGGACGCTGTGGTTGTGTGCCAGCAGGTCGGCTGTGGTCCTGCGGTCACCTACACCACCAACGCCTACTTCGGCTATGGCACTGGCCTCATCATGCTGGACAACGTCAACTGCAATGGCTACGAGAGCCAGCTGGCCACCTGCTACAGCCTGGGCTGGGGCATTCACAACTGCGGCCATCACGAGGACGCTGGGGTCATCTGCACAGGTAAATTAGGCCTGCATTATCTGAGGCCTGTTGCTGTCAAAAGGAAACCTTACATTGCTATTAACTGATAAGAACTGCAATCATATTACTCAGTTCAGTTCAGTTCAGTCTTAATGTTGACTGTTCAGTAGTTACTTTAAAATATTCACTGACTATTCTTAGTCAGGTTATGGAGTTGGTCCTTAAGTTAAGTTAAAGTATTGCTGAATGCTATTATTATTTCAGTCTTTATATCAGGATTTTCACAATTTGGCATAAGATATAAAAAGGCCTACGTTTAGTAGTATCGTTGTTGGCGGTAGAACTCAACACAATCTCTCTCTCCCTCTCTCTCTCTCTCTCTCTCTCTCTCTCTCACTGACTCACTCCCCCTGCAGGATTGGGTACTACCACTGCTCCCCCCCTTGACATGGAGACCCTGGGCAGAGCATTCTTCCACACAGAGAGCACAGCAGGTATAAATGGCACATATATGTGAGTGTATATCTTTACCTGCTGTCCACAAGCACATATGGGTAAATAGAGAGCCAAACTAGTGTGGCCAACCGCTGCGTCTGCCTGTCTGCTTTGGCATTCCTGATGGTTTGAAGTGAATAGCCCATCTGTCATACGCAAACACGCACACTGTGTGCTCTCACACAGACACATATTCACATTCACACTCTAGCAGGAGTCACTTTTCAAGCAGGACAGTGGGATCTTGTACTATTCCTGTTGCCTCACCAGAGGGCACTGTTTTGCAGAATGACGCACCTCAGTCAATCCATGAGATTGTGGAGATGCAGCTGCAGCTATCTGTGGCCTTGTCTTCAGTGCCTTCCCATCTTCCTTTCCTCCTTTCTGGTTTTGTCTTCAAGTCATCATCCTGGGTATTTTTCTCTCACTTCCCTCAGAGACAGGAGTGACTGTTCCAGTTACAGATACGACTGCAGCTGAACCCACCACAGCCATAACCACAAGAGGTAACACTAAAAACAGATGCATTTTTAACACTATACCTATTTTTGTAGTACTAATCCAGATAGATGCAGTTTCTATATTTTATAAATATTTATGTAATGATTTACATTTACAGCATTCAGCAGACGCTCTTATCCAGAGCGACTTACAAAAGTGCTTTGTTGTCCACTCAGAGAAAGCATCTTTGCTGGTTACAAATAGGTTAGAGAGAAAGCTCGTCCTGAGCTCAGATACTGCTAGAAACAAAAGCCCATGTTGATACCCAGAGAAAAAGGAACAGAATTAAGTTTCAGTATGTGCTGTACAATACATTTCAATAAGTACTACGTTAGTGCTCACTTAAGTGCTGTAAAAAGAGATTTGTCTTTAGTCTGTGTTTAAAGATGTATCAAAAACTAATATTGTGATAACTAATATTTTTCACTGTTCTGTATAGTTTACTGTTTTTCACTGTTCTGTATAGTTCACTGTTTTTCGCTGTTCTGTATAGTTCACTGTTTTTCACTGTTCTGTATAGTTTAATCGTTGAGATGTGAATCAGTCATTCAGAGTGGTTTGATGTGAAGTGGTACACTGTATAAAAATTTACAGACTCAGATTTCTTTGCGATGGTGGTGACAGGAAACAGGGGTCACAATTTCTATGCCACAAATACAGCCATTTTATTTAGAATCCAAATCCACCAGTGAACCTACTTGTCTTCTGAGTTTTAGGTGTAACGTTGATGATGGTGAAATAGTGCTAAATTTGAAACAAGATGTTTCCTTTGGGTGTTATTTTGCCTTTCAGTGCCCTGCATGTACCCGTCAACCTGGAATGTATATAAAAAAGAAGTTTGAGGCCAAAACCTTCTTTTATATTTCTATTTATAGCCATTTCAAGTAATACCTTACTGTTTAGGAGCTTTTTGAGGCATTAAAAGCTTCAGACGTCTAGTTCCTGTCATCACCACTGTGAAGGATTCTCGCTTGGGAAGCTTCTTTAGAATGGAGCATTTCACATCAAACCACTCTAAATGGCTTTATTTACGTGTTAACGATTTAATTATGCACAAATAAAAAAATGCTAGAATTCAACCTTAATGTAAAGATATTTTATTACAAGCAATTTTGGAAGATTCCTATTGGTCCATTCGTTTTCACACGATGTAAAGGGCAGATGTTTTGTTCAAATAAAGTAAAAAATATATGTATAATAAAATTTGAAAAAAATGGAAATACTATAACGTTTTCTAAATAAATGTATTTATAAATGTTGTCAGTGACTGTCCAGCTCTCCAGAGCCGTTGAAGCTTTGTAATGCTCAAATGCCTTATTGTATAACTAGCTGTATATTTATTAAAGTAAAATATTGTGCAAATGTCCAATGATTTAGATTGAAATACTTTACAGCTGACGATGTGGCAACGAACAGATTATCATATTGATTGCGTGGACACTATTAAGAGCTATCTAGCTAATCAGACATTCAGAGCTATTTGATGTTTTGTTCATTCCTCCATTCAGAGCAGCCCAGTGTCCGCGTGGCGAATGGAAACAGCAGTTGCCAGGGTCGCGTAGAGGTCTCCTACAACAGCGTCTGGGGCACGGTGTGTGATGATGACTGGGACATGGACAATGCTCAGGTGGTGTGCAGACAGCTTGGGTGTGGCCCCGCCCTCGCAGCCGTCCCTCTTGCCTACTTTGGCTACGGCTCCGGTCCCATCCTGCTGGACAACGTGGATTGCCAGGGAAACGAGAGAGCGCTGGCCGACTGCTTCAACCTGGGCTGGGGGCAGCATAACTGTGGGCACCATGAGGACGCTGGGGTCATCTGCTCAAGTAAGTTAGAGGTGGACAAATGGACAAAATATACCATGCAATCCATAAATAATTGGACACAGTTTGGGCTCTGCGCTGCAGCATGCTGAATTTGAAATCATGAATTAACCACTTAAATGGCCATCGATTTCTGATAGACACTTCAAAACAGTTTTCATCATAGTCCATGTAGCTTCTGAATAATAAGCACAGATCAGTTTTAATTTGAGGGTATTTATGTCTGCACTGATTAAACCACATATAAATATCTACATTATCATCCAATTCATGGGGACCATAAGTATTTTGACAATTGCTACTCAGATGTTTGTTGGCTAGCTACACTGTTAAAAATGAAAGTCCGCTCAGCTTAAAATGATAACTGATAACACTGCTTTTACACTCAGACTAACTTATTGTATTCAAAAGTTAATTTTTTTAGTTCTGCATCTTAGTTTGGTAAACAATATAGAACGTATGTCTTTACTCAGTTTCCCCACTAGCTGTGGATCTTTCCCTTAGACAGTCCCACCAAGCATTTTTCCCTCTTGTACTCCCAGTTATGGACGGCTATGGCATCACTGGGGTTCAAACTGACAACCTCCTGGTGTGGGTGAATGCATAGTTTGTTGCAGCACTCGCTAGTTCCTGAAATCAGTCAGATTTCTGTGTCCTTAAATGTTAACAAACTTTAAAAAACATTGGTGGTTTTACCTTTAAAACTAGTACTTTAGTAATTTGGTGCAATGGTCTGAGAATTTACCCCAACATCAGGAGATTTTGAGTTTGGACCTCAGTAATGCCACAGACATCCACATCTGGAAGCCCAAGAGGAAAAAAATGCCTGGTGGGATTGTGCCATAGAAAGAGTCCCAGCAAATGGGGAAACAGTAAGAAACAAATTCTGTATTGTTTACTTAACTGAGAAACTAGAAATGAGAAAAATGAGAGAAGTCAACTTTTGACTAAACTGAGAAGTTGGGTGAACTCTGGAGTCCTCAAGTTAAGTTAACTCAAGAAAAGCTGTGTAATCAATTACGTTTTATGTTTTTTTTGTTTGTTTGTTTGAACTCATTTTAAGTTATGCTGACCTCATTTCTTATAGTGTGTGCATCTCAGCATCATTTGATAAAGCACAACACAGCTAGCAAAAGGTCTAGAAGTTCATTCTACATGTTGAATCTAGAGTCAATATCAGGACATTAGGCTGAAAAAATCAGAGACTTGAAACAAAAACACTGTAGATGTGGAAGTGATATAAGCTGATACAAAGTAATACAAACTGATATGTTGTCTATCATATAACTGTGGAACAACAGTGGGCTTTTCACTAGACAAAAGGTGTCAAAATATGTCAGAACACAAGCCCTCTTTTTAGAAGCCCATCACTATTCTCTACATTTCTGGCATTTATCACACTGGATGTAGTTTGTCATGGTGTGCCATGTAACAGTTTACCATTATGTATGAACATGATGAACTCATCATGTGAGTAATAGGTTTTCTAAAATGACTCAGCTAAATAAACAAGCACACTTTCACTCCTGTTGAGGGACAACACATAAACTGTGAAACTGCTGTTACAGCTGTGAAATATGTATTCTGTCTTACCAAAATTATTGCAGTAAAAGTATTCAGTGGAAATACAATATGTCCAAAAGTATCCAAATACTCCTAATTAGTGAATTCAGCTATTTAAGGTGCACCCATTGCTGACACAGGCAATCATAATTTGCCAGTCGAATGGGCCTTTAGGAGCAGCTGCGCATGATCCTAAAGACACTGTTCTCTGGAGTGATAGAGGTCCATCCAACACCTTTGAAGTGGCATTTGTAACCAAGAACGAATTGTCCAGCATCAGTACCTGACCTCACTAATGTTCTTGGGGCTGAATGTGCGCAAACCCTTACAGCAGTGCTCCAACTATCTAATGTAAAGCTTACCCAGAAGAGTAGAGGCTGCTGCTGCAGTAAAGAGGGGTTATCACATTTCAGAAATTCATAAAACACCATTACAGAGGTATAAACAGAGTTTTAACTCAGTGGTTCACAGGCACTGTATAGTATAGAAGGTAAGTTACAGCCTTGTATGCAGGAGATGAGCCTACAAATCCTTGCACTTTGTTACGTTTATGTTTTTGGCTGTCTTGGGAAGAACTGCTAATGCTACATTTGCATCCCTCCTTTTATTTTCCCTTGTGCCCCTGCCCTCCAAACTGCCTGTGCACAGCCCTGCCCCTGCTCATTGTAATGCTACCAAAATGTAGGAGTTTCAAAATAAATATATGGTACATTGTTGAGAAGCAAGAATGCAACAGTGAGCTTAGCAATAGCCCACGAAAGAGCACAGTAACAGATGACCAAACAATACTTTCAGTTGTGAGGAAAAACTGCAGAACAGATCAAGAATATTATCTGAAAGGTAGACAAAGATGAGTCAAAGACCAAAGAGAGAAAAATACACCAGCGTGTGTTTTTAAAGCCTTGTAAAAATCCATTAATTGGAGAAAAAGGTAAATTTACCTATGTAAAATGTTGGCATGTATGGCTGCCACTGGAACCAGCAGTAGCAGCAGAACAAATTCTGAAGTGCACAGAAGTGTCACAGAGATTTTAAGGCCTGAAATTCGAATAACTAAGTCAATCACCTGACATGAAACCCACTCGTCATGTGTTTCACTTACTAAAGACAAGGCTGAAGCCTGTGAAACAAACAGGAACTGGAAACGCATTACCGGGCTGGTGTCTGGTGATGTCTAGAGGGCACAGCATCTGGCAACCGTTGAATATAAAGGATTTGAAACTTGAAGTATAATTTTATATTTCCAGCCTAAAACTAGGAATTAATATGTTGTCATGTCATGTAATATTCTGTAGCACAGCACTGCATCCCTGGCCTCACTGATTTGAGAGAATTCATGATTTTGCATCCTTTTTATGTTTTTGTCTACCAGTGTTCTCTTATTACCACTTATGTAGAGGCTGATAAATATATAATATTAAGGATCCTAACAGTGATGTTAGTAATCTGGCTTCATTCTACCTTAGCCAGCTAATGGAAAAAAACCCTTTCAACACAAATACTTTCTCCCACCTTAAATATGCTTTATCAGAAGTGTATTTACTAGTCTTTAAACCAAAACATCTCACTAAATTCTGTAAATTTGTCCAGTTATTTGTAGAAATTGGTCAGTATACTTTTTACACAAGCCTTCATCTTTGCTGTACATCTCTACAGTAAAGCAGTGGGCACATACCCCCCACCTGGAGATCTACTTTCCTGTAGAGTTTAGTTCCAAACTGCATCTATCATGCTGCCCCCGATTACCAAACACCAAAGCATCTGATCCAGCCAGACAAGAACATCTGAAGTTAATTAACCAAAGCATGCATAGCAGATTGTGGTTGGAACTAGACTCCACAAAAAGGTAGATCTCAAACACCAGGGTTGGTGACCACTGCAGTGAAGTATTAGGCCTATATGTGTTTTTTTCCAGTGTGTGCAAATGCATTTATATTGCACTGTCACTACCCCATTCATAAGACTCACACTGTCACAATGCACCAGTCAACATCATTCACTGTGAAAGGCCCAACAGTGAATGTACACACACATCTCTTTCCTCATTCAGTTCCAGTCTCATTTCCAGGCCAGTGCACTTCCTCCCACCCCAGAAGTACAGCCACATTACACAGCGCCAACCGCCATTCTGCTGACCAAAGCAATGCTGGTTTCTCGATTCCTTTATGTCTCTTCCTCTTAAAATCTTAAGCACGCACACATGCATTCACGCATCTACGTTGTTAAGGCACAACTCTCTTTCATACCAACCGGTACACTGTTATACGCACATACTACTCCAGTCCTCCCTAACGAGGCACCTGCTTCATAAGACTTTAACTATTCTGAGGAGAACTCTAAAATCCACCACACAGCAACGTCATAGCATCATTTCCGCAAGCCCTGTGTCTGAGGCAGTCCGCTGTGGCCACGTGCAAAATCTAGAGGCCAGTCAGGGAACATCAGCATCAGCTGAAGCCCACAGGGGGGAAATCCACATCCGTCTTAGCCACGTGGAGCCAAACGGCCATAAATATATGTATGTGTGTTCCCAATATACACACATTTTAAAGAAGCAAGTCTGGTGAGGATGAAGAGGGAACGTACGCGATTATTTCCATTTAATCTAATAAAGAAGTTAAATCTAATAAGAAGTTTAATCTAATCTAAGATGTTAAGCATTTGTCTAATTTTTAAAAACTATAAAACTAGCTTTTGGAATCCAGATTAAGCCTGTCATTGGATTAGATTATACTGGCATGGGATTGGGGACCATCTACTGTGGTTTAATTTAATTTCAATATTGTTATTGTAGTTCTGTTATTTTGTTTCTGTGTGTTTTATTACAACTATAATTGCATAATTAGTCATGTTTAATGACTGTTTTCAGAGTTTTTGATCATTGTATTTAAATGTGGCACTACTGCATTGTGTCTATGTGTTAAAATATGAAACATGTCATATATCATGGTTAATGTCTGTAAAGGGGAATCAATGAAGTGGTTTACTTGCACTTGGTTGTACTTACAGACTCAGATTTCTTTACAGTGGTGGTGATGCGAACCCGGAGTCCTGATGTCTACAGCACAAATATAACCATTTTATTTTCTCGAAACGACTTACGCATGTTTTATATGTAATGTTGTTAAAAATAGTCATAAATCAGAAAAAATAAGTTTTCTTCGGGGACTATTCTGTCTTACAATATCTTGCATGTATCCCTCCACCATGGACAATTTAAAATAAATGAATTAAAATACATTTGAAGCCAAAACTTGATCACAAAACTATCATAAACAATGTGTCACATATCTAACCATTTTATGTAATAACCTTTTGTAAGGGAGCTTTCAGGGGCATTACACTCTTCAGACGTCTGATTCCTATCACCACCGCTGTGAACAATTCTGACTCGGCAAGTTTCTCACAACAAAGCCCTCTGAATGACTTTGTTTAGATCTCAAGGACAGAATTTTTCAGAAAGTTTGAAAAATCAGCAGAGTTCCCCTTTAAGTATCATGATATGACATTTTTGCCGTATCACCCGCCCTGTGTGATTTGACTGATGGTGCACTAGTAAATTACTTGAAAACCGTTTGAAATTTGGCATGAGCAGCAATGGATGCCCTCTCCCAAACATTACTACTTCTCCAGTGATATCTAAAACTACTCCTTACTAGACATGAAAACTGATTTGTTACGTGCAGCTCAACCAGCTGAGGTACAGTATCATGCCCCAGTGCACATCTTCCAGTTACCTAATATCCTGCCCTGATATTGCACTTACTCCATCATCTGCTAATGTAGGCTAATGCCATCTCACTTCGTTTGAGAGATGGAGTGTTGAATTCAGTTCAGTGATATTATAAGCATGATTTGATCAAACCAGACTAAATCAAAAGCATGTTTAGAAAAAGAAGATAGGGTAACCTTTTCATTTCTTTCCCTCAGCTTTCCAGCCCTTGGCAGGAACATCGAGAAGTTTTGGTGTGACAGAAAGGACTGTCACCACCTCAGCTCCAGCGGAGGGTAAGAAAGAATGGACACGGTGCTCACGTTAGACTTCAGGATTATTTGAATTCACTACAAAAATCTCTACTTGACAGACTTGGAAAAAAAATGTGTTCATTCAGTGTGGTCCAGTGTGAAGAGATGTGTCCCTTAGACATCTAGAGTTATTGTTGTTTTGCTAGACTATCTCAATGTTGATATACTATTTAATTATAGTATGTCATACTGTGCAAAGGTCAGATACTACCTTTCAAAGTCAAAATGGCCTTAAGAACGAGTTATTCGTTTTTCAGAGTCCATTTCAGAAGAAAACAGAAAACACTTATTTAACAGAAAATTTTGAAGAATCCTCAAACACTAAAAATATTTTTTTAATATTTAATGTGTCCACCCTTTGCCCTTATTATAGCTTCCTCTTTTTGGGAAGACTACAGTCTGCAGGGATATTTGCACCATCAAATTTCAGTCTTAGAAGTTCTCGAAAAATTGCTTTTTCGCAGTAATCTAAGTAATCCCAAACACACTCAACAATGTTAAAGTTTGCACTCTGGGGCGGTCAGTCCATTGTTTTGAGAACACCAGCAATGTCGTTGTTTTACTTGCAAAGGTTTTTTTTTGGTATATTTCTCAGTAACAGCTTCTTGACAGCTACACATCCTTTCAGACCCATAGCGTTGAGTTGTCCTGTGGATCTTTTCAGAGCTGAAGCAAGAACTCGATTTTCTCCTCTCTCTCTCAAATACAAAAAGTCCGAAGTTAATTCATTCACTTACCATTGACGTCCCCCTCCCTTATGCAAGTAGATTAGCTAATTTATCATTATCTAATCCTCACAGAAATTTCTCTGAAAATTGAATTTCAACTTAAAGGCTGAAAATTAAACTAAAGAAAGGTGATCTTTGACTTTTGCACAGTATTGTGTATTCTGTGATGATATATCATATGTGGCACTGTAATGAACTATGTTTGCATTTGATTTTAGGTTATGTAAATCGAATGCAACCATTTGTTCTGATGTTAAAATATGACAAAAGCTTTGCAAAAAATGTAAAGGATGTTTTTGTCTTTCCACAAAACAAGATACACACAATTTGAAATCATAATAAAATATGTCCTCTTCTAAACGCAAATATAGTATCAGTTAAAAGTGTAGAATCCACATATTTAACGTAATTTATGTTGCATGTTTCAGTTACGGATAAGTGAGAAATAATTCTTTTTAAATTCTCGTTATAATTGCAACTTCTAGGGGTTAAAGAGAAGAGATGTAAATCATGGTGGGTCTAAAAGCAACTTTCTGGTGAAGTATCTAACCTCTTTCTGTCTCTGTAGGTGCGATAAGGTTGTCAGGTGGTCAGCACCGCTGTGAGGGCCGTGTGGAACTGTACCAAAGTGGTGAGTGGGGTACCGTATGTGATGATGCCTGGGACCTCCCAGACGCCCAGGTGGTGTGCAGGCTGCTCGGCTGTGGGGATGCTGTAGCTGCCCGGGTGGAGGCTTTCTTCGGACCAGGCAGGGGCACCATTCTCCTGGACAATGTGAAATGCACCGGCACAGAGGCCTCACTCCAGCAGTGCTCCCACATATCGTGGGACGTCCACAACTGTGACCACTCAGAGGACGCCGGCGTGACATGTTCACTCTCGTGATTCCATACCCGCAAGTCCCGCCCATCCGCCTCTGGCCCAAAAAGTGTGTGGAGTGGAATGGGAGCAGTTTAGATAACAAGACTTTTATGTACATTCTGTAAATAACTGCTCATGCTGTTATTCTGAGGATATAAAGATGTAATAGCTTTAAAAAGAAAATGATGCTTATCTATGGTTACTGATAAATATAACTGATATTCTAATTATGCACTTTATGAATTTTATGAATCCCAAATACTTATATACTGTATGTATATACGCATCGATTTGTTCCACACTAGTTGTGGAAAAACAGTTGATATACAGTGGAAACCAAAGCTTTAGACCCTATTTCTTTTTCTTTTTCTACGTACAATTTTTAAATATTTAGCGCACACTGCTAGTCGTGCAGTCTGATAAAGAGAGGTATTGCATTCTGGAGCTGCCAGGACATCCATTATTTACATTCAGATGAAAGAGTTTCCCGGCATACCCACAGACTCAACGCTGGAACACTGAAAGACAAAACTGACTTTGCCATAAACAAGTGCAGCATCCCATATCTATGGGTTTATTCTAAGGCTATAGACAAATGATAATCAGACAAGCCGCTTGTCTCAAGACAGAGCAGAACTGGTACATTTAGACATCAAACATATTTTTTTGGTAGGATCTGGTGTGATAGAGTATTGGTCAGTTTTCTGAAAACTCAGTGTGTACATGACCGCTTTAAAAGATGTTGTCACTAAAGCTTTCTTTTGTATTTGTCCCAGATTAAAGACAAAGTAAGACTGAAGTCATAACAGATTTTCTCTTTCCTTACCGTAAGATATTTCTGAGTGAAACACGGTATCAGAGAGGGTCTCTGAGCTAGCTGAGCACTTTGCTCAGTAGGTAGGGGTGGTGGGAGAGGGACGTATAAAACATGATGGGCTATAACCCTCAATTCCAATAAAGGTTGAGACAGTATTAGAAATGCAAGCAAAACAGAAGGCAGTGATTTATAAATCCACTTTCATTTGTGTTTAAATGAAAACAGTACAAACAGATCAAGATAATTTATCAACTTCATTCATTTTTGTAAATATATGCTCATTTTCAAATTAATGCCTGCAACATGTTCCAAAATTTGGGACGGGGCAATTTAAGACTGGAAACGTGAAATGTTCAAAAAGCATCTTAATCAGGTGATGCAATCATGCTTGGGTATAAAAGAAGCATCCAGGAAAGGCCATGATAAAGATGAGTCAAGGCTCGCTATCAGCTCAGAAATAAAATTACTGTCAGTAACACCTTTTGATTCTACATCCACAAATGCAAGTTAAGACTGTACCATAGACTGCGGAAGCCATACGTCAAAAATGTGCTGAAACACCGCCGACTTCTCTGGGATGAAGCTCACCTGAAATGAACTGATGCTCAGTGTAAACGTGTATTGTACTATGACAAGTCAACCTTAGATGTTTGTGGAAGCAATGGACATCATATTCTCCAGGCCAAAGAAGAAAAGGACCCTCTAGATTCTTAACAGTGGAAGTTCAAAAGGAAGAGTCTGTCATGGTATGAGGATGTGTAAGTGCCCATGGCATGGTCCCCATACAGTAGCGTAGCTCAAGACTTGTATAACGGAAGAATGGCAAAAAAATCTGCTTTTAAAACTTAAGTCTCCAAACAAGTATCCAGTGTTATTAAAGAAAAGGTGGCGTAAGACAGTGGTAAACATGTTCCTGTCACAACCTTTTTGAAACATGTTGCAGTCGTTAACTTTGAAATAAGCATATATTTATTAAAAATAAAGAAAAAAACAATTATTTTCATAATGTAAAACATGAAATATTGTGTTTTTTTGCTGTTTTCAATTTAATACAGGCCAAACAGAATTTACTGGTCAGTGCTTTCCTTTTTCATTAGCATTTCACATTCTGTCCCAACTTTTTTGGAATTGAGATTTGTATTGTTCTCTGCCTGCTGGTGCACAGTGACATAATCAGCCTACTCAGCACAGCTACTGATCAAACCAGTCATGTAAAGCATTTAAGATTTTTAAAATGGTTTATTTCAAAGGAAATTGGAGTTTTATTACATTTTTATTTGGGCCTAAAAGACAAAATATAAATGGATGGGTAACTTTAGAGGGTCTCTGAAATCTGTTGAATAAAATGCTTTGTATGTAATATGCCAAAGCCAGATTGTCTAGATTGAAAAAGATATTCTCAGGTTTTAAGTTCTCAATGAATATTCCCGATGGGGCTTCTGTTTTTGGGAATGATTTCTTTACATGGCAATAATATGAAAGTCTAGATATGTAAGTAAGAGCAACCAATGCAATATTGCTCTGTCCTGGTCAAAAATGGCTTGCAACTGCCATTGTACTTTATTTTAGTTGTTAATTGAGACAGATTTTGTGAAACTTAGGTAGAAAGTTAAACACTGTAATCTGAAAATGTATTAAGATTTTTTAGGCTTCAGATTATTCAATGAAGTGTTTGCAGGAGCGTTTTACTTTGTTTTTAATAATAAAGAAAAGACCTTAATAATACATAATTTAACATTTGACATCTGTGAATGCCTTAATGTTTTTTTTTAAATATGAAAAAGGTGTGTAGTACTATGCAAAATCAAAGGCTACCTTCCATTTATTTCATTTCCAGTCAGAGTGGTACAAGTAATAATGAAGTACACGTTATTCAATTTTTTAGTGTCATGTTAAAAAGTAGAAAATATATATTAAACAGAAAATTGCCCAGAAGATGTTTAACTTTCAACTTATAATTTAGTGTGTCCATCCTTTACCTTCATTACAGCTTCCATTCTTTTCAGGAGACTTGCTTTCAGTTTTTCAAAGAAACCTGCTGGGATATTTTCCCAAAAATGTTCAGTCTTATAAGCTGGTTGCTTTTTCTGCTTCTCACAATCCAAAAAATCCCAATCATCAGTCCATAAAACCTTGCTCCACATGTCAGATGTCCAGTTTCATTGTTGCTGTGCACATTTTCTTCCTTTTTATCTATTTCCTTTTCTCAGTAACAGCTTCTTCACCGCTATACATTGTTTTAGACCCGAGATGGTCTGAAACACCTGTGGATTTTCTAGATCTGTTGCAAGCATTTTTCTCCTGTCTCTCAAAGATAAAAAGTCCTGTTTATCTGACGTTCGGACAGTTTTGGTGGTCTATCAGGTCTTGCATGGTTATTAAAAGTCCCATTTTCTAAGTATCTTTAATTTTTTTAAATCCTGTTTTGGAAACATCTGTTTTTTCCTTTATTTTCCTTTGACTGTGCCCTTCCTTATGAGGGTAGATTATCATATATCTAATCTCCTTAGAAATATCCAATGAAAAAGATTGAAATTTGTACTTGTGGCTGTTTTGACTGGAAATTAAATCAGTGAAGGGTGGTCTCTGATTTTTGCACAGTATTGTATTTAATGAAACTGTTTTCTTATTGTACATGCCTTTATAAAGTGAGGTGAGGGGTCCATATATCGAATGGGGAATATAGTAATCTTCTGTATGTATCTATCAGATGCTCTTTTTCAAGTAGGTGAGTGGTTCTTGATTTTGACATTTCTGAAATGTCAAATGCTCTCCTTGAAAATCTACAACAACATTAGATATTTATTTTCCAATCTTGGTGCTTAAAGATATTAAAGGTTTCATCACATATTCTGCGTACCCTCCATCGACCTTTGCGTACATGTGTGTATGTACAAGTTTTGATTTCTTCATGGTAATAGTTAGGGCCAGATTAAGGTTGAGGTTGGGGTTAGGATTAGGATTACAGGACTGTAGGTCCTGGCAAGGGTGGTAAAACAGAGTGAGTGTGTTTGTGCTGGGCTACTGCACTGGCGGCCTACAGCCAGAGGTCTGTTGGATTCTTGGCCCAGGCCCTCTTCCTGAGCACTAAGCTGCTGAGGACAAGCTTCTCCTGGATTACTGAGACCCTGCTGCCATTTGGCACCCTCCTTCAGTAGAGCCAAATATAAATAAATAAATAAAAGCCTCATCCTCAAAACAGCTGCTCGCTGGTGTGTCATGCTGCAGTGATGGGACTAAACGGAAGACGGTTTTGAAGATGATTATAGAGAGAAAAAGGTGGTGGTCTTAGGGGAAAAAAGATGGCCTAAAGCAGGGGTTCCTAAACTTTTTTCTTGGTGGGGACAAAGTGTGGTGCTTGTTGGGGGCTGGAATATGGGAATAGCGGGCCAATGTTGATATGAGTTCTGATATTTTTCAAGTACATACACTAGTTATATGCAAAAATTTGATACCCCTGTATCAAATTACGTGTGTTGTTGACGGGAAAATAGGTTAACACATTCTCTACAGAGAACAAATTTAAATATACTAATTTTAGTCCACAACTTGCTGAGAACATATTATAAAACAAATGTACCAGGACTTTTGCACAAGCAACATTTTTTTTTCAATGTGCTCAGCAAATAAACAATAATTGTGCGTCACTTATTTTCAGCAAATCAACTAAATGTAATTTGACCAGGGCGCCAAAACTTTTGCCCACAACTATTTTTGCCGATGCCAATGGCGATACATAAACATTTATAAGATGTAGAAACACTGATTCACATTGCAGAAAAATATAACATGTTTGTTATAAGGGTTATAAATGCAGTAAAATGAATAAAATACAGGCATTTCAGCACAGTGACCCAGCATCGCCTAAACATTCAGCTCTTCTGGAGTACAATAATTATCAATACAGTCAGAAATATCAGTCAAATTTAAACATCTGTCCAACACCGATATGATTCTGATATCATCCTGCATCCCTGTATGGGTACATTCTTTAAATACTCCATTGCTTTCCTTGCATATGAGGTATACCAATAGGATGAATAGAAAGGACTGGAAGAATAGCATATATAGAAGAAATGCTTTTGCGTGTTAGTTCTAGGTTGTGTGTTCTCTAGCATTAATGCTAAGGACTTGTGGCGGGTGGGGCTAGGTCTGCCGGGGGGATATGTGTGTTTGAGCAGAAAGTGCTGAGAGTGAAAGAGAGAGAGGAGTGAGCAGAGTCAGAGCGTGAACTGATAGAGAAAACTCTGCTTATGTCCAGCGTGGCTGTGGCCAACAACAGCTGGAGAATAAAGCACCATGACTTGCGCGAAAGCTGCGCCTCGTTTAATAGCGGTGAACACAACAATATTCATAAGATCAGTGGTCTCGGATATTCTATTGCCCGTGTGTCACCACCCGTTTGGCCTGTTTGGGCCAACATCAAATGTCTTGACCCGCAGCCCTCAGTTTGGGCAGGTCTGGCTTAGACATGAAAGAAACAGAGTGGTGGCCTAAAGAAACAGTGGTGGTCTTAGGGAGAAAAAGATGGCCTGCTCTTAAAAAGGAAGGTTCTTCAAGCGTTCTTTAGTGTGGGAATGGTTCTGTGTAGAACCCTGAGTTCTATATAGAACCACTTCATGCTCAAATGGTTCTTTGTGTGGTTAAACGCTTCTTCAGATTGATGGAGAATGTGTTGCATATGGTTCTATATATAGAACCTTTTTGAAAATGGGTTCTTCTATTGTTACAATCTTGACATCGCAACAATAACAGAACCTTTTTTGGCGCTATATAGAACCATTTTCAAAAAGGTTGTATATATAACCATATACAATACATTCTCCATTAATCTGAAGAACCATTTAAACGTGAAATTGTTCTACATAGCACCAAAAAGGGTTCTTCTACTGTTATGACGTCAAGCTTGTTAACAATAGGAGAACGCTTTCTGGTGCTATATAGAACCATTTTCAAGCCATATACAACACATTCTCCATCAATCTGAAAAACCATTTCACTATGCAAAGAACCATTTAAGCATGAAATCATTCTATATAGAATTCAGGGTTCTAAATAGAACCATTCCTTTTTGCTAATGAATCTTTGAAGGACCATCCTTTAAGTGTGTAGAGAGAAAAATGAGAGATGGATAAAGGGGTGTGGACCAGACAGAATAAAGCAGGGAGAGAGGTACACAAGCAGACACAGTACAGAGCTGCACTCCCACTATGATAGAAAAGTGGAACATTTTAGTATCCAGAGTCAAAATGATAACAGCTCGTTAATGACAGAACCTCACTGTTCTGCCGTCACTGAGCTGTTCAGTGAAACACCACACGCTGTCCTCATGGCCACACTTTGCTTCTCATACGCATCACGGCACGGACTAAAGCACGTTCGCAAGCAGCCTGCAGCAGCAGCAGTCCGTGCCAATGACTGATTTTGGGGCGTGTCAATGTTAAAAAAAGACAGGTTTCCAAAAGACTACATTTCCCAGAATCCCGGTGGAAGGGAGGAAAAAACGTTTCGGAGCTCCTGATTTCAGAGGCTGCCGCTGATTGGTCGACTCATTAGCAAGCGAACGCCCACATGCCCAAATAAGGCGTGCTACATCGCCAGCCGGCCCCCCGCCCACTTCGCAGCGATGACGCAATCGTGTGAAAGCGTGAGAGGGGGGTCCGTACTGCACGCGCTCACAGCGGGGAGCAGCTGCAGAAGCGAGCAGGAGCAGTCACCGCATCGCCAGCGAGAGCCCGAAAAAACACCCACCCTCAGCACTTTCGCCCTCCAGACACTCAAAAAAGGCATCCAGTAACATAACCGAGCGACCATGGTGGACCGCGAACAGCTGGTTCAGAAAGCCAGGCTGGCCGAGCAGGCTGAGAGATACGACGACATGGCAGCTGCCATGAAATCGGTAAGTACGCCTGAAAAATGTGGGAGAAGTTGACCGGTGGGCTAAATTCACCTTTACGTGGTATTTGCGGCTGTTTTGTGGTTGTTCAGCCGGCGCTGTGTCATCGTTTGTTGGGCGGTCTCAGCGTCTCTGAAACGCCTCACGTTCAAAACGTCTAACGGCTTTAACGGCTTTTGCTACGAAAACGTACAGAAATATAACACAAGCAGTGCAAAAGCGGCTAACTGGCTGCCCAAATCCCCCTTTTAGCAGCACACTATAGCGCCGAAAGTCAGCTTCTTGTTCGAATGTTCCCGTTCCACCTTAAATGGTGCAGCCTAGAACGTAACTGCTGCACCATTTAAGGTGGAACGGGAAAATTCGAACGAGAAACTGGGGAATATGAAGTTCAGCTTCGTGGCCCAATATGACCGGTCCGGTTTGACAGACCACAGTTGGGCTTCGTTCAGTGAGGCAAGTCGGTTTTTTTTTCGTTTCACTCAAACAAACCCCACCCCAAACGTCTCGTTCTGGACGTTTATTGTGGACTCGAAACGGTCCGGTTTGACTGTGGACAGCGTGTGGAGTGAATGCGGGCTGTTTGATGTCGGGGCGGTGCCTTGTGCCAGAACAAACCCTGGACTAACTACATCGCCATAGAAGGACTGAGGGTCAAAATTACGGACCACGAACAGCAAAGGAGCCACACTTTCTCTCACGTTCATTGCGCACCGTGATTCAGCTAAAACGTGTAAAATGTGAGCCAAAAATACGTTTTTTCGCAGTTCGGTGAGGGGAAACGGGATCAGGCTCGAAGCGCAGTGTGAAGTCGACGCCTGTCGTTTTTGGGTAAGGTGCTTGTCCGGGTTTGAAGGATGCGGTGATGTTGCTAAAAAATCTGGCCAAAAATGCCCTCCCTACAGCTCTACTGCTGTGTCTCGGACGGTTGAAATGAGCCAAACAACAAGGTGAATACGCCGTTTATATACATACATACATATATATACATATATATATATATATATATATATACACACACACACACACACACACAGGCAATATGCATGCTAGAGGCGTTTCTCTCTTACTAGGTGTGTCATGGTGCAGCAGCGACTGTAATGCACCATTTCTTACAATCCATCAACCCTCACCCAGAAAGGATAGGATCACCCTGCACTATTAACAAAAAAGTCTGATACAAAACCTTCATAATAGCACTGTGCCCCACCCACCTTCTCTCCAGCCTGTTTTAACAATGCATACCACCTCCAGCACATTCAACAAACCCTTTTTACGAATCCTAACACCTACATCCCACTGACTAAACCATCCATTATAGGCCCCAATAACCATAATAAGAGAAGGTGCATTGTAGGCTAAACTGCTGTTGAGGTGTCGCCTCAGGCTAACGAATCCCCTCGTGTCCGGCTCTCTTGAGCGGAAAAGTGCACTGGTCCATTAGGAAGCGAGGAGGACAGGAGGCCGTCCGCTGATGAAAAAATGCTCCGTCATGGTCCGATGGTGGCTTTTCTTGGGGGAGGGCGTAAGCCAGCATCCCTTATCTTTAAATGGGACGTGACTGAGGGAACAAGATGAAGTGCGCTGCTCTCTGATGCACCATCAGATATGCCATTAGCGCGTACCGATGGCCATTTGGATTTTAACCTTTTGAACAGATGGGTCAGGCATATTATTAGGGATGTACCGATACGGGAATTCTGGGCCGGATGATGATACCCAATTTTTTTCTGTACGTATCTGTTCATGCTGTTACACAGAAAATCTAGACATTGGTACACAATCCACGTGGATTGGCGTTATGGAGGGATGTCCATTTATGTCTAAACAGTTACAAACACAGAATAATGAATAAAATACAGGTAGTTTAGCCCGGCGTCATCGAAATATTTCACTCTTCCGCAGGACAATAAATGCGTCATCAAATGTCAGATTTATCGGTCAAACCTAGTCACTGGCCCAATACTAAAATAATGATAAATTTAAAAAATAATAATTATCCGTCAAAACTAATATGATTGTGATATCGTGCATCCCTCCATGTTACATAGTCGTTATGTAGGTATTATGCTCCGTTTTGCTCTTATGGCTCTTATGACTTTCATGTTTAATAGCGATACAGAAGGGTATAAATCTGCCCTTTTGGCATGTTTTATACAAATATGTCTGTATTAGTGACAATTTCACATCAAAATTGAGCAGAATGGAATCTGATTGGTTTCTGAGTTTTACAGCCTACCCAATCTAAGTATCCAAAAATGCTTAAACAGCAGCTCTAAAATCTCAGCTAATGTTATAACTGCCATATTCATCCTTAATATATTAAGGTAGTGGTGCTATTAGCTGTGTGTTGAGTCATTCTCAAGATATGCCATTTGGTTTCAGGCACTCAGTGAAAGTGAATTGCCTTCGTCCTCCCTCTTTGAAAGGGCATGCCTAATGACCTTTCGATGTTCCAGTAGATGCAGGTGACCCTGCTGTCTGGAAATCAAGGCTAGGGTGTGGATGAGATCCGGATGGGAGAAGCTTATCCTAGATGCTGTCATTAGGAGGGTCCCTCTGCAGCAGAGGACCAGCAGGGTGTGTCGGAAGCCACGCCCATTTTTCCGTGGGGAATCCCTGACTCCTCTCTGACCTAATAAAATATCATAATCCCTCCTGTGACCCAATAAAATGACACAATCCCATCCTCAGTAATGTAATAAATTAATCGGAGTGATGGGAGAGGGGTTCGTGTCTACAGCATCAAGCTGTAGTGACACCATGACTGCACTATCACTGCTGACGAATGTCACCATTAATTGCTTATTACTACTACTACTACTTATTACTACTGCTAGCCTACTGCTTCTTACCAGACTATTGTTATTACTACTATATTACTACTAGTCTACTGTAAGTGCTGTATACAAATTGGCATAATATTTTTCCTTGACCACATTTACAATAGGTGTATTTTACATCATTAATATATATATATATATATACATATATATATATATATATATGTACTTCTTTTTTTTTTTGTGTGTTGTGTCATCTATGAATGACAGCAGCATGTGTCGGCCATGTTGTGGTATCGCACCCTTTTTGTGTTAGTCTACCAGTTGGCAGATGTATTCTGACATGTTGTGGCCTGGCTGTCATGCTGGTGTTACATCTTCATGCCTTTGGGTCAGGGTTTAGCTCAGGTCAATTACATTTATTCAGCAAAAGCAAACTGCTTTCTCCCCTCATAAATCAAGCCGTCAGTGATAGATACATAAAGCTGTAGATTCCACCTCCATGGCAGGAAATTCTGGAAATTTATCTAAATCTTCAGATGGTAGGTGACTTTGACTGTCTCTGACGTAGAGACTATATTAAAAGCAGTTATTTAAAACTCACATCACTGTAATTGATAATGTACAGTTGTATGCAAACATTTGGACACTCCTGGTCAAAAGACGTTTTGTTGAGTGAAAATAAGTTGCAAGTAAATAGAAATTGTTTACTAAAATTACCAGAAAAATGTTACAGTTTTACATTTTTAAGTTTGTTTCCTGTAGAGAAGCTAATTTTCACGAGAAAATCAACAAAACATATAAATTGACCAGAGATGTTTGAACATTTGCGTACTATAAGTGCATAATTCAAATGTCCACCTCTTACATAACTATTTAGTGCTTTTGTTTTTTTAAGACGGTGAAAAATAGATTGCACTGAGATGTGACTAAAATTCACTGGTACATCTTTTTATATAATATATATTTAAAGATATTTATATTAATAATTAAAGCTTTAAGACTACTGAAACAACACTGAAGTCAGCTAAGTTCATGTCCTTCGTTTTCAAGACATGAAGTCACCCTTCCAAAGGACCACTCTTTGTCATCATGATGTCATGTTACTTATATCAACACGCCACCCAACCTCCGGTGCTGTCACTCAGTAATTCTATCACACTAAGCCTGCACTGAATGTAATGATGTACCTACTGCCCTTGGTAAAAACCGATTATAGTGTATTTTAGTGCTAGCAAGTTGTGAGAGATGCGATGTACATATGTGCTTCGAATCGTGTGCCATATGGGTGCGATTGAACTATTGCAAACGCAGAGTACACAGTGCTCAGCCTCCCACTCTCTTGCAGCAGGCACCACCGCAGCCATGGCTCTAAGACACAGGCGCCCAGCAATTCATGTTTTTTCACAGCCTTCTAGTTATAAAGCATTTATGGGTTTATTTTTAGAAGCATGCAGCAGCTTCAGTGATGTTTAAAAAATTCAGTCACTTTGTGGTTATATAACAACAATGCGCTGCTTCAACCAAGAACCCCCTCCCCCCTTTCCAGTTTCTTTCTTCATTCATACATCCATTCCTCTCCCCGCAGCCATTTACTCATTATGTGTCTCTAATGCCCCTATCACATTCACAATGTCACACCAGGTGTCCCTCAGTGTCTCTCTGCCTTCCTCATCGTGGAAGAAGGGTTTATCGCATCACATTCATGAAAAAGTAAGCGAGAGAGACTAAGGCGGATAGAGTCGCTTTAAATGCAGTGTAATTGGTGTTGCATGATATACGATTATAATATTATTCAGATTATTCAATGAGAAAATGTATTTATTATTATCAGTCCAATATCGGAATTACAGCTGGTAAGTCCAACCAGTAATTTGACGTCACTTTTTCCATTTCCATTCTTTTAAATTCACTTAAAAATATTTACGAAAGTAATGTATGTTTGCATTAATTGTCATGTATGATTTAGCTGTATTATAGGGACCCATATTTTGGAGTCTTATGCTCTTCAAACAGTCGTACGCAAAAGTTCAAACACCCCTTGTCAAATTACGTTACTTTTTTGCAAATAAGCAGTAATTGTGCAGAGTAGTTGTGTAAATCTGTAGAGGATGTGTTCATCCATCCAGTTCACATAAGCATGTAGTTTGACCAGACCCAAACTTGCTTACTACTCTATATGAATCTGCAATGCTTAAACATTTTTAAAAAGGGGGAACAAAAGAAAAAGATATGTTATTGGCCACATCAGGTTGTTTATTATCAGCTATCGTTGTCATTATTTTATATATTGGCACCTTCCTATGCAGAACACCATGTTGCTTCAAAGAGCAAATGGCATAAAAAGAAAGAGGGGAGGCTCATCTATATATTTCCATTTTTGGTCATTCCTTCCTGCAGCCTGCAAAAACACCACTACCATTCATTACCATCCTGTGCCGTCTACATACTGGAGTCTCAAATTGGACTTTGCTCTAGTAAACATTTTCTATATTTAGTGTCTAATTCTGAACAGAGCGATATTTAAAACACAATTATTCCTCAGAAAAGCCTTAGTACCGTTTAGCATTATTCATGTTCTTTTTTTTGGGGCTTATGCTTGTCATGCTTGTGATGGGAAGGTTTTGATGTTTAGATATAGCGCACGCTACTAAAAAGAACAAGCTTTATGAGGGAACAGAGGGCTTCTTTTATGATTGTGCTATCGCTAGTTTCCCAGCCAGACCCCCTGGCCTACAGAGCACAGATCAAACAAGGGCACTGAAGAGCCTGTTACCAAAGCTGTTGTGCAGATTTTCATTGCTTCAGGGTGGAAATAAATAAATAGATAGTGGACGGCAGGCAAATGTTGATTAATTAAAGTAGCTTCATTTGCGTTTTGTATGATTCTGATTTGGATATTTATGCCAGATGTGAATCAGTTTCATTTTGGCAGATGAAGAATAATCCGGAGACTGTTCGAATACAGAGTTAAGAGGGTGTGAGGATGTTGAATGGGAATGTTCTTGGTTATAGGGTATTGTTATCGTTTGATATCTCCCACAATAGGCGCACCTGTAAGTCTGTTCCTACGCGAGCCTTATGCATCTTTCCCCCTAAAGCAAGACAGCACATCCCTTTATTGAAGCCAGAGTATGTAACAATGCAGTGCTGTTTGGAGGGGAAAACCAAATACTCTGTTTTTTGTTTTTTTTTTTCAACTTGGCCTGGTAATTTGTGATAAAGTGCATAAAGGTTTCAAAATTCATGAATGGCGTATCAGATGTTATCCAAAAGAACAAAATGTACAAGATCTGCAACATGCATGCGTAACCATATTGTTGCCAACTTTGCAAAAAGACAAAATGGTGACTAATTTCTGTGATTCTTTAACTACCATTTAGACCACATGCCTACATCCTTATTGAATTGATTAGAGGGGGATTTACAAGCATTATTTGACTTGTTTGTAAAGGCACCTTGGCTTTTCGTCAAGTTTGTTATGTCTGTTGTATTTTTTTGTTAAAGGAAGCTTAAATGGCCGAGTAATCATAAGCAACTGAAAGGAAATTGCAGTCTTACTGAAGCAGTTCAGAGAAATTGACTGAAATGTGAAGTAGAAACTATAAA
Source organism: Colossoma macropomum (assembly GCF_904425465.1). Lineage (NCBI taxonomy): Eukaryota > Metazoa > Chordata > Actinopteri > Characiformes > Serrasalmidae > Colossoma > Colossoma macropomum. The sequence continues at coordinate 20,320,498 of NW_023494794.1, forward strand.
ATAGCCGATATTGTTGTGATTGTTGCAGATGTGAGTTGTCATATCTCTATGGGTCTCATATTTTCTCTCACACAGATCCTTACGCATTGTTTTTCGCTTTCTTCTACCTTTCATTCCCCTGCCTTCTTTTTTTCTAGCTCATTTCTTCTCTTTGCCTTGCCTTTTGTTCCTTTCACCATTTCTCAATTTGTCATAACCTACAATCAGGGTCCAAAGTCCAACGCTTGCTCGTTTAACGGCTGGCTGCCAGCTTTACGATGGGTCTTATGATGCAACGTGCACCACAATGTGCCCTGAGATTAGAGCTAGAAATCTCAGCAAACTACGAAGAGCTTGTGGACAGTTATATCCGTGCCGAGTGTTGCAACATTGATTGTGAAATACTGCTGTAACCATTACACTGTTAGGTACTTGAGCGCCTATAGCCATGGCTGCACCATAGCAGGACTGACAGTTGTTTAGCAAGAAGGCATACTTTGTCCGTATTGCCTGTATTATTTCCAAATATATCACCAAATGAAGACTTACACCGTATTAAAATGTCAACCTGAGGGGTCCAGATTCCAGGAAAGAGAAACTTAGTATTTATTTATTTTTTAAGTATTCCAGGCTCCCATTTCAACAGTCTGTACCCAGCTAAAGTCAGTTAAATAAAGGCAGTCAACCTGTAATCAAAACTTCCTTTTTTACTGTGTTAGCTCATGTCCCTGGTCATATCAGCACGATTCATATTGTACTATTTAATAGGCAAATTTTCCTATAATGTTCCATCAAATGTATTGTCTTTTGTATTGTCTCTAAAACGTCTTCTTAGTTTTGATTATGTCAAAAAGTAATGTTAACCAATAATGTCATGATTCACATCCCTCACCACGCCCACCTATAATCAAAAGAACCATGACGTTTCACTCGGAAATACGTCGTATGTCATAGAAATGTGTTATGATTTCTAATTCAGATTGACTTTGTGATCTGTCAGTACTACAAAATATAATAGATCAAAACTGTTATTTGACACCAGTACTGGTGTAGATGATCTGTTGCCCAGCACTATCTGTAGATATTGAATGGTTAACTTCAGGTCCAGTCTTTGCTCACCTCAGCATTATGATTTCCTGAGGACATTTTCAATCAGTCAAACCATACGGCTGAAAGACTTATATTACTTAATTTATGATATTAAAATAGCCCTTTGTTCACCTGGGACGAATGATTTTTAAACTCATCATGAATGTGAAATGATAATGTCTTTTCCTTCTGCTTCATGACATATTTCAGAGAGAAATATAGTATCAGGCAGAAACATTTTCATTATATGATAGATGGGAGATGGGACATGATTTTGTTGGTTAATATTATTTAACTCTGCCTAAAGGTTTATGGTGATGTATCAAAAATCAGGAGAGTCGGACAAATGGGCAAAAAGTGTTCATTATATTTTTTTAGGAACAGCAACGAGAAAACAATAACTTTGTCTTTTAAATGAGACGATATGATGAACTATGCTTATAAGACCAGGAACAAGTCAGTATTTTAAAGCAAGACTAAATTCAAATTTATTTGAAATTTATTATATGAAAATAAATAAATAAAAAAAAGCAAATGGATACGGTTTGATACGGTTCAAAACTCTTTTTATTTTTTCAAATGCATGCATTTATATCACACTTGATCACAGGAGTGCTATGAGTGCAGCGTTGGTTGAGCATTGCAGTGCATTTGATTCTCAGGAGATGGCTGGTAAGGTGTAGGAGGCTCAAAAGGGCCTGAAAGAGAGGAAAGGTCATGTGGCTATGGGGGATATGAACTGGCCGATGGAGTAAAGGATCATCTTCACTAACACAGCTGCTGCTGCCAGCGAACCAGCTAGCTGCAGCCTTTTCCTTCTTTACCCAGCCCCCACCCTGCACACCCACACACTCTAAGGCACTTCTGCACTGAGCTCACACACACGCACTCCATCACATACATGAACATGCACAATTTCTCCCTCTAACGCCCACTCGCACACATATTAGCTGCCTTTACTGTAAGGCACTTATCTGCACACACTTCTCTTGCATGCATGTACAAACATTTACATACACACTGTGCATCTCTGCCAATGTGTGGACACTGTTGCTGTATCCAGGGCTGCGGTAGAGAGTGCCCAAACAAAGAAGATCGCCCTGTTTCTATGGAAACGGAAGATTGTGTGCGATATGTTGCTCTTTGCTTACTCTCACCGTCCAGAAAAGAAAGGTGTGTGTGTGTGAGTGTGTGTGTGTGTGTGTGTGTGTGTGTGTGTGTGTGTGTGTGTGTGTGTGTTCTTGTAGCACTATACTTGTAAGGACCCTATGTTCTCACTATGATAGGATTATGTGAAATGTTTTGCTCAAGTGAGGACATTTTGCTGGTCCTCACTTGAGCATGTGTTGTTTTCACCACAATAACTTTTTTTATTTGAAAACTAAAAGAGCAGAAAAATTGCCTTTTGGATACTGAGGTTAAGGTTAGGTTTGGGTTTAGTATTTAGCTACAGTAACACAAAACTCAATAGACACCTATAGACGTCCTCATATGTATAGCAAGACAAACACGCATGTGTGTGTAGGAAAGAAGTCAAAGGTGACATGCAATGACAAAAGCATGTTGCTGGAATACTACGTCAAAAAACTGTGATACATCATATTGTCCTTTGAAGTGCTGAGATTGTTTAGATTTCTGCAGTTTGCAGGTTTCCATTCAGCTGTTGAATTAAATTGAAGCAATATATATATATATATATATATATATATGCAAATTAGCCTTGGTTTCAAGAGAATACAGCTCTCTGTGTCTATAGCTCAAGATCAGCAGCAGGCACTTTATATTTGTTTACCATCTAAAATCATGTTATATTTTCTTCTTTGATAACATAAATGTACATTTTAATTTCTTAATTTGTCCACTGGTTCCTGCTGCCTTCTGTTATGTTTCCTAGCAACAGCCAGGCGTGACCCGAATCACATGATCCGTCATTTGACTTTATTCTATGTTATCGTTTACGTTATTTATTCAGTATTTCCATCGTAACTCTTTCTTTCGTCATTTCTTTTTTATTGGTAGAAAAATCTTAGAACAGTTCTATGCAAATGTTTAAGATTTTATTTGATATTTGCCATCAGCATCAAGTTATTTTTATTCTATATGTCAAAATACACCTAAACAATACATGGACAGAAACCCAACTATTGAAATAATTTTATTTCTTTTACAGGGCTCATATTTTTCTTACATCCTTTTATTTTCTGTGTGAACTTACGTGCCAAATTGTGTCGTCATTTATTTTTCTTTACTATTTTTTTAGCCTCTCTTTATCTCTTCAAATTAAACAGGCAGTATTTGTTACTATACCTTTTAAGACTGATATTTGTAAGTGACCTCAGTTCTGACTGTACTCTGCCTCATTCAAAAAGCAGTCTGGGCTAAAACACTCCTTATAACTTCAGTGTGACATCACAAAAAAAGTGAATTAAGAATAGGCTGCGTTTGCAGCTTGATTTCCATATATGGGCTGCGTGGATTAATTTTGGAACTTTACATACATCATTACATCAAACTCTTATTTAACTAAAAGTGTTATTTACCCTTTAATATGTCCGTATAGTCCTGCTTTTGAGAACCTTAATGTATTAAATGGAATATTGTTCTTGGAATGAGAAGAGATAAACAAATTAGGTGCAAAACTCAGTTATACTTGCTCTCTTGCGGTTTAAATCAAGAGTAATTTGTCTGGAGACCAAAGCTTGAAGAAGGATTTTGTGTGTGTGTTTGAGTATGACCTTGCTGACCAATGACATAAAGAATTCTGATTGGGCTTTTATCGTTTGATCAGCTTACAGGGTAGGAGAAAATAGTAGGGAGGCAAAGAGCAGAGGAGCCATCTCTCTTTGTAGAGAGGAGCACTTATCATGTGTCATTCTCTATATTAAGTTTGGAAATGACTCATAGGGATAGTGGCTTCTCTTTCGGTTGTGAGGAGACTGAATGATGCAGCAGAAAAGGCAGTTCTTCCAAAAGGTAGCTCAGGAGAGCAAACGAGAGTGGGAGAGAGGGAGGAGATCAGAAACTGAATTATAGCCAGCAATCCTCCTGCTGGTAAATTGTTAAATTACAGCGTGGCAAATTACTGGCAGGGAACAAGTTGGAGGTTTACTACAGGCTATGTTACTGACGCAGTTCTGAAAACCTTTACATTCTTCTTTTTTATTTTAAGAGGACTAAAATGACTAATAGGGTGGTCATTGTTTTACTTTATTTTAGTTACAAAAAGTTTGGTTGAATTTTGAATAAACAAGATGTTCCCCAAATACTTCAGTCTACCCTGTTTTTTCACACACATCTAGCAGTTTATGCAACACAAAGCTGTGGTACCTATAAATATCCTGTTTACAAATCCTTGGAGCAAAAGTTATTAGTTGTATTCGTCTGTAAAAACTACATAGGCCACATAAAACACAACCACTTCATTCAGAATAAGTCAGTTTATCCCTTCATTCCCTCATCTCTACCCATTCAGTGCTTTCGTAAGATTATAAACTGGTCGAGAACCAGTGTCCACCCCCTTTTCATTATCCCAAGTATTATAAGAAAGCAGAACAAAACTGCTCTCAGGTCAGCATCCTACACCACCCATTTTCATTGAGCTTTTTTCATTAGTTGTCAGAGCAAACGGAGAGGGGATTAGCAGTGACCCTAATGCTTTGGCACTGCCCAAACAGCTCAGCCCCTGCCTCACGGGATGAGGTGAGGTTAGTGTGCTTTTAGGGTCCTAAATGGAAAAAATCTTGTTTTTTGGGTTTTAATTTTTTTTACACAATTATTCTTTTCCTCTCCTATAGGTGGAGTGAAGGAAAACAACTTTTACACTTTTTTTCTTGTTATGGCAGTGTGGTTCCTAATTAAAGAATGCTAGTTGGGGCTGGTTAGCATCATACCAATGAGAAAGTGCTACCTGATCTTGTATTCAGTCCTAAGTGGGCTCCTTTCATTTGTATGTCCTACCAACTTCTGCGCCCTTTGCAGGATGAGAACATGGAGATAAAAGCAGCTTAATTCAAGCAATTAGATCAGCAGTGGTTAATTCTTTTGTCAATTTAAAGATCGTTTAAATGTCCTGCCAGTGATTTTATCAGGGATCTGTGATGACTAAGGCAAATGTCGAAGAAAGGGAGGGGTTTTTACTCCACTGCCATCGGTATTTCACAACAAGGCAAAGCTATTTGTTCTCCTCCTGCCTCTGAATTTTGCTTCTAGCCGCTCTCAACTATATTTATTGCTTTGTGAGTGTCACATGCAGAGCATTATGAAAATTTATAGCTGTTGACAATATGTTTTTGTGCAGACTTTCACTGAAGCTAAATGTCAGTAGGTTGAAGCTAGCAGGTCAATAACTGAAACATTCTGAAATTGCTCTGATTATGTACAGAGGAATAGAAGGGAAGGGCCTTTGACTCCTCCAAGATTCTGTGCATTGGCAATGGGTGACCTGTAGGTTTAGATGTCTACCGTAATTCAAGAAAAAATGCAGAAGAATTTGATGGCACTTGATTTTAAATAAAGGAGAGACATTAAGGGTTTCGTTCTAAAACATGTTAAACAAAGCTTTTTCATGAATTTTCCTTTCTTTATCATGTATGTGGTTTAGAGTGGGATTTACACATGTAAGAAATATCAATACTATGTTATAATAAGAAATCTACAAAAAGCACACACCATCTGAAATGCACTCTGTCTTTCCTCTCTGTCTCCTAGGTGACCGAGCTGAACGAGGCACTGTCCAATGAGGAAAGGAATCTTCTCTCCGTGGCCTACAAGAATGTGGTGGGAGCTCGTCGTTCCTCCTGGCGCGTCATCTCCAGCATCGAGCAGAAGACCTCCGCTGATGGCAATGAGAAGAAGATTGAGATGGTCCGTGCCTACCGCGAGAAAATCGAGAAGGAGCTGGAAGCCGTGTGCCAAGACGTGCTCAACCTCCTCGACAACTTCCTGATCAAGAACTGCAGCGACGCCCAGCATGAGAGCAAAGTGTTCTACTTGAAGATGAAGGGAGACTACTACCGCTACCTGGCAGAGGTGGCCACAGGCGAGAAGCGAGCTGCCGTGGTGGAGTCCTCCGAGAAGGCCTACAGCGAGGCGCATGAGATCAGCAAGGAGCACATGCAGCCGACGCACCCCATCCGCCTGGGTCTGGCCCTCAACTACTCCGTCTTCTACTACGAGATCCAGAACGCGCCTGAGCAGGCCTGCCACCTGGCCAAGACGGCTTTCGACGACGCCATCGCCGAGCTGGACACCCTGAACGAGGACTCCTACAAAGACTCCACCCTCATCATGCAGCTCCTGCGAGACAACTTGACGCTCTGGACGAGCGACCAGCAAGACGACGAAGGCGGTGAGGGCAACAATTAAACGAGAGCAGAAGAGGTGAAGACCTTCGAAAAATACCCGTTTCCTAGCCGTAACACAAAACACGCGTGCTCACAAAACAAAGAAAATCAAAAAAGAAAAATAAAAGCTAAGTGAAAAATTTACAAAAGGGGGCCTGGTGGAACTTTGGCAGCCACTTTTGCTGATGGTTACTACCACAGCTGCAGTTCTCTTTATTTTTCCACAAGTTACCAAAATTAAACAGATTAAAAACATGATGAAATCTGAATAGAAATAGCAGTTAAATAAGAGGTATGTGTCGCATTTAAATTAATAAACCACGATAATAATAAAGATTACAAACCCTGCTTCCTTGGTTGCCTCTGCAACATTTGCCAAAACACCACTTTGAGGAAGAAAAGCCTGTCAGTAAGTCAGTCAGTACTAAATGACTAGGGTTGAAATACACCCCAAACACTGGCATAGGGACTGTTCTTGTCGTGAAACATGAAGTTGAGCTGCTTATTTATAAGAGAGGAGGAAGTGTTGTGAACTGTCAGGGGAAGACATATTAAAGCTTGAGCAAAGGACAAAAAAAAGAATACATGAAGTAAAAACTTGAATGTCATCGCCTCGCAAAAGTAAGTTTGCAAACAGGCTCCAGTGAGTGTGAAAGGGTGTTTTTTTTGGTCTCTGTTAAATATATTTGTGGATCCTGATGTGCGCCCAACAGTCAGTCGTTTCTTTAAAGCCGCCATGGCAATTGAGGATACTCAAAATACGGTCATTTAAACATCACTGTGGTTGCAGGTTGCAAGTCTACTGCTCAAGAAACAGTAGTTTACGTATACAATAACCTAGTATAGTTTTCCAACCAGTAAGTACAGTGCTCCATTGAAAGCTGAAATTATTGTCCTTTTCATGAAAACTAAAACTATTCTTATTATCATTGTTGTTATTATTATTGATATAATTTGGACATTTAGGATGTCAAGCTCGAATAAAGATTTATTGTCATTACAATATACTACCATATACCACAACATATACGATATATAATCTAACTTGTAATGACTTTACTTCAAAACATAGTCTATCCTAGCAAAGAACTGTAGAAATATATCAGAAAAACAACAACCCCCCCCAAAATTAATGCTCTTAAGCAATCCCTAATCACCTGGATCCCTGCTGTGATACACTGAATGGAATTGACTGGAACCATTGGCTGTTTTTATTTCCTCTTTTTCGCTGGACTGAAAGTACAATTAAAGACAGAACACTGGCAATGTCAATATGGGAGATGATCTGAAAGCAGCTCTGAGGTTTGTGGTATTTTTTTTTTTCTTCTCTTTTTTTTGTTTACTTTTTTAATTTTCAAAAAATAATGCACTTGCCTATTATACTGTTTCTCAGTGTAAGATGATTACTGCTCCAATATTCTCGATAATACAATATTGTGCATGCTGGTGATGTATTTATATACTGTAGCTTGACTTTATTAACTTAAAAAAACTGTAGATGTTATGTATTCATATGAACAAGAAATGACTAGAATTTCAATCTGATTATTTTCTATTTATTACTTTCTATTGGATTGTTTAAATTTATGATTTTTTTTTTCTTATAATTTTTTTTCCTTGCTGAAGTTCGCTATACCAAAACAGTGATTGTTAACCATAAATTGATCTGTTATGGGCGTTGCTATAGTGACATGCGATTCTTGTATTTGGGTTTTAATAAACAAAGGAGTGAAAAGACAAAAAAAAAAAGACAAAAACACCAGTGTTAGCTTAACACGTTCTGTCTGGTGTTTTATCATGGTGAAATTAAGGTCACATTGTAAAACGATTAATGTTGTTCTCTGAATGACGTTTCCTCTCGTGCTTTTTTCCCTGTCATATTATACAGTGAGATATTGAAGATTGATCAGTGTTTATCATTTCCTCAGAATCTGCGTTTCTGTAAGGAAACCACTCATGGACCATAATTTACAATTTACTTTTTCTTTTTTCTTTTTTTTTACTTTTAGCTGTGTCTCCTGATATCTTAAATGTGAGTCATGTAGCGGATGCTCAAGAGAAAAAATAACAATAATAATAATAATGATGATAATAAAAAGTGAATTAAAACATAACAGCGTTCTTCTAACCACAGTTCAGTGCTGCTGTTGTTGTATTCCAGATGAGTCACATCTGCATGACGTCATCAAAGGAAACGTGTTTTTTCCTGAATGTGTTGCTGCTTTGTCACAATTAAAACTGTTTTGGGTTGTGTGCAAAAACGATTTCAGTATAAAATGGCTGGATTTGTATGAGAGTGATATGTGGAGTATAGATGGATAGACAGAGAGAAAGAGAGAGTCATTGACAAACAGAGGAGTGTACAGGCTGGCCTGCTGTAACTGATCACTAGGATAGAGGCACACTGTTTGTGTCCCAGCGTTCCAGCTTCAACACTCCCCACCCGCCCGTTCTGTGCCATCCTGTGCCATCTCCCAGATTGCTAAGAGCCTCCTTTGCTAATTCCGTATCTAATGCTAGCATCTGGCCCTCAATTACTGCCAACAGTTTGGGTTTGTGGCTTGCTTCAGAGAGGACTCTACTCTTTTACATCAAAATAGCAGATTAGGAGAAAGACGCGAGAGCCTTCGCTTGGAAATGAAGAAAAAAGTCAAGGGTAGATGATAATAGTTCATACCTAAAATATCTAGGATGAGAACCTCCTAAATTCATAACCCTAATATGAGACTTGTTCTGTATTAGTGTTAGCATCACAGGGTGACACCAGGGCTACATCATGAATCAGATTTCCAACAATTCAGTATCCTGATTGATAGTGCTGTACTGAAATATAAACTTTCCATATTCAGTATATACTGATGTGTTTTGCATGTTTTTGATGTTTTACTTATGTGTTCACTCTTAAAAACTGCTTTAGTACAGACGTATGCAAACATTTGAACACCCCTGGTCCAATTACGGTGCATTTTAGGGCACAATTTCTCTTTATTTGCTAAGTTTAATTTATTGGGAATACAATAAAATTAAATTTAAATGTGCCACAGCTTTTGCACAGGACACATTTTATGCTTTATTTTTACTCCAATATGTTATTAAATTCAGCAAATAAACAGTAATTGTGCGTTAAAAATGTGTTTTCTGTAGAGGATGTGTTAACTAACTCAACCCAAAGAAAATCAACAAATACGCAGTTTGACTGGGATACCCAAACTTTTGTGGCTGGCTCTATATGCTTGTACGTCAGATCAGGTCAAGTTATAACCCATACTTGCCGGGTATATGTTTGTGAATGACTGAGCTAGGCACAGATAATTTCTTGTAAATTAAAAAGTCATTTTATGTATTGCTGTAGAAATTTAAAATGGTATGTTTGTAGTTACAATGTGTTCAATGGTATTTAATAACCACGGTTAAAATACATAAATCCAGCAAAGCTTGGATCCCTTTCAGCTGCAGGGCTCTTCTCATTTGCTTGCTGAGGTGTTACTGGTGCTACTATAGTGCACTGTGACCTTTATATGCTTAAAAAGTGGTTCTTCAAGGGTTCCTTAGTAAAGGCAGTGTTATTATATAGAACCGTGACAACTCAAAGAACCACTGGAATGCATAAACCTTCGTATAGCCTGTTGTACACAGTTTAAAGAACCTTTGCTAAGAGTGCAGATAGAACTTTGAATATGAACTAAAAGTAGCATATTGGTATTGGGTCAAATCTGGATTTGGTATCTGGGTAGATTCAGCCAAGCTTGCTCACCTGTTGGTTAGGCCTTCAGGAGCTGGACAGAAGGCCTTACGTGTTAGATTAACTATGAACATAATTAGGGCAAAACAGTTAATTGTAATGTTAATTTTTGATGAGAAAAAAAATGTTACTTTAGGCCTTTTGGAAGCCCTAGATACTGTCTGTGAATATAATATATTAATTATACAGCAGTTAGTTACGGCCACGCAAGCTGATTGGTTGAGACCAAATGACATCCGTGATGTTATAGCGACAACACACGACCTCAAGTGTTCTATTGCTTAAATATTATATATGTTATGAGGTGCCGTTTCATCATTAGGTTTCTTGTCAGTCAAAAATACTAGCAGACAGTCTATGGCAGGCCTGTTTACTGCACTGTAAAACCACAAAATGCAAGGTAAAATACATATTAATTTCTGTGAAAAGCTTCATATTAAACATTGAATGTCTTGTGTTTGTGGTTAAAATAGAAATGGCAGAAAATGTTTAGAAGCACCACCATTAGCATAAATCTAACTATGACTAATAGGCACTAGTTTTGACATTTATGGCCTGAACTGAAAGCCTAACTGTACTAGTCATAGTTTGCCAATGGAAATACTGTTAAACTGTAAAGTCTTAAGTATTAGAATAGAAACCTGCAGTCATGGTGCTAGAATTCATTGAAATAGATGCCACATGGTATGTAAATCATAACATCCTTAGAGACTATTTAGATCGTTTAGCATGCAGATACATGAGAGGAAAACTGTCAAGCACAAGAGGACCCCATTAACAGACCTGACTGGTGGGATGTGATTTATTTACTATAGTAAAACAGGCGTTACTAATATCTAGACATTCCTGGCAAGACGTTGTGGAACCGTTTGTAGGTTGAGGCCTAGCATAAAGAAAGCAGAGCAAATGGGGCAGATACTACCTACATTATCCAACATTACCTTTGTTCCAAAGTGACCCACTGCCTTCTACAGCCAAATAAGACATGGGTTGTATTTGACACTTAAAGGAGAAGAAAGCTTAAATTACCTTTGAGGGACAAAAAACAAGCCAGCATGCTGATTCAGAGGATGAAGTGTTACCCTTGGGGTTCTGCGCAAGATGGCGGGATGTTACGGATACGCGTCCAGCTCCGGCCCAAAGTCAAGCCTGCAATTTTCCTGAGTAGAATGGAGTCAGTAGGGCAGATGTAAGCAAATTAGGCTTGTTCTCACAGCACCAGCAGATATTGATTCAGTGGAGAGGGGAGGGGTTGTTAGTGTCAAATCGAAGACTCAGGGGAAAAAGTCCTTGATGAAGCACAAAGGACACAGGTAATGACCCGAATATTTCAGACAATATGTCAACACGAGAATAGCTGGGCGGTGTTAATAAAAATTCAATATCAATATTTTCACACTATTTTGTCACAGTGTTGTCACAGAACTGCAACTCTATTCTAAAAGAATATCTTCAAACCTGACAGAGCTTGTTTTAAACGGAGTGTTCTGTGACCACCACTCTGATCGAGTGGCTTGCTTCTTTTAATAGACTGTTACTGAATCTTCATATTTATTTATCCCCCTTGAATCCAAAGGCAGCTTCCACAGAAAAATGTTCTGTTGTGCTCACTATTCCGCCTGCCACAATCATGAAATTTAGCTGATGATTAATTGCCATATAAATTGAATTGAAAGTCTACAGTTAAAACTTTGCCTACAACGCTGGCGTTAAAGTAGCCTAAAACTGCTAAATCACCAACCTTTAACGCTGAATGTTGGTGTGCAGACTGTTGGTCACCATAGCAACGCAGACAACTTGAATAGCTAGTAGCTAACGAAATGATAAAGAGAAAGATTTAAGATGAACATCGATAATTTGGAGATGAATAGACTTATTTGTGTTTATAAGCACTCAGTTTGTTTCCTGATATGTTTAATCTTCAGTGAGAAACTGTTAAACAATAAAAGTCGTGAAGCTGAAGTCAGCTCCTCGTTTGCCAGCTTCTTGTTCAAATTTTCCCATTCCACCTTAAATGCTACAGCAGTTACATTCTGGGGCCTCAGAAACAATTTAATGTGGAACGGGAAATTGAAGCTGGTGAATGTCAAGCTGACTTTAGTCTTGTAAAAAGTCAAACGTTAAGAAATATTTTACAAGAAACTACTTTACTTTTGCGGAAAAGTTTCCTGCCGGAGATGCGAGAAAAGCAGCTGTAGCTGAGCTAAAGCCTAAAGCAGAGCAAAGTAAGTCTGCATTTTCATCTATATTATATTTTTTGCTTATGCTAGTAGCACACACTGAGACATATTTACAGCCAAGACAGTCCAATGGACATAAAATGTTGTGGCTCCCAAGGTGGTTTGATTTTTGTTGAAAGGACAAAACGGCTCTTCTTAACATTTGGGCTGCCGACCCCTGAACTAGACGCAGTTCAGCAAAAATGCTATTCAAAAGGAATAAAATTCGTACATTAAAAAGTGTTTTTTAAGCTATTTTGGGTCACACTTTATTTCAAGTGTTCCATCTCTAAAAAGGTCATCTATAGATGTTGAAATTGTTAAGAAACTATCTGGAGACCGAGAGTTTCTTATTAACAGTGTTAGGGTTAGATTTAGAATTTGAACTGAAATTAGGATTAGTCTTAGGTTTAGCAGGCTTAGGTTTTGGGATTTAAGTCAAGGTTACGTTTAGAGTTAGATTTAATCGAAGTTATGATGTTCCACTAAACCTTTAGTTGTGTTTAATAGATACTTAATGTTACAATCCTTCAAGGGTTCTTTAGTAAGACAGTGGGCCTCATTCACCAATATCTTCCTAAGTTTTTTCTTAATTTTTTTATTGAGGAAGGTCCTAAGAAAAAGTCTACGTCAGATCCATGACGTGTTCTTAAAACGCAGAATTGTTCTCACCTTCGTGCTCTTGAGTGTGTGTAGATTCTGTTCTTACCTAAGAACAAATCCCAATAAGAAAATACTGGTGAATGTCAGAACCTTCATAAAACCTGCATAAGTGGGGTTTAAGAAGACATTTCTTCTGGAGAACGGTTGGTGAATGAGGCCCAATGGCTCTATATAGAACTATAAACACTTACAGAACCATTTGCATGCATAAATGGTTCTTTGCATGATGAACTCGTTCGTCAGATTGATGGAGAATGTTTTGTATATGGCTCTATATAGACCCTTTTTGAGAATGGTATTCTGCTATTGTTACAAACTTGACATCGTAATAGAAGAACTCTTCTTAACAATAGCAGAACCCTTGTCCTTACTAAAGGACCATCTTTTTTAAGGGTGTAGATAAAGACAAGGTGAGCATCTAGAAAACATCTACAGTGGACTTTCAAAGTGAAGTGTTACCCTATTTACCCTAAAATAACAGCTTCCAAATACCTAAAAAGAGCACTGTATCTTCTACCTGCCCTATTCTGAAAGCCTGAACTAGAATGTGTGAAGAGAATGCTGAACAGCTTTAGATAGCAATGAATAGGTTACTATGACAACATCAGAGATGTGATCTTTTGTCTCCGGCATTTTCTGAGCAATGCAGGAAGGACGTATGTGCCGCTAATGACCCAGAAATTGGGGCCTCCGTTCTGCTACCCACTGGAGTTGGATCGGATTTTCAAAATATGCATATGTAGTATGAAGTGTGAATCCATTATCAGGACTGTTAGTGTATATGCCAGGGAGTGCTTGTGTCAGTGAGTCAGTTGTCTTGACATTTTGTACAATCTTGTACTGAATCCAGAGGCATAACTTAAAGCAAATTACTACACAGTACGTTGAAATCCACTAAGGATCTTCCAGTAGTTGCCATGGCAGCAGTACTACACTATAAAGCAATGGCACAGATCATTACAATTTCAATTCCACTACATGTGGGCCTCTATACTGTTCAAAGCCACCCACACCCGTACATGCACACCAAAGTGTGTCTTAAATGGTTTGCCATTCTACTGTGCTTGCTTGCTGGTTTCACTGTAAATGAGGATTCACCTCACCTTAGATTCACATCTACTAAAGTAAAGGTGAACAAACAGCAACCAGTTTTAATTTCTATTTAGATGGAATCAAGAACTGTGGCCTAGAGACAACCTCATTTCTCATGGAGAGTAAAATAAAGAATAGTGTAAGCGGTTTTGATATGAATTAAGATATGTGGGCATCTGCTCTACATTATACTCTACACACGCTGTATGTTATCTCATACCTAGTTTAGTGAAATGTAAACAAAGTCATTCAGAGTGGCTGTTGTGGGTTTAGCCTTGTTTCAAAACCACTATAAAACACTGTCTCAGCCATCATGCAGTAACCATTTAATAGCTTTCTGTGATGATGGAGGCATTAAGCTCCTCAGACGTCTGGTTCCTATCACCACTACTGTGAACAGGTCTGAATTGATACCAAACCACTCTGAAGGACTTTGTGCAAAAATGAATAAATGAGCAGAATTTAATACAAATGAATCATTTCAAGTGTTGGCTTCGTCTATTCAAAAAATGGTGGAGCTAGTTCAACTAGCCATAGTTTAGTTGCCATCTTTTAAACTAGCACCCTTGTATGCATCCATGTGTGAATGTATTGAGATCTCAGACTGTGTGGGAACCAAACAGACCCATCATGAATGAAAGCATGAACTTACTGATCCCTGCAAGAATATATATATATATATATATATATATATATATATATATATATATATATATATATATATAGTAGTGCTCTCCTCTAAGAAGTGGTGCTTTATTCTCCAGCTGTTGTTGGCCACAGCCACGCCATACATAAGCCATACATGAGTTTTCTCTTTACAGCTCGTTAGCTACCCAGCTCTCTTCTCCTCCCTAAGGTCTCTGCTCACACACACCTCCCCCCAGGCAGTCCTAGCCCCACCCTCCACAATAAGAGTCCTTAGCAAACTGAACTGAGTGTAATTAATGCTAGAAAGCACATAATGCATAATGGATACATATACACAAATATACATATATACATATATATACATGTGTGTGTGTGTGTCACTCACTGCTTTAGTGTCTATACATTTACGGCCCACTCTGTTTTGAGGTATGAAAAATTGGATATGGAGGTCACCATTTCTTTTATTTTAGGAGGCTTAGTTGTAACACTGTGTTAAAACTAACCCTGCTATGATGAGGCTGTACTTTAGCCTGACTAGCTCTCACTGTGAGTTATTAACATGCCTTAAATGGTGCTATATTACAGCCACTGAGGTGGCTAAAAATAATATTGTGAATTCTGAGACTTATACACACAATTCAGTAATCAAAAAATATTTTGAATGAAAAAAATATCTTCAATATCTTCAGGATGAATATCAAGAAATATCTTTCTGACTGCTGGCAAAATTCACAGAGGATGTTATGGGAATAATGGGCTAAAAGCATGTCCTACTCGAACATGTTGACCTACGCTAAATATTCATGATACATTTTACATTATGCCCCCCCCATTCCATCCGGTTACAGTTGTAACGTACAGAGGGAGCATCTCAGATACACAAAAAATAACAATAATAACTAACCTATCATGTATGCAACATCTTATAGGAGGTAATCAAATGTACTGATGTGACAGTCATCCTAAAAGAGCTGCTTACAGTGTGAATTAATATTAAATCCCCATGTCCACATGCTGAAAATGTATTATACATAGTATTACACATGGTCATACTTAATATGATGCTCACTCATCTAAGCCTTATCATAAGGAGATTGTGAAGTCTCAAGTTCGATCGTCTGTGGTGTTACAGCCATCAGTGGCCTGGAGCCTCGTTCTCTCTGGTGGGTAGGATGGCCCTCCCTCTCCCCCAGCAGTCAGCATTTTAAGCTGTCCAATAATGTTGTGCTATCAGTGGTTTAAATAGATGCTGTGGCTGCCATCACATGACTCGGAGGAAGTGTGTACTAGCCTTCGCCTTCCTGGTAAAATGGGAATAAAAGAATAAAAAGCAGACACCTGCTCATCTAGCATTTCTTCAGAAATAAAAGGTATTAATAGTTTCTGTAGTAACAGCCTCCTTCTGGGAAGGCTTTACACTTGGAACATTGCTGAGAGGGTTTGATTGAGGCACTGATGGTGGATGATCAGTTCTGGATCACTCCAGCTCATCCCAAAGGTACTGGATGGAGCTCCATCACTCCAGAGAAC
This sequence comes from Colossoma macropomum, assembly GCF_904425465.1. Lineage (NCBI taxonomy): Eukaryota > Metazoa > Chordata > Actinopteri > Characiformes > Serrasalmidae > Colossoma > Colossoma macropomum. The sequence continues at coordinate 20,336,802 of NW_023494794.1, forward strand.
ACTGCTCCACTATCCAAAGCTGGGGGGCTTTGAACCCCCCTAACCAATTCTATTGGTTGTGCTTTTTATGGAGATCATACAAGCAGTGTGTGCAACTAAGTGCCAGCAATGGGTGCACCTTAAAGGGCCCGTATCCCATGTATATTACTCATTTCCAAGTCCACGTCTGAAGCTTGTATGGTTTTATGTACCAAAAGCAAACATAATTCATTTTTACATGACCATTCTCCAACCTCCAAATAGTGTGAGTGGGTGGGGCTAAACTGTTGTGGGCTTACTAGGTGGATGTATAACATCACAAAAACAATTAACAGAAAACTTAGTTTTAAACTAAAACTTTACAACTTTGTTTTCAGAAATGGACAGAGGAGAGAATGATAGGTTTTGCAGTGTTTACACACTACACTCGTAAACACTCATCTCTTTTATTTGAAAAAAGGGAGGTAAATTCGATTTTCCATGAAATAGGCCGTTTAAAGCAGCTGAATTCATTCATTAGAAGGGGAGTTGGGATATTTTGGACATATACATTTTTGTGTTTAAAGATTTAGGCCTACTTATCTAAACAAACGCACAGTTTATTCTCCAGTGATTACTGTAGGATCCATTAGACCTGCAGTACTGAAAGCTGTTATGACCAGCTGATGCTCTCATTAGCCCCTCTTTGTCTGGGTGATTTGTCTCACTGCCCTCAAGGATGGATAAGCCTTACACCACCAGTGTAACTCTATACATATACAGTCTGCATGTGTACCTGAATTGTTGAAACTCTCCACTGAACGGATGCAGAAGATGCCCACTGACTGTGTAAACAAGCACACAGAAAAAGCTGACATCCGTGTAGACACATGGACACACACAGTGACTGCCAGCGCCAGTGACCAGATGCCCTCCATATGCCACTAATCAAGCTCAAAGGCTGACTGGTTGGGCTCTCTAAGGGATTCACATCTCTCACAGCTGAACTCTGCTCAGTTGTTGCAAACTGCTTTTTTAAAGTGCTTTTTTACAGTGTTCTCCTCGAGTCGCTCCACAGGATCGGTGCCAATTAGTCATGCTAATTTGAAAATTCTTCCTGTCAAGAAATTTATTTTATTTATTTATTTTTTTATTTTTTTATTTCTTCTTTATAGTTTTTATTACATACTTCCTTTTACCATTAAAAAAACAGATCCTCCCATCTTAGTAAACGTTTTACTTTTTTGTGTCAAATAATACAACAAAGTACAACCCCATGATACTGAAGTTGTGAAGGAGGGGAGTGTGACAAGCCATGGGCCCATCGGTGAGTACAAAGTAATATTACACACCTCTATAACTTAAGAACAGCTCCATTAGTTTGCACTGAAGTTTCAGTAGCTACTCCCAGTTATCAAGGGCATGTCTTTTAATGTCTATAACATTATATGACTTTCTTCTGAATATTGGAAAAAATCTTTAAAAAAAAGTTTGAAAAAGATGAACGTTATACTTCATTGATTCTGTTAACGATGTGGAAAACATCAAATTAACAATGTTAAAAGCCAAATGAGCAACTATTCAACGATGTCACTTACGTTTCATCATTTTTATGGTTTGACGAGAAGAAAGCAAAACTCAAGGATACAGAGAGATTATTATATTTGTCTAAAATGAATGTTTTTTATGTTTAATGGATATATGTAACATATTAACATCCTAAACTCCACAGAACTTAAATACGTCACTCCCATAACTTAAGAAGTTTGCATTGTTTTCTATGTAATTACTGAATAACAATCCTTAGGATATAATAGAAGTCATTGAATTTAACACCGTAAAAGGCCAGGGCCCACCAGCGGGCCTAAAGCTTTATTACATACGCTATGTTAATGATAAACTATGAATTAATATTGAAAGGCACTTATTAGCTTCAAATGTTGGGGACTCAACATGGCACTCTTTTCATGGAATGATTCACTTTAAAAATGAGTGCCGTTGATTCTTGGTAGGCCGGTTATTTGAGCTGACTGTGAATATTTTCCACTGTCATTTTATGAAGTAAGAATGTGAATTGGGACCACTTTTGAGTCACAAAGCACCATCACACAAACCCCAGAATATAAACTTGGATTGGCATGTTGGGGTGTTGTCCATTGCATTTTTCATAACTTTGTAAAAATGTTGCTAAGGGAATACTAGCTTCTAGTTTCAGTGGTTCACAGCAACGATTCAGCAATATTGTCACATAAAAGTCTGTTACACTATTTGTGCAAGTGCACACGTACACTACAGTAAATCATTTTAAGTCAGCAGGCCTACAACCTTAGCTACTAAGTGAAGATAGCTTCATGCTAGGCAGTAGCGGCTAGCCCAAGCTCTGACTTACTGTAAAACATGACTGAATGCTAACCAGTCAACTACCCCAAAATATATTGTGATAAAATGGCAGTAACGCACAGCGTCCAACATAACATAGCGGCCAACATAACATATGATATAATAATCGACATAAACAAGTATTCCGCCAATAAATATAGTTTCATTTAGAGTATGGTATGGTTGCTAAGCACCCATGGACCGCTGAATGAGGAGAACGTTCACTGTATATTGCGGTCATTTCATGAATTTTTAAACTTTTTGTTGTATAACAATGAACATATAACACAGCACGGTTTAATGCAAAAAACATTTGCTTTCTAAGTACTTTCTGGTCACCAAATTACCACAGTGAGTCATATTTAGCACCAATCCAGCGGCGTCCCTCTCCTCGTGCTGGAGCTGAATCTCAAATGATTCCCTGCTCCCTAAATAGTGCACTACATAGGAATTTAAATACTGAATCCTGCACCCCAACAATGCAAAATACAGAAAAGAAATAGCCATTTGGGATAAATGGTGCACCATTTGGCTGTAGAGGCTAGAATTTCTAAACTTTCATAGTCAGCACACTATTTAAGGAATACGGAGCTGTTTGGGATTCAGCCTGGGTTTGGTGCTACTTCTGACTGAAACACGAACATTTGAAGTGTGTAATTTAGACGTTTATACTGCTGTTTTACAGTTAATCATAGTGTAAGTATTTTAATTCAAGCCTGTGATATTAATGATGGAGTTGTTTAGGCTGTTGGCTATCTTTAGTCTGCTAGCTAGCTGTCCAGCCTAGTTGTAGTTAAGACCATAAGTTGTCAGCCCCTCAGTTTAAACAAAAAACGGGTTCTTACTTCATCAGTATACTCGGTGGTCCATGTGAGCTGCATGAGAGTCAAAGATTATTCCATTAACAGCACAAGGTGTCATAGGTGTCCCTGTAGTCTGAACACGCGGCTGTGTGATCATGGCCAGTAACGGTTTATTTTGATGGTTCATTGTAGACGCTTTGCCTATGTTCAAATTTACCTTAGCTTTCCTGGACTTAACTGTTACTGAATATAACATTAGCTCTAACCCTGACCATAACCTCAACCCAAAACAATAGTGCTAACCTCAGTCCTAACCCCACTGAAAATCAATTGATCACCAGATAGTTTGCTAATAATTTCATCAACTGTGGATTATACAGGGCTATAGAGAGATGTTTATGTAATGTGGGACCTTGTGACCATATGACATGAAGATTGATGGATATGAATTTACACCATCAGTCAGCTTTCCGGTCTGAAAGTGACCCTTGATTCGGAAAGGCAGGCACTGACTGAAGCACATCTGCTCATTTCCCAGAGAGCTGTCTGTCACTGAGAGCCTGTAGACTGTTCCTCATTTGAGCGCGTGATGTACACATGATTTCTGCACCTACCACCAAGAAGGATGTGTCGCTTAGGGCCCCTGCTCAGAGACTCTCCGTGATACTGTGCTTCATGGGCGCCACTAGACCAGTTTTAGGGGGGACATTACCCTTTCCAAATAAAAGTACATTACCAGTTCAAATTTACTATAGTTTATTATCATTCATTTATTATTTAACTGTGCCGTCACCTTATATATCCAATATACTGTAGTAGCAGGGTGTGGCCTGAGGGAGGCGCTGCCGCTGCTCTAATGCAGCGCTGCCTCTGCTGTGCTACCAGAGATTTACCAGAACTGGTTTTCTGGGTTTACCTGAGAACCTGTAGAGAGGAGAATTTACCACTCTGTAATGTCTGTCAGTTTTTTCAAATGCTAGAGGGCGCTCCTGAGCGAGTCCAAAATAATGGGTTAAGATGGAGCATTTCAATAAAATCATAGTTTATAAATGATTAAACATTTTAATATAAAAGAATATCATCATTCCCTGAACACAGAACAGCATAAAACATCTTAACACTGCTGTTAAATTTTTGAGCGCTTTTAAACTCGAGTCATAGGAGTTTAAAATGCGTGAACAGCCAATGAGCTGCTCTGCTCGCCAACCAATCAGCACTCACTAGTAGTAATGTTAGTGTCCTGCAGCCCATAACCCGTTTGCTGTAGAAAAAAGGAAACATATGGGTACGTTTTCTGTGCGTTTTAGTGAAATACACCCTTCCTCTTTCTAAAATTGAAGGAAAGTCCTGGGCGAGTGGTTAGAAACTTTTTTTTTTTTTCGTTTTTAGCCGTTAAGCTCCATTTACTCCCATTCATTGAGGACTCGCTCTTGGGCGCCCTCTGGCATTTTGCAGTCATGTTTTTGATATAACGGGGGAAATAGGAAGAAGCCAGGCCAGAGAAGTTGTAGAGTTGTAGAATTTACCACTCTGTAATGTCTGTCAGGTTTCTCAAACGCTAGAGGGCGCTCCTGAGCGAGTCCAAAATGAATGGGTTAAGAAGGAGCATTTCAGTAAAGTCATAGTTTATAAATGCTTAAACATTTTAATATAAAAGAATACAATCATTTCCTGAACACAGAACAACATGAAACATTTTAATTTAATTTAATGATTTGAACTCCAGGTAGAGGAGTTTAAAACGGCGTCTCATGTACGTCCATGACGTCAGTGAGCGCGAACAGCCATAAGCTGCTCCGCTCGCCAATCAATCAGCACTCAGTAGCATTAATGTTAGTGTCCTGCTGCCCAAAACCTGCCGTAGAGAAAAGGAAACATACAGGTAAGTTTTCTTTGCTTTTTTTAGGGAAATACATCCTTCTTCTTTCTAAAATTAAAGGAAAGTTTTGGGCAAGGGGATTTTAACTTTTTGTTTGTAGCTGTTTAACTCTTAACATTTACCCCCATTCATTGAACACTCAACGGCCCTCTGGCGTTTTGCAGTTCTGTTTTTAATAAAGCGGGAGAAATAGGAAGAGGCCAGGTAAAGAGCTGGTTTATGAGGAGCCTGGCCACTTCCTATTCCCCCCATTATATCAAAAACAGGACCGCTAAACAGCAGAGGGCGCCTGCGAGGGAGTCCTCAATGAATGGGAGTAAATGGCGCTCAAAGGCTAAAAACGAAAAGTTAAAATAGTTTCTAATTACTCGCCCAGAACGTTTCTTTAATTTTAGAAAGTAGAAGAATGAATTTCACTAAAAAAGCAAAGAAATCTTACCTGTATGTTTCCTTTTTTTCTACAGCAAACGGGTTTTGGGCAGCAGAAGGCGGGTATTTCTGCTACTGAGTGCTGATTGGTTGGCGAGCGGAGCAGCTCATTGGCTGTTCGCGCTCATTGACGTCATGGACATACATGAGGCGCCGTTTTAAACTCCTATAGCTCGAGTTTAAAAGCTCCTAAAAATATATCAGCAGTGATATAATGTTTTATGCTACTCAGTGTTCAGGAAGTGATTGCATTATTTTACATTAGAAGTGTTCAAGCATTTATAAACTATGATTTTGCTCAAATGCTCCATCTTAACCCCTCTCTACGAGTTCTCTGGCCCGGCTCCTCATTAACCGGCTCTGATTTTACTAACGTGACGAGATTGGCCAATCATATCAGACCTCGCAAGTTGTAAGCCAATCGCTTCAGACCTGGGGGAGGGTCTCTGGTTGTAGTCACTCTAGAAAGTGAGTTGGCAACGGCAGAAGCTTAAAAATGACCGTTAGACCTTATTCAAAATTCATAACGTACAGAGTGAGACACTGAGTAGTCAGAGACTGAAGATGCCCACCTACAATGTGGATTTGTGGCGAGTTGTGGTCAGTATAGCTGGCTGTTGGGTTTTCTCTAACTAACTTTGGGTTTAGGTGAGGTAAATAAAAGCAGTTAGGCCAACGCTAACATTAGCCAGCTAGCTGACATGCCAACTAGTTAACAGTTTGAAGATAGAAATAGCGTTATTGACAGCTCTTGATTTACTTTTTTATATCTCTTCAGTATTTGGAAACAATGACACTAGTATTTTCATTACATTGTTGTTTACAGTAAGTTAATGTAGATGGAAATTAAGAGGCGGCAGCTCTGAAGACCAGTCAGAAGATTTGTTTGCCAGTTATAACAGAAAAAACAACCTGAGTTTAGTAAAAAATATTGTATTACTAAGGTGAAGGTGAAGAGAGGGAGAGAAAAGCTGAAGGAGACTGACAGGACTGAAGGAGCAGATCTGGTGGAGGTTAGTGATCAAGAAGAAAGCAAGTGAGTTGTGAAAGCTTTCATTTAAAATGAATACTATATTTAATTAAACTTAATAAATGTTCTGTTACTTAGCTTATTAAACCTGCCTACAGAGCAAAATCTGAGCCTGAGACTGAACTGATCAATAATCTGTGTGTTTGAATAGTATATTTGGGATCTTGCCGCTTATCGAAGAGAGAGGAGATCGCATTGCTTGACTTTAGCTACGTTCACATTACAAGCCTCATTGCTCAAATCAGATTTTTGCTCAAATCCGATCTCTCTGACAGGATGATTCACACTCGTTTGGGTAAGTGACTCGAATCTGTCATTAATGTGAATGAACCTCGTCCTGAAATGACCCGCATGCGCACATCCTACTCAGTAACATCACGTGAATGAATCACGCGCGTCACGTGCATCATCAGCAAACAGACTAACGAGCAGAACGAGCTTCGCTGTGAAGATAATTAACTCTGATCAGCTCTCAGCTTCATTATTAGAGCGAGACGAAGGCGAAAATGGTGAGATGTGTTGTTTTTCCACCGTTTCCAGGCTTTAACTTTTGTTCGGCGCTGCTGCCATGGTAACGCTGAATGATGGTGTACGCGCGGTGGGAAAAGAACACATGAATTCCGATCTATTCACATTAAGGTCGCTTGGCCATGAATCGGATACGTATCCGATCTAGGACCACATATGAGAGTGGCTCAGGTCGGATTTGAAAAGATCAGATTTGCATGTTCACACAGCTCTGAAAACATCAGATCTAAGTCACATCAGGGCAAATAATCTGACTTGTGCCACTTCAACCTGGTAATGTGAACGTAGCCTTAAGTACGTTGCTTGATCTGTGCATGTTGTAAGTGGATGGATAGAGTATTGAAGTCATACTAGCTTTGTGCTTAATACAGACTACGATGAGACAGATTTGCGTGTGCCAGTTTAACCAAATAGCTATTTTTGATGACTTTTCAGGCTGTTGCTACTCTAAAAGTTCATGATGAACAGACATTTTGGGGCCCATTAAAAATTCTCTTGGGGGACCGTGCCCCCAGACCTCCCTAGTCCAGGGTTAGCCTTCCTACCTGTAAACCTAGTGACGCCCTTGCTGTGCTTTACTCAGAAACACGTTATGATTTCTTATTCACATTAACAATGATGTGAAAAATGAACCCGTCAGATCATTATCTAGGTGAAACATGCTTTTCATGCCAAGGAAGATGCTTTGATGAACATGAAGCTGAGTGCTGAAGGAAAACATACTTACAGTTTATGTTAACAAAACTTCTAAAGGGATTTTTTCTTACTTAATCAAAAAGTAAAAGTTACAAAATTCAAATTTCTAAAGAAAGCAAGGCATTCCCCAATATTTTGGGGTAGTGTAAGGCAGAGAGACAGACATACGGAGAGAAAAAGCTTCCTCTCTGTCCTGTGGAACTCCCTTCTTAGATGACACTAATGTGAGTCTTCTGAGAGCTGCCCTACTTTATGCCTGACAGCTGAGTGAGAGTGTGTGAGTGTGCCTTCCCATCAAAACCTTGGCTGACAGCTACACATGGTGCAGAGATGAGGCCGCTCTTTGGCTCAGCACCGGCCAGCTGGTAAGGGAGAGACCGGATGAGATGGATGGATGGCTAGATGGATGGGTGGGTGAAAGGAGGCCAGGGTAGATGAATAATTTAACCAGGCATTAGAGGGGAGAAAAGCAAATGGTGACTCATGGATTTGATGGGCCTGGATGAAGGAGAGAAAGCTCTGAGTGCTGAAAGTCTTAAGCAGTTGGGGATCCACTGTACTGTACACCTTCTGCTATGGATCGAATTCAATCTGGGACCAGTTTATTGACCCAAATTCTAATGTGAATCATCATGAAAGAATACAGGAGACTGACTTCAGATCAGCTAAGAAAATCTAGCATCAATACCCCAAAACGTAGTCTGCTGGATCTTAGGTGTTTTATTTTTTATATTTATTTGACCGAAATAACGGTGATAATGTTATTTATTCCAGTGTGCAGTGTAGGGCTGCAACAATTAGTTGAAAAATGTGAATTATAAAAAAAGTGGTTGTGTTGTTTATTTAAAAACAAAAGTTCTGTAATTTTGTGTGATGTTTATATGATACACATGGGCATTCTTCAGGAAGTACAGTGCAGGGGTCAAAAGTTATAGGCATTCAGTTGTGCTTTTTGGCCTTGCTCTTTAGGCAGAGATTGTTCCAGATTCTCTAAATCTTTTAATGATATTAAGCACTGTAGAAGGTGAAATACCTCAAATCCTTGCAAGCACTCATTGAGGAACATTATTCTTAAACTGTTGGATTTTTTTCTTGATGCATTTTTGGCAGCGTGGCGAGCCTTGACCCATCCTCGCTCTTAAGGGTGACCTATTATGCTTTTCCAATTTTTACCTTTTCCTTTAGTGTGGTGTATAGCTTTTGTTACATGTAAACGTTCTGCAACGTTACAAATCTCAAAGTACACGCCAGAGGGAATAACTCTCTCCTACAGAAACCACTTTTCTCAGCTGTCTGAAACACCTTGTTGGAATTCCAGCCCTTTTTCTTTGTTACAAGATGACACAGTCTCGTAGCACAATCCTTATTGCCCACCTTCTGACAAGCTTGGCTCACCCTCACTCAACACACAGCAATTACTGGAGGCCAGGAGGAGTTTGTTCTGACTTTCAGGGTCTGATTCTGGTTCATACTGATACGACAGGACTGACACCATTGTAAGAACATCCAAATCGGATACAGCTGCATAGGAGAGAAGGGTCTGTCTGCAGACTGCAAGACAGGGGCAGAACATGTAGCAGGATGCCACTACCACAGAACAGAGTGGGCGAGCTGACCAGTTAGAGCACATGGGGCTTATCGGGAGGCGGGGATTCGGGAGACACAGGAGCTCTAACAGCGTTTCAGACAGAGAGTGAATAGAGATGTACAGTATAAGAAAAATAACTTGTTTTTGGAACATTGAAGCATGTAAATCTGTTCTAGTAAATCCCAAAAATAAAAGTATGAACGTTGAAAATGAGCACAGTAGGTCCTCTTTAAAGGACTAGGCCGTTCCCTGATGTTCTTTTTATACTCAAACATGATTGAATCACTTTTTTAAGATGTTTTATGGACATTTCATAATGAGTGCGTTTACATGCACTTAATAATCCGAAAACTGAAGAGAAGCAGATTTTGTCAGTAATCTGATCAACACGTTTACATGCACTTCAGTAATCAGATTATGTGAAACTCCAGGTCTATATCAGTCAGGCAGTAATCGGATTTCTGCTTTGCAACCAGCCAATAAACACACAGAAGAAGACATGACGTAAACGTAACGTAAAACTCAAACTTCATTTTCTTCATGGCTTTTTTTTTAAAACATTGTGCCCGTTACCTGAAAATATGGACATACATCATCTAGAAGATGAAGAATATTTAAATCCTTCATTTCATCAAGCATTTGTTTCAGCGTCAATCCTAAAGTGTTTTGCTGCGTCTCGCAGCAACGCTGCTCGCTTATTTCCGTTACCGCTGTCTGTTTTTGCACATGCGTGGTCTGAGAAAACCGAAAGAAATCAGAGTAAGAGTTTACATGCACTGAGAAATCTGATTACTGAGCTAAAATCCAGCTCTCTTTATCAGATTTCTTAATTGGATTTCTAGACCTTATTCCGATATAAGAAATTGGAGTATGCTGTTTACACGACCATTTTAGTACTCAGATAACTGCAACTGAAATGCAATTATGATCGTATTATTGAGTGCATGTAAAAGCACTCAGTGTTTCTAGTCTTAAATTGTGCCTGACCCAGCTTTTTTGGAGCAGTTTTCATTTAAAAAACACTGAATTGAAAAGATAAAACTCTACACATCATGTCTTTGTACTGTTTTTGTTCAAATATAGATCAGAGTAGATTCATAAATCACTGCTTTTTGTTTCAACTTTTTTGGAATTAAAATTGGAAAAAGGTAAAAAATTACCTAGTATCTACTGACATAACCTGCAACGGATGGCTGGATGAGGGCCAAAGTGCAAGAAAACTAGTGAAGGCATAGTGCTGTGATAAGTAGATTATTCCGTTAACAGTTGACAGATTAATCGATTATAGAAATAATCATTAGTGACAGCTGTAGTGTAGTGCTAAATTAAAGTGCCATAGAAAGAAATCAAACAAATGATTTGAGAGTGACAAATACCATTTATAATAGTAATTCAGTGGAATATCACTGAACAAATGAAATTGATTTTATTCTCTGAAGTGAAAGAAGCATCAGTCAGTGTGTCCTTCTGTTACAGGTTGGCACACACACACACACACACACACACACACACACACACACACACACACTGAGGGATCATCAGATTTCTACTACTGCCATGGAACATGCCGGAAATGCAGGACATGGTAGACCTTACTATAAATAGCAGGCTCATGCATCCAGAGAGAGAGAGAGAAAGAGAAAGAGAGCATAAGTGTGCATTAGGTGTGCTTGGGTTGTAGCTGAATGAACAAAACGGTTTACACACATGTTTGTATTCCTCTCTTTTTGGGCTTTTCCATTACCTTTTGTATTACTTGGCTAAACTCTACTGTGCTATACCGAAACCCAAGACTAACTTAACCTTAATCTCATTTTCCAAAAGCATTTTTTGTTTACTTTTTAACACAAAAGCTGCATTTCTTTTGTAAAAACTGACCCAACAATGTCTCAAAATCATTCATCATTCAGCATTCCTGAGCCTATTTGGTCCCCACAAAGAGCTAAATACACACGCACACACTCACTCACACATGCCAACACATCCAAGAACGCACATATGGACGCACACACAGATGCTGCCGTTGCCTTAGACGTCCCCACGGGCAGAAAAACACACAGCTAATGGATTTAGCTTCTAAAAAAAGAGCGTATGGCTGACACATCCAGTTCAGTCCAAGCTGTAGCCTCCCTCCACTTTTCTACATGTGCGCTGAGGACTACTCCACCTGATCAGAGGGTTAAGAATAGAAACACCACTCCTCTTCCACAGATGCTTCACACAAGTTTGCATGCTGTCCACGTTTTACTGTCCACAGGCCTCTACCGGTCTCCATGGAAACAGATGTACGCCAAAAACGTACATATCAGAATACCTGACAGACTGTAGCTTTCCCAGTTGTGTACTAAATGCTAATACTTTAAGCAGGGCCGGCTTTAGAATTTTGGGGGCACCCCCCATGTGCCTAGGCACGCCCCCAGATCTACAGCTTGTAAACGGTTAAAAAATAAAAGTATAAACAATATTTCCTGTGAGGTCTCAGGCTATCATTTCAAGTCATCAATGTTATTAACGTATTTGATGTGTCCTCTTCGTCTGTTTGACTGTGTACTGTTATGGCTTGTTCATTTATTTTCAGTCTGATTTTGTTTATGTTTAATATGGAAAAGATTTGCTCAATAAGGGTGTGAAAAAGTACCAGTCTTAGTGTAATCCAAAGACTTATACATATAAATCTTAAATAAATGTTCCTAATTTATCAATCCTAACCTTGTTTATATAGCATTAGCAAATTAGTTAGCTTGCTAGCTGATGTACTGTAGTTGTACTGTACTGATGTACTGTAAAATTAGATGCTAACTAATATCAATGGGGATAATTGAATGTTAACAGGGTTCTGTGGAGTCTCTGCATCCTCCATCCAGATTTACTACTCTTTTTTTTTTGATCAAAAGCCAAAAAAATGGCATAATGTTAACATTTCAAAATGAAACCAAAACATACATTTATCTTTTATCTTTTTCTCTTCATCTTCTCTTGTTTAAGACATGATTAATCAGTGTCTTTCGCATTATTAGATTACATAATGGTAACTTCCAGTAATTACCTAAAAGTTGTTAAGGGGCCCCCTGGTGGCCATGGAGTCCTAAGCACCTGCTTATGTTGCTTGTTAGGTAGAGCTTTAACTGTAAGGATGGGAGAGACAGTCTCCAGATCGCCCCCTGCTGTTCGCATTTAAAACACAGGTTAACAATGAATTAGAGGTCATACATGTTAAAGGTTCTATAACATAACATGTCATATCCCTCCAATATTCAATAGTACTCAACACTACGTCAGTGTTCCAAATAGTTAATTGACAGCGAAGGACAGAAATACAGTTTTCATGGCTGTTTCCACAAAGTGAACTGCGAAGTGTGTTGCACTGATGACATCACTGTCATCCCACCAAGCCCCCTAATTGTGATTGGCCCTGATCACCATGTTGTTTGTTCTGAACCTCCCCCTGACTATGATTGGTCCTAATCCTCACATCATTTGTTCTGAGACCTCCCCATGATTGTGATTGGTCCACTGCACAAAACAGGCTTCTAGTGGTGCTCAGATACACACTAAGTTATTTTTAAGTATACTTACAACATTGTGTTCAGTTTAATACACAAAATATTAACATACTACAGGGTTTGGTGGAAGTAATGTTGCTGTGCCAAAATCTGTCATAAGCTGTGATCTTGTTGGGCCATTTTGGAGCTCCTGCCGAATTGTAAAAAAGTCTTTTTTTGTTTTTATTAACTGTTCTTCTTTTGTACTTCTTTGTAAACTCTCAAGTGGTGCAACCATCTAAGTGTTAGCCTTACTATCAGAACATCGCAAATTGCTAGCCAAAGCAGGCTTTTGTAAGCAGACATAATAGAATTTTCAATAGAATTGAGAACTGTCAAATGACGTTGTGTTAGCGGCAGTTTGAAAAAATACTGTGGCTGACTTTGTGTGTCTTGGAGGAAGCAGAGACTGGGTAGCATCATGTGACTGGGGGAGACCTAGCTAGTGAGTGGAATTGGCTATGACTAAATCTCATATATGAGTGCTGCTTTGTTCACTGTCCTTATATTTAAGTTCCAGCTGGATCTTGTTAGCCAGCTAGGGCTTAATTTATCATCCACTGTTGCTGTGACCGAAATGGATCCCTGTTTGCATTTTAGGGTATTATTTTGTGCGTCTGGCATTTTTCTATGAGTATCTAAATCATAATCCAGCGTAGATCACTAAATCAGCTGCTTGTATGTTGATATGCGTTGCGAGTCGTCTATTACTAAGACAAAGGGATGCTAATTAACATTAATGGTGGCCACTAAGCCACTGAAGATGAAACTTACCAGACTCTCTTCACTATTTGGAGAAACACCATAATAATAATAATAATAAAACAGCTGAAGACCTGCTCATCACAGCAAAACACTGGCTGGTTGCTGAAGGTTACTGCAGTGATGGACAATTATGAGTTGTCTGTCTTAGTCAGGTTTTGTACTTTTTCCCCTGGTCCTCATCCTCTGTGCTTTTCAGAATGTTACAACCATGATGATGCACGGGAACGAGATCTTAATGCATTGCCATGACTTAGCAAGTCGTGGGAACGAGACAGTTAAGTTGGGGCCACACATTTTTTTTTATTTACTGGGGATGTTGCCGGCAGGGCTCCGTAGGTTTGTTCTTGCAGCTGGTTTTGAAGCATTGATGCAATGCGATGGTAGTACATTTCAGAATTTCTGAATTATTGATTTATGAGTTTTTACTGTGATTTAGTAAATTAAATAGTTCACCTATTCACCCCTACACAGCACAGTACTAATGAGAGAGTTGGGATCCATTTTGGTCACAGCCCATGTTTTCAAATTTTCCCAGCAGTGAGCATCCCCTCCCTTTTCACTATGCATTGCACTGTGGGACAGCAGCTGTCTATCTGTTAATCTTTTATTAGCACTTTCTTTTTTTTCTTACATACTTTCTTGTAGTTATAAAGAGTTTTTGTAGCTATCCTTTATTTTGTTTATTTCATCATTTGAGCCCTCACATATACGTATATGACTTTTTTTTGCAAAAATCACGGCATGTTATTGTTTGATGCCCTGTATTTACAATAAAGGGGTCACTAAAATGTAAATAAAGCATAGTTTGACTTATTAAAGTAAAAGGTTGTACAAAATAAAATAGAAAAAACAAAATAACCGATAACCCAAAAAAGGGTAGAATTAAAATGTAGGGATTTTTGTTGGAGGTGCTCAATTTTTTTAATCATAATTACTTTTTAAAATCTATTTAATGCTTTTGTACCCTTTTATTTACACTGTTTTTGTTTTATTTCCAGACTCTTTGAAGCGCTTTGAGCTGCATTGTTACGTATGAAAGGTGCTTAATATAAGTCATTAGAAAGTCGTACTGTGGCAGATGTGAAAAGCGAGTTACATTCTGTGAAACCTTCACTTTAAACCCTGAATAATCGTGAACAGTCACATAGGTATGGTGGACAAGAATGCCCAAGCAGATTGTGGTACATTCTGACAGTTACATAAGGTTGACAGGGTATCAGTGTAGTACATAAGTGAGGCCTCTATTCTCAGAAATAAAATAGAAAACTCAAAGCCTCTCAGATCATGTATTCATGTCTTTTTTTAACCGATCCACTACTGAAATTGTCCTGCTCCCGTACAACTCTATTACGCTGCCATTCGTTTTTGGTAAAATGCCCAGAAAAGTAGGCCGTACCACCTTCCATTCAGACAGCACTTTGCTTTTAGTGCGTTTGCTCGCTCTTGTTCTGCCTACAGTCCTCCAAGCACTCTCTCTCTCTCTCTCTCTCTCTCTTTCTCTCTCTCTCTCTCTCTCTTTCTCTCTCTCTCTCTGAAAAGCCAGCTGTCAGACTGAGTCTGGGACTATAGCTCTGCATCATTTCTCAGAATGATGCTGTAATTGTGCAGCCCTTTATAACAGGCAGGGGAGCAGTAAACTAAGTAATCAAAGCTGTTATGGCAATACAAGGATGACAGGGTATTACTTTCAAGCCTACATACAATGATAAAAGTTCTACTTCTATGGAAGCACAAATAATGTGTGAAAGAATTGATTGTGCGCATTCTGTATACATTCTGAAGAGGATACAGAATGTGTTTGTGTGTGGCCTCCTCCCTACAATGCATAATTCAGTGGAAATCATTTTCAAAGCTTTGAAATGTCCATTACTTATTAAATAAATGCCCTCTTGCTCGTCCTCTCTACATTAAGACACTTGCTTTAGCCTCCCTGTATGAGGCCAGATCTATGGAACACTGGTTACTGATGCCTCTGCACAATATAACTCCCTAATTTACTTAATAACGATGTTGTGTGTTCTGACCACTTTACTGGAAACACCTCCCCTGTAGCTCCACTTTGCTGGTGTACAATTAGATGCAAAGTTTGTTTCAGCCATCTTCTAGGTCTTTGCCAGTGGTCAGTTTCGGTTACAGGTACTGTTACTACCCAAGTTTAGGTGCAGTCTGTACACCTATATGGGCCAATTCACTGAATCAGTTCAAACTGTGGTCTCACAAACTATTAAAAGAAAACAATAAGTGCTCAGATATTGTGGTGTTCCACCACTGGCTGCACTGCGGAAGGTGTTTGCAGGTGTGGCCATGGAAAGGGCTGTACGAAGAGGCTCATTGGAGATGAGCACTCCACATAAAAAGTGGCTGTTATTAGTGTTGGTGTGCCATATTGTGGGTTATTTAGTTGGGTCACGTGTTTATCATAGAGTAGAATGGCATGGCTTTAGGTGATCTTTCCAGCTATTCTGGTGATTAGCTAGTGGCTTTTTTGCTGTTTCTTTAATGGAAAGCTCTCATTTAAACAGAAATCATGGCCTTACCTGACTCTTCTTCTGAACAATGCCACATAAGGATTATGTTATAAACTGTTTAAACCAAAGGTATCATTAGATATTGTAATAAGCTAAATATATACAAAACATGTTATAGTATACTATCTATTGGGAGGTGGAATTCCCAAACTCTGTGAAAACAGTTTTTTTTTTTTGCATTTTTCAATGTTTTTCTAAACCCTTTTGAAGTCGAACATTTTAGATTTATCAAGAGGTTAATTTTTAAAGAAAAACATGCTGTCCCACATTTTCATGTCACTACTGAAACACAAAGAGTTTTAGTCTGTGGGTTGAGCCTTATTTTAGCCACACCCCTGCCTCTTAGAGCAGGAAGTGAGACTGCATCCCTGTCCCGTGTGGCCACATGGTGAGCAGTTAGATCCCATTGTTCTGAAGTATGTGTGTACCAAAGTCTCAAAATCAACCAGTTCAGTAGAATGATCCATAGGGTCAAACTCCAAGGTGGATGGACCACATAAAGTGGACTGTGAGTGGAAATGCAAGATATATGCCCTCTTGCTCATCCTTTCTACATTAAGACACTTGCTTTAGCCTCCCTGTATGGCCCTTTAAGAGACTGGCTGTTAATATCCATATTATCGTGTTCAAAACATTAAATAATGTCACTGAAATTCTGCATGTTTATATATTACGGATGGTGTTGAATTCACATCTATGGAACACTGGAAACTGATGCATCTACACAATATAACTGCGCAGATCCTAATTTACTTAATAACTGTGCTGTAAAATATTGACTATTCTGACCACTTTATTAGAAACACCCCCCCTGTAGCTCCACTTTGCTGGTGTACAATTAGATGCACAGTTTGTTTTAGCCATCTTCTCTGCCTTTTCCAGTGGTCAGTTTCGGTTACAGGTATTGTTACTACCCAAGTTTAGGTATAAGGTAGATGGACCACATAAAGTGGACTGTGAGTGGAAATGCAAGATATATGTTTCTAATAACACATTATAAAGTAGTCTAATGTAAATGACAAGTCAGAATGAATGAACTTGCAACGTTTGACGTTAAAAAGTTTATTGAAAAGTTCATAGAGCTCTCACAAAAGCTAGCATTAAAGAAATTGCTATCCTTTAAACAAATCTACCTAAAAGGACATCATAAGCAAGAACAAACCGGAAAAACAGGCTCTAAGATGAGCTTCTGGAAGCAATGACGACTTCACTGTCTGATCCAAAATGATTTTGTGCTGTCATATACAGCTTTACATGGATGCTAACAGGCCTTAACTCCTCAAGCAGTGGACTATATGTGAAATGAGCAGTCATTTTTGATTGACCCCAGGAGAGAATAAATTGCTGTAGTCTTTTCATATGGTGGAGGGAAGGAAATAACCTCTTTATGAGGTGAGCGGTGTCAAGGCTGTTTCAGTGTAGCGCTGGCTAATCGCTAATGTGTTTGTGTGTGCAGTGTGAGAGAAACAAAGATAAAGAGACACCCCAAGCTCACTGCTTTGCAAAGGCACTGTGTGCATGCTCCATTATTCAGATGAAGTACGTGATTACCACAGAACCGACATATGGTGATGCAGATACATTTACATAGCCAGATTCAGTTCATTACCAAGAGCAGAGATAAGGATCACACATACGTTCACTGTGTGATGAGGGAATGGATAGCATTGTGGGGATGGGCAAGAAGAAAGTCTAAATTAAAGGAATACTTAAGTGAAAAATCGGCTTTACGCAATTTTCCTCTTACCCCAGATCAGCCAAGACATGTTTGGTGTCCAGATATTGCTTTTTTAATGTACCACTGGAGCACTGTGGCTACCGTTGCTGACAAACACTAGAAATCAATAGTCCCCCAAATCTTTTCTGTAAAAGCGTACCCCTTAAGTTCTCTTAACAGGCTCAGACCACATCCAGCTCTCCATTAAGGTCGTGGAGACTTATCAATGTGGTTTATGACAAATTACATTCACCTCTTCTGTTGTTTCCTCACCTGCTACATAAATTGCTATGTGAAAATTTTGATTATTTTCACAGTTCACATTAGGTTATACTGTGTCCTAAACCACATAGACAAGTCTATGCAATCTTAACGAAGTCCTGGACACAGTTTGAGCAAAGTTTTTGGCATGTATTTACAGAAAACGTTTGGGTGACTATTGACTTGTAGTGTTTGTTAGCTACATAAGTCTTGTAGCTCCAAAGCTAAACTGAAAAAGCCAAACCAGACATGTCTTAGCTGATCCACTACATATGGAGTAAGTAAAAAAAAACGTTCTTTTATAGCTGTCTACCTCCATATACACCTCGGCAAATGTCCTCCAGAGCTTGCATTAGACAGGCGGAGACTAGAGCATGCAGTGGCTACGCATAAGAATATCAGAGCATTCGCTACTGTCTTATACTTAAAGGAATACTTCAGTTTTTCACCCTAATCTCTATCTGCTGAACCCATAGGATATGACTGATTATCACAGCCAGACCTTCAACACAATTTCCTGTAGAGAACAGAAACCTGAAATGCTCTAAATACATTCACAATAGAGGGCTAAAGAACCTGCCCATTGACTTCTGTTGCAAGTCTGTTTCAAGCCAGTGTTTTTTCTGTTCTTTTCTAAGTACAGAAAAGTCTGTGGTAATCAAACATACGCTACAAATGCACCAAACAGACATTAGAAGTATTCCTTTAAGGAGCCAAGTCCAAGCGTCAGTGTATGTGTACCTTTCTACTGAACACAGAAAAATTGCTTGTGTGTGCATCTCATCTATCTAAAAGTGGTGCTTGAGATATTTCTCATTCTACTCCATCACTTGGCATCGCCCGGCTTCTTGGCGACGCTACTGGCGCTTGTGTTTACGGGGATGGTGATCTCAGAGGACTGGATGGCGGGTTTGGGCAGGGGCGCCTCCACGGTCAGGACGCCCTCTGGGGACAGAGAGGAGATGATCTTCTCCGCATCAGCACCAGGGGGCAGCCTGAAGAAGAGAACAAAGGGTCTGTTAGGCCAGTGTAATACAGGAGCTGTTATACAGGTTCTGTGCAGGTACATTTTTTGTTCAACAAGGTACAAACAATATAAATGTACCCTCAAAGGTACAACAGCGATTTTAAAGTCCAGTTGTGTACTTTAAATACGTTTTTCCCAGTGGAAAAGTACATATTTGTACCTTTTCATAACCTAATGTTTTAAAACAGAACAATAGAATAAAAAGCCTGGAGACGAGACGGGGTGTGTGGAGTCAGTACAACTTAGAAAATATCATTTCGATGGATTATGGTGCAGTTATGTTCCTGACTAAAGGTACTGAGACGTACCCTTGAGGGTACCACCCCAGTGCCAGGTTTGAACCTTTGTTTCTGTGTTTTTAATTGAAAACAACACAAAAAAACATTGTATTTTAATATTTTACCTCATCAACTTTGTAAATTTATTTGTAAATATAAGCTAAATCCAAACTTGATGCCTGCAGTACTTTCCCAAAATGTTGGGACAGCACTGGGAAGTTTGTTGAGTGATCCATATGCAAATAGGTGAATATTAAACGATTCGTAATAAAGTGAATAAGAGTGAAGTGAATAATAATAATAATAAAGTGATGCTATCATGATTGAGCATAAAAACATTCGTGAAAGCCTAAGTTGTTTATGAGCAAGGATGGGTTGAGTTGTGCTACTTTGTGAAAAATTGCATGAACGAACAGTTTAAGAACAATGTTACTCAATGCACGATTGAAAGGAATGTAGGGTTTTCACCATCAACAGATTTTAACATTATAATAACATTCCGAAAACCAACACTGAATGACCACTGACCTTCAGACAGCACTACATTATAAAACTGATGTAATGAATATAACCACATTGGCTTGGGAATACTTCACAAAACCTTCTCTGGGCTAAAGCTGATCTGAAATCAACTGAAGCAAAGTGGAAATGTGTGCTGTGGTCTGACGAGTCCACCTTTCAGATGAAAAATAAAAAGACAAAAAGGACCATCCCGATAGTTACCAGAGGACAAAAGCCAGGGTCTATCATGGTTTGGGGATGTGTTACTGGGTGACTTGCACATCTGTGAAGGTACCATTAGTGCTGAGGGGGACATGTGCATTTTGGAGCAACATATTCTGCCATCTAGATGACGTCTTCTTCAGGGACCACCCTATGTTTGTTTCAGCAAGACAATGCCAAGCCAATTCCGCTTTCACAGCTACGACTATTGATATCCTCAGTTCCCAAATGATTATTGAACGTTATTAAAAGATGATGTAACACAGTGGCAAACATGCCCTGTCCTAAGTTTTTGGAACATTTTACAGGCATAAAATTGAGAATAGTATAAATATTCAATAATAATATAATATACTTAGTTGAAATTAGTTGCTATTACTAGTAGGGGTGTGAATATTTGAGCAGTGGATTGATTCAGCATTATTTTGTATACTTTGTGATCGATGGAGTTTCATGAGGAAGAATTATATATAACAATGCATAGTGACATCACTTCTAGCTAACTCATTTTGAACCTTACCCAGATAGCTGAGCAGTCTGCTAGTTGGGTAAGGGGATCTTGGCTGTTATAAAGTTATGTTAGCTATCTAGTCCACAAACCACTATGGTGACAGCCTGTTTTTGTTGGGGTCATTACTGTTTTGCTATACTATTTAAATATAATTACAAAATTACATGGTTAATTGCATAGTGAGCTATGTGAGGACATTGATATTCGATTTACATTCTGTATCAACAGCCTCGAGCCTACACTACTAACTTTTTCTAATAGTTTGATGTCAACAAATGTCAAAAATGGTAAGGATTTTTTTTTTTCATATAACAATACATTTTCATTAAATTTAAATCATAATAAAACAACTTTCTACTCATGATTTATAGTTTTAGATTTAAAGTTATAATCAATCTGCACTTTCAACAGAATTTCCCTGTTTTAAAGCAGAGGTGTCAAACTCAACCAGTAAAAGGACCATATTGAAAAATGTCATCAAATCTGTGGGCCAGAGAAAAAGATGTTTTTATTTCATTTTTAATTAATGTTGTGCTGTAACCCGAACTGGCCATTGTTTATTCAAAATATGCAAAAACGTCAACAGTAAAATACAGACACTTGTAGTAGACCTTGAAATGTTACATGGACACTTAAAATATTGAAAATCTAAATGTTCCCAGGTGCTCAGTCTTTTAAATCTACCTATCTGATTAAACTAGACACCTGGCATCCTTTTTTTTTTTGCTGCAAGTTCATTAAGACTTGGGCTCAGTTTCTGAGCTGCTGATCTAATGTAAAGTGTTTATATTGGTTGACCTGTAGCTGAAAGGCATTTTGGTGACATGACTAGTGTGGAAGTGCATAGAGTTGTGTAGAACAGAGGTGTAACTGCTGTCGCATAGATTGTTGTTGGGTAGGAGAGTCGGAGCACATTACGTTGCAGTGCATGCTGGGCACTGTAGTGCAGTGCATTGTGAAACAGGCTAATATTAATAGAAAACTGTAATACTTTAGCAGGCTGGATACGATGGCCCTTCACACGAGTTTTAAAGAGTGAGCCAGAAATGATTAAAATGGAATTACACTATGCCTTTGTTAGCGCTGACAGTAATGTACTTAGCACACTGTGCTGCACTCTGCCTTTAGCCAATAGCGCTTGTGTTTTGTATGTATGACGCAGAAGTGGAGGGGAAGTCAGTGAGAAAATGGAATGGAACTGGGGGGCAGATTTGAGCAATCAGCTAAAAGTGAAACCCTCAGTGAGCTGAACTGAGCGTGGACCATAGGGCTTCAGGGCTGGGCATGAGAAATGCTGCATGAGGCAATATTGAGCCTGAGGAGATGGTATTGATCTCATCTGTCTAATAGAACATTGTGCTGATGTGCTCTAATGGAACTGCAGCGATGCTGCTGGAGTCTCATTTTATTCAACATAATTAGATGCACCTTTAGGCAGGGGTCAGGCATAATTTGGTTAGAAAACAATAAGGGTAACTGTGGCCTTCTCTAATGGCACTGTACCCATTTGCCATTGAAATGAAATCACATAGCAATGAACAGTCTGCTCCACAATTCTTAGGAAAGAGGCTTCCTCTTGGTGGCGACAAAGCTCAGCGATGGGCTTGCATTTGTCTGAGAGAGTAGCGAGAGAGAGAGAGAGAGAAAGACAAAGGAAGCAGCTGAGGGAAAGGCCCCACTCAGACAGACGGGATATGATCTGAGGCAGAAGAGAGAGAAACGAAGGAAAGGAGGAGAGAGAGGGGGAATATTCTGCTTGGCTCACTCGTCTTGCTCTGCTGTGAACCTGTCTATGCATTTCTGGAGATTTGCAGGCCTGGGACTCAGATAAGAGAGAATAGAGAACAGAGCTGTGTGCTGGTGGAGGGGAGAGAGGGGCAAAGGGCTTCTGGAATGTTCTGCTGGTGTGAATAGAGGCTTAGCTGCCAGGCTGCGTTATTGAGTCACAGGCCAGGGAATCAAAATACGCCAAATATTCAATGAGTACAAATCGAGGCGACTGAAGAACAGCAGCAATGAAGTTAGTCTTTGTCAGAATCACAGAAAATATTTCACGTCAAGTTTTAAAAAACTATCCTTTTTCTGAACTATAAAAATTACAATGTTTACTAAAACTTTGCAGTTGTTTTTTTACTATCAGGATTTTTTTTTCTCTTTTCTATCTAGGTAGATACGTCCAAGCGAGCTCTCCCATTGGTTGGGACTTCAGGAGCTGTACTGAAGGCCTAACAAGTGAGATTAACCCATAACATAATTTGTAACTGTCAGAGGAATCAACCACTCATTAGTTTACAATCACCTTTGTGAGACAAAATGTTACTCTAGACCTTCTGGAAGTTCTAGATACGTCAGTGACTGTGAGTATGAGTGGTAGCCTGACCAGTGCCTTTTAGCCAGTTGTTAGAAATAAAAAACAGCAGCAGCTGTGTGACTCTTTACTGAAAGTCTCTGTAAAACTGCTACATACAAAGTAAAATATATGCTGTCTTATACAAGCTTCAGATGTCTACGTTTAATATAGAACGGACAAAAAATGGGCACTGACAGATTAGCGTTATCGTAGCAGTGTTTTTCCTTGTTTTTAACATTTGTATCCCAGACTGAAGGTCTAGCTCTAATAGTCACGGTTCACAACTGAATTTTCTGCCAGCTGCATTGCCAGGACACTATATGAAATGTATGTGTATAACAAACAAACAAATAAATAAACTTACTTATTTACTGAAAAATATACCACAATTGAAGTTGTTGTAAACAAATCTGTCATTTTTGTCTCATTACTATTACTGTTAATTTAATAACTTTCTTTCTTTCTTTCTTTATTTATTTATTTATTGTATATAATTAATAATTATACTGATAGTTTAGTTGGTTTTTATTTTTATTTTTGCTGAATTTAAGTTCTTGGCTTTGTACAATAGCAATTTATAACACTAACTATAATAGCAGAAACCTCATAGAGTTGTGTGGGAAAAAAACACCCTCTTTGACCTGAATTTTATCATAATTTCCATAATACATCCAATGCAGTGCATTCAGCAAAATGTGGTAACAAGTAAATTAACAAGTTTTATTCAACCTAAATAAATACTTTGAATGAACGATTCTTTCAATCAGTGCGTTTATTTGAGTTGAATAAAACCAGTTCAGTTGCTTGTTACTACATGAAGTCATTTTTTAAGTTGATGAGCCATTTTTAACAGTGTAGATGTAACTCTGTAATTTATATGTACTGTATTTGGCCGACACTCTTATCCAGAGCGACTTACAATTTGATCTCCATTTTACAGAAGTAGGCGAATGCAGTGTTAGGAGTCTTACCCAAGGACTCTTATACCTATAGCATAGTGTGCTTGCCTAGGTGGCAGTGGTGTTACCCATTATGTGATTCTAACCCTGAGTATCCTATTTGAGATATTTTCAATTTTAGGTTATTTCTGTCTTTAGACATTTTGGCTGAACAAAAAGTTACTGTTTTATAGTCTATGATATTCTTTCCTCTTTCCTGCTTATTTATACTACATAGTGTAAGTGCAGACAGTAGTGTAGTATTATAGTGCTCTGACTGTGTACTTACGTGTACTTCCTGGTGAAGGATCTGGACACAAAGCCATGCTCGTCCCTCCTCTCCTCGTGTTTTCCTGCAGGGAGAAATCACAAACCAGTTTGTTTTGGTAAAATGCACCTCGGACTTGTTTTTCAACCCCTACGTGTTTACTTCTTTCTTTTTGTGGTAGCGATCCATGCTGTGTCACAGTGCTGGACGACATGAGTTCTGGCTAAATGTAGAAGGATGCACTGAAATAGCCCTTTTAAGGACACTTGGCCTGCACGTTTCATTCCAAAGCACAAAAAGTACTGACTGAGGATTAAGTGGGATCTTGTGAACTTTAGAATATATGTGTAGTTTCACTGGCCACCTGCCAGAGGTGAGTATTCACTAGTTACTTTTACTCAGTTATTGCTCAGGTTTTGACAGATTCTATTTTCAGGTCCTAATTCTCTTCATTCCCTTGTGTCACTTTGACTGTGTTGCTGCTGCTGCTCACTTTTGAGCTTTATTATTTAGAACAAAATGATTCAAAAAGAGAAGAATAGAGCTTAACAAGCTTCAGTCTCCATGCTGATAGATGCTGCATGTACTAAAAGTTACACTGAAGTTCTGTGGAACAGTACAGTATTGAAAAACAGAGGAAAAGATAGTTAAAACGAATACACGAATGCTCAAACGACATTAAAGTTGTGGTCACACTTTATTTGGATGGTCCTGTATAGATGGTCTACAGATACTTAAATCATTAACAAACTTTCTGGTGATAATCAGTTGATTATCATTGTTAGGTTTAGGCTTAGGAGTAGGTGTAGATTTTGCCTTGGGGTTAGATTTAGGGTTAGGGATGGATTTAATAAAATCGTTCACACTGAACTTCAAGTTTTGTTGCATTTACTGGCAATTTAGTTGAATGTTACAGACAGACTGAGCATTTACGAAACAACTACAGTGGACCATCCAAATAAAGTGTTACCAAAGTTGCTTACAAATTCCTTAATCTCCAAGACCTTAAGATTTGGGGATTTTTTGGTCTGATACTCAGGTTGTTTCTACTTGGCTACTTTTCATTCTATTCAACTAATGCCTCTTCACTAAAGTAACAGAACCTTTACTTGAGCTTTACTTGGGTTTAGGCCTCTCTGTCCACCTTTGCTACTCTGTGTGACAACTAGCACCTCCATGTCCTCTGCCCTTGGTCACTATTTGGCCTGACAAAAGTGACCTCCATTCTTTTTATATCCCTGCTTGACCCTTCATCTCAAAACCAACCTGGCAACCCAGTGCTATGGCAGACTGTTTTGACAACGACTCTGATAATCACAGGAAACCATAAGCCCAGCTATTCTCCCAAAAGGCTTAAGACACCAGCAGAGTGTTCTCATCAAACCTTCACTCCAAGGGTCATCATAGGGACAAACTGGGCATAGTGACTCATGATCACGACTATTTTTAATGGTCAAGGACATCATGAAGATCATTAAAAAAGGCTATAATGGTTCTGTTATACAAGCCAGCCATAATGTTCGGCAGCATCTGAGGTTAATTTCATTGAAGGCTTGTTTGTGTCTTCATGGCACGTTTACTGGCAAAATCAGTGCTTTAACAAACTGGGTTCTTACAAAGTCTCAGAAAGTGCATCTGCCAAGTTAACTCCCAGCTGTGGTTAAGATAATGGTGTTACGTAAGTCAAGACCTTTGAGGGAAGGGGGGCGTGGGCCTCTTCACTCTGCAATTTCATCTCGCCTTCCTTTTTCCTGGAACTACTTTAATATCAAATTCAGATGGAAGTCTCATCGCTTTCTGGATTGTGACGCTGTGTATTACGAGTAAATAAAACAAAGTTGAGGTTTACTTAATGAATAATGAGGGGAAGTGTAAACACGTTCGCGTCCTCAATGCTGGAGCTCATACTGCAGATGTAAACTGAAAAAACAGTGCTTTGAATTTTCCCGATTCAAATGCACTTGAATAAAACATATATCATCACCACAGTTGCTGTCTGTAGACAATAATTGTACAGTTATATGTTCTGTTCGTGTGTAACTAGTGCACACATTCAGGAACTTTAAATTATTTCTGTTTTTTTTCCAGTGCACATGCTGTAGTGGTGTGACTTGTGCTCTGGGCTGGGTAACAGCTCAGGAATTCGGGGAGCTGTAACATCCACTGTTCCAAACAGCTCCCACAAAAGGCCTAATCTGGGCGGCTCAGTTCCTGCAGCACAACACCCGTTGTGTTATCAGCTGCTCCAACTCGTCTATCTGATACAGCATCTACGTTTTGAAGCCCAGAGAGGATCAGTTAGAGTTGTTAGTTTACATACTGCTCACTGTGTCCTTGTGTCCCTGTGTTATGAAGCTTTTAGAGGCATTAAACTCTTCATTAAAGCCAAAGTCTTCGTAAAACAGTGTCTCAGACACCAGGCAGTGTATTCATAACCATTTCATATCATAACTTTCTGTGAGGGAGCTTTTAGAGGCATTAAACTCTTCAGACATCTGGTTCCTATCACCACCACTGTGAACAATTCTGACTCTGTAACTTTCTCTAGTATGATATATTTCACATGAAAAGGCTCTCAGTGACTTCTTTGTAATTTAATTATACAGAACATTTGATCAGTGATTCCTATCCTGGCCAAAGTGCAAACTTATTATTCAGTTATTAATCTGAAAACTTACTTGGTTACTACTATGAAACTAATATGGAAGTTCTATAATTATGATAGTGAGGAATTGAAGTATGGACTCAGCTTAAGGGATTAGAATCAGGTTTTGTCTGTTATAGCCAAGTATATACAATTACAGTATGAGGGGAGCAGATCCAAGAATTCTCATCAGTCTTCCTTGCAGTCAGTTTATACTGTACTCTATTTTCCTAAACAACAACTTGTGACTGTTTCAGCAGCTAGACATATCACAGTACTCTTTTAAGTATGGTCGCAAAATATCACAAACTATTAAGCATCTTGTCCATTTTACCATCTTGGCTGTAAATATGTCTCAGTGTGTGCTAATGTACTAGCATAGGCTAAGAAATATAATATAAACAACAACGAAGACTTACTTTGCTCTGCTTTAAGCTTTAGCTCAGCTGTAGACGCTTTTCTCACATCTCCAGCAGGAAACTTTTCCGCAAAGGTAGAAAAGTTTCTTATAAAATGTCTTTCCCAAATTCAACTTTTTATGAGGCTGAAGTCGCTTCTCATTCACCAACTTCTTGTTCGAATTTTTCTATTCCACCTTAAATGGTGCCTAAAGTACCAGAATCTATAGTGGATCAATTCAGCTATACAAGAAGATCAATTCAGCTTCGTGACTCTTTAGTGTTTGACAGTTTCTCGTTGCAGATTAAAAGTATCAGGAAACCAGCTGGAGTGTTTATAAATGCAAATAAGTCCATTCAACTCCAAATGAACTATGTTGTCTTAAATCTTTCTCTTTGCCTTTTTGTTAGCTACTAGCTGCGTGCCAACCTTCAGGGTTAAAAGTTGGTGAATTAGCAGTTGTATGCTATTCATTCCAGCATTTAAGGCCATTTATTGTTAAAACTGTGTTGAACGATCAGCAGAGCTTTATTTTACTACAAAGGAGGATTATTTTATTTTTACCTCAAAATCTAATTCTGCTGTGGAGCCACAGGGCAGTAAAAGAGCTGCATGTTGCCGACCCCTGGTATAACCTGTATTAGGTCTGTCATGATCATCAAATTTTAGCTGATAATTAATTGCCACACAAGTAATTGCAATCAACAGTTTAATTGTCTTTTTTTGTTCATTGTATGCAACTATTAACATACAAGCTCAAGGTGAAATTGGCTCCTTAGCTACCTTAGTTTGCTTCCT
>NW_023494794.1:20369840-20547340 GCF_904425465.1 Colossoma macropomum
GATTAGGAGCACATTCCACTCTAACCTGTTTAAACTTCATTTAAACTACGTTACATTTCACCTCGTGTTAGTTTGTACCACTAGCATATGTGCAAGTAAGGATGACAGAGTTTTGCGCTGTCTGGGTTGGGCTGGCTTAGAGTCCAGTGCTCTAAAACTGCCTGACTCAGCTCTCCCAGAGGAGTGAGTGCTTGGGCCTGTGTCTCACAGGGATGTAAATTTCTGACTATGTCATTGGCCGCTTTGTGCTATGACACCACTGAGGCTTTAGCACTGATGTGAGAGCCAAACACTGGTTGTTCAGAGTGGGGGAGGGTTCAGGGTTCCTGATATGCAGTAAGCAAGAGAGCTGTGTTCAAGAGACATGTCTAAGCTGTGTTCAACTCACAGCAAAATCACAATGTAGACAATAAGCCAGTTAAATAACAGTGTGGGCTACATTTGTGTCTAATTTTGAGAAGCAAACCTGACACAGGTAGCCTCCACCCAGCTGAAAATAGAACTCATATGAGTTTATGTCTTAATGTCCAGGTGTTTTTTGCGGCTTGAAGGCTCAAGAATATTCTGGAGACTCTCTCAAATGTCACACACAAGGGGAAAAGGCGAGAAAATAAAACCCAAAAGGCACACTGGCGCACCCTGTGGCTGAAAGTATGAAGTGCAGACTGAGGGTCACTCCCATGAAGTATGCATAACACAAACACCAAACAAGGTTTTGGTTTCCATTGGTATATATTTTATTTTCTTGTATAATAATAACTAGTACACTACATCTACTGACTTGTATACAATCCCATGATAAGCGCTATAGCATCTCTTTACTGAACAGGTTATTGAATCACATGAAGGATGACTGAGTGAACACTGCGTGAGAAACAGAGGTGTTGGTGGGGTGGGAGGAAGACTGAGGGAGTTTCCTGATCGCATCAATCAGCTCATTTGTCAATCCCAGTGAAAGTCATATTGGACACTAAAGGGAGAATTAGGCCCAATTGCGTATCTAGATTGCATCTTGCTGATCTAGGTTCAGCTGAAATATGACTGCGGGGTGTGAAAAGCAGAAACTGGTACTAGATCAGCGCTTTTATCCACAGAAGTTTGATAAAGACCTCTGTAAAGTAGTTCTGGGCCTCTTAGGGAAGAATAAGAAAATTATTATTAGAGAAACATCGTACAAAGAATTTGGAGGACTAACTTTCTGGTCTACCATGAAAATTCGAAGTGAAATCAGTGAAATCGCTGGGCAGAAATGTTAGCTAAAACATCTAACATGCTGATCTGCATTCATGTTCAATAAGTTCTGCTTGGAGAGTCCTGAACGCTCAACAAAATGAAGCTTAGATTCAGTAGTGGACTCCAGACGCATAAGGGAGCCAAGTCTCGTCAATTCTAAACAGTCTTATAAACTTCCTGGCGAGTCCTGTATTTTCCTTGATTTTTAAATGTGTTATTCACAATCGCAGAACTCTTTGAAAAGAAAGACATGGAGAGAATAAATACACAATAAATAGGAAATAAATAACACAATTATCAATTAAATACTTAAATAAATAAATAAATAAATAAATCAGTACACAGTTAAATAAATATGGTCAAAAAGAAATGTGCAGGTGTGTTTTTGCAGCCTGGTTTCAGGGTAAGTATGTCAGGGCACCTACGGGGGTGGGGGAGGGTGTAGTAGGTACCCAAAAAAAAAACAAACAAAAAAAAAACAGCAAAGGTAATAATAACTGATAACTGTACAGAAACTGACTAAATGATTGAAAGCTCTACGTAGCGATACAACCATGTATGCACTAACCACAGCCGAAGAAAAGTAGGACCGAAGTAACGCAGTCCTAAAAGGTTCTCTACATACAGGTGCATCCGATATGGAATTGTTAACGAGACCCAGGGATACGGGAGGAGTAGAAGAGAAATTTACACGCACATCTGTGACCTCTCCTCTGCTAACGTTTTAGCATCATGCTAACGCTTCCACATACAAAGCCTAACGTAGTTATAGTGAGGGATATACAGTGCATAGTTTACAGCCAGAGCTTGCAGTTTTTAGACCTTCACACGTCAGCATCCCGGCATACGTTACAGTTATAATACACCGTTTAGAAAAGCACACAGTCCCGTTTTCCGCTAACAAAACTTGAGCTTTTGAAATCGTTTGTTCTCGCTTTTGTTCGTTTCAAAGTCTTTAGGGGGGAAGAATAGTACAGAGTGTTTGTCTGCGTCGTCCAGTGAGTGGCCTTCGTCCTCTAGCTGTTTACATTCATCTCCTCAGGATGCTCCTTCTTCGGTCTTCGGTCTTTATGTTACCTTTATGTTACGTCTACACAGGGGCGGATTATCAAATAGGTCTACTGGGCACGTAGCAGCATATCGTCACTGTCCAAAAAAATCATCAAAGTATCTCCAGGAGAGGGCAAAAGCATTCTAATATAATAAGCTTTTTACCCAAGTAATTGTCTATTGGTATTTGACCACTGCTGTGTTCAAATTACATAGAAAAATAAAAAATCGGCAAAAAGTTTTTTTTGTTTTTTTTGGCCAGTGATGATATATTTATAAAAAGTTGCATTTATTTTAACCTATCAAGAGACAGAGTGTTGATATAACGTGCTGATGGAACAATAGTCTCAGAAGTACCACTTTGCGTAAAGACCACCCTTATAAAGGGTTTATGAATGGTTTAAAATTTGTTGGTTATTAAACAGGTAATAAACATCTTAAAATCATTAATAAGCAGTTATAGAACATAAATAAAAAGGGCAACATGGGGGCTCCCGAGTGGCACAATCGTCTAAGCGTTGGCTCTATCATCAGGAGAACGTGAGTTGGCGGTTGGCGCTTTCCTCCGAGCGCGCTGCAAAAGCAGTGGTTTGAAAAGATGCGGTGGTGCTTCACAGGTCTCTGAGGAAGCCTGTGCTAGCCGTCACCCTTCTAGTGCTGGTGGTATCGTGTGATTGAGAGAGTCCTAACTAGTGGGTGGAATTGGAGATGACTAAATTGGGGAGAAATCTGGGGGAAAAATCCTGAAAAAAAGGGCAACAGTGACCTGTTGCTTGCCAGATAGTGAGCCCACATTCATCTATACTGTCTCTTAATTCAGCATTATACCTGTCAGCTTTATCAGATATGCAACAGATACAACAGCTCACTCCTGCCCTTTTTATCTGTCATCAACACATTGTTTTTAAGCTGTTTATGATCTAATTAATACCCATTAATAAACACAATGCTAATTGGTACCCAGGATTCAAAATCTGGTTTTCTGAATGTATGCAATTGAGGTGGTGGTCAATCGCTTGTGAACATTTTGCACGTTTTTTTATGCTGTTGTGGTGGTCACCTTGGCACACTACAGTTGCGCTGTTATGGTGACCGTTGATAGGCACAGTGCAGGCCAGTATGGGGAGGGGGTGGGGGGTGGCCGTGCCCAGGACCCCAGGACTTATTAATTTGTCTCTGCTTCTGCTGATCCTTTTTTGGTTATTTTCACAACTTGGAAGAGTCTCTCAGACATGAAAGTGCTTTTCTTTGCTTTGTTCTGTCGGCTTTTTGGCGTCTGTAGACAGTCCCGTTGCCATAGCAACACTGCATTGATATTTGCTGACAATATCAATATGTGTGATAGCATATCATTATGTAGATATTCCCGCCAGATCGTTTTTTTTTTTTTCTAAAATAATGTCACTGCAGACTTGTCCATGTTGGATTATTGTTTTGCACTTTTGAACAGTGTTTAATGCCCTTTCTCCAGGCTTCTGGCTTCAGCTACCATCTTGGCTAATTTGATGATTACAGCCAAAATGTAATTTCTGTAATACTACCTGTAATAGGTAAAAGGTACCTATTAGGAGTTTTTAACACAGAGTAAGGGAATATTCTGGCTTAGTTTGGATAACTTGTTCATCTCTGCTTTTTCTTCCATTCATCCTTCTATTTATCCATCCTCCTGTACCCATCCGCTGGCTCCTCACTCTCCTCAGAAGCCTGGGCTTTCGTAGCTGCTGTGACTGTAGTAGCTGTGGGCCTGGCTGGGGCTGCGAGAGAAACTTCGGCTCCGGCTCCTGCTGCTTTTGCTCCGGCTCCTGCTCCGGCTTCTGCTGCTTTTGCTCCGACTCCTGCTTCTGCTGCGGCTCCTGCTGCGACTCCGGCTGTAGCTGCTGTAGCTGTCGTAGGAGCGGCTGCGGCTCCGGCTGGAGCTGCTGTAGCTGCTGGCTGAGCTGGAGGAGGACGGGCTGGGCCTGTAGTACGGGATCGGCCGCTTCCGCGCACTACAGAACAGGAGCAGAGTAGAGAGGGAATTACGTACTTAAAATATTAACTGCTGCCCATCAGAACTAAAAAAAAGGATAAATAAGAATGTTTTCTTTGTTTTCCAATAATATAAAGGGCCCAAGTCTACATTTTATGCGAACCCCTTAAAATCCCAGGCTTATTACATACTTAGGTTTATTATTCAGTAACTACAGGGACTGTGTTTCAAACTGGCTGAGCTATTCTTCAGTTATAGAAGTGTGTAATACAACTTGGGCCCTGGCCATTTAAGGGGTTAAGCCCACTTGGTTTTATGTCATTTTTACGACTGTTTTTTTTTTTTATCCCTTAACAGGCTATTATTATCACGGTGCCTTAAAGGCTGATATATATAAATGCCCTGTTCTGATTACCTGCTGTATGTTGTGCAGGTATTATACAGCAGTTAGTTCCGGCCACGCAAGCTGATTGGTTGAGAATCATTTTAACCGTGCTGTTATTTCGCCATAACATCACAGGTTTTTCACAGACACTGTATCACTCCGCTGAGACGCCATTGCTAAGCAACGACTTTGACAGCTGTAGGAGACGCTCAACCCATTTGAACATTTTTACTTCTTACTTGCCACAAACAGAAAATGGATACTTTTAAGATCACATTTGACCGACAGCCGATTTGGTCAGACTCTGAAGATGAGACGACACTAAATTCCCAAACTGTCACCACTGAGCAGCTTTTCAGTCGGCAGCTGTGACAGAAGAACCTAAACAACCTGGATTTAGCCAGAAATGTACCGAATACCATTCGCCAAACGTGTAGTCTGATCTTCAGAGTCTGACCAAATAAGACTGAGCCATAAAACTGCCGCAATAAAAAAAACAAAAAAGCTGCTCAGTGGTGATGACAGTTCCAGAATTCAGTGTAAGGAGCTAGAGATGAACTGCCGGCTGTGCAGCGAGTTTGTTACTCTGACGTAGCAACGAGCTGCTTGTTAAGGAACTATAATTTGGCGGAAGGAACTGCAAACATTAAAACATATTAAATGCCGCGTTCACGGCCCAATTTATTAATTTCTTACTTTATTTATTTAACTGTTGTATAAAAGCAACAGAACACTCGAGGTTGTGTGTTATCGCTACAACATCACGGCTGTGATGATCTACGGCACTCATCTTCGGCTTGTGCCTGTGACCAAATCACAGCTGTGATGTTATTTCACGATAACACACTCCCTCTTGTGTTCTGTTGATTAATTATGACATCAAAACCATGATAAATTCAAAATGGGCTGCTTTAGCAGCTTAATTTCCATGATGGACAACATGGTACAGTCATATGTTTGGGCGCCCCTGGTTAAATGGCATGTTTTGTCGGTTTTGTAAGTGAAAATTTATTAACACATCCTCTACAGAGAACACACTGCACGTCTTAATGCACAATTACTGTTTACCTGCTGAGTTTAACATATTGAAATAAAAAGATAAAAATAAAAATCTGGCCTGGGCAAAAGTTATGGCACATTTTATATTTTATTTTTTTCCCAATATGTTAAACTCAGCAAATAAGAAATTGTGCACTTAAATTTGCAGATGCTGTATTGAAGTTTGTTGCCAGTAGAGGATGTGTTATGTTCACAAACCAACAAAAAATATAATTTGAGCAGGGTGTTCAAACTTTGGCACACAACTGTATGTTTTGAAGCAGTGTTTACTTTGTACATCAGACTCTTATTTTAAAAAAGCGAAGAAACATATTCTAAGATATAGGCTCTTTAACATGATAATACTAGCCAGGTTTGTTTTAAGGGACGTAACAATACACTTTTAAATATTTGTGACAATTACACTAATGACACATAACAAAACTACATTCATGAAAAAGGACAGTTGTTTAAGGGAGGTAATTGTTTAAGGGAGGTAATTGTTTCTTAGTTATTGTTCCAAATGTTTAGGTGATACAGATTTCTTATAATAAACCTGATTAATATTTTAGTTTATTATGTATGAAGTCAATGTAAACAAAGAAAACAAGCTAATTTATCAGAATCATTTAGAAAAGCTAGGTGTCCAAAAATTTTTGATGGACAGCGTGAGTACAGATATCTAATGGTGTAAACACAGCATTGTCACAGTGAGCTGTACTGCTGTAATTAGTTGCTGCTGGAGGAGTGAAGAGACTGAAAGAGAGTGGCTGATTGTGTTAGTCAGTGTTAATGCACATCCCCTCTGCAGGCGTCAGTGTATCTTAGAAGAGACAGATATAGAGCCGTCATTTGTTAATACAGTGCGCTCCAACAACACACATACATACACACGCAAACTCAGACGCCATATGTCACCTCAAAGCACCCACACCGCTTGTGCTGCTGGCAAGCTGAGAGCTGTTAACTGGCACAGACTGAAATCCTTAAAAGAGTTGAGTGAAACAGAGCCTGTAGGTGACTTCAGGTTTATCAAGAGGCTTTTACTTACACTGATCATTGTCACGCATATTGAAGACTGAAAACTACGGGCACCCCCTGGTCAGATTATGTGTTTTGTTGATTTTTTAAAGTGAAAATGTGTTAACACATCCTCTCCGAAGAACGCACTTAAATGTGTGATTTTTACATTTTAAAATATTGGAAAAAAATACATAAAATATAAAATGTGCCATACATTTTTGCACAGGTCAGATTTTTATATTTTATTTTTTACAATATTAAATTCAGCCAATAAAAAAGCAATTATGCATTAAAATGTGGAGTGTATTCTCTGTAGAGGATGTTTTAACTTAAAAAAAAAATCAACAAAACAGCATCTAAATGGGGTGCCCAAACTTTTGCATATGAATACATATGTGTTTTACTATGTCATTTGAAATTCACTTAGACCTCACGCATTTCAGCTTCAGTTATACTGTCAATTTAACTCTTCCACGTGTAAGATAACTGGGACTTCTTTGGGTTAAATTATGTCCGCTCTTCTACTCCAAATGCATGTCTATATAAATAAATTGTGAAAATAAAAATCTATGAAATAAAACACACAGCATGAAGCCTCTGGATATCCCCTCAGTCAGTTAACCGTGCTGTAAAATTAGTGACCATCAGAAGACGGTGACCCTTCTACTGTATTAGAGCCAGAAAAAGCGAAAGGGTTAGGATGCAGGGAGGGGTGGGATGTACTCTAGGGATGCTGTCTGCGTGCTTGCTGCTTCACCAAAACGTGCTCATGAAGAGAAGAGGCCTAGGAGAGTCCTGCTGCTCGGCAACAGTTACCACGGTAACCCTGCCTTCAGCCCGCCGACATTCCGACGTCTGCTGTCTTCTGAGCACCTTTGTACAGGAGTGGAAGAGTGAGCTCATACAAATTCACCTACTCACTATGGACACAGCTGAGGTACGTGTGCTGCTGCACCTGGGAGGGTTTGTTTACCTTCATGGAAATTTTAGAAAAGAAAAAAGAGACTGTAACATTGTAAACAACGGAAATACTGACCATGTTGAAGATACAAGTATGAAATTACTCTGTTATGATGCTACTATGCTATAACTTAATAGGTTACACGTTAAAACCACAGTCCATTTGTTTATGTATAGTTTGTGTCAACCGTCCTCCTGCCCTTCCTCAGTTGTCAGTTTCTGACCACAGAGCTGCTCTTGGGTGGTGGACTCTCCACCTAACGTTGACACCGATGCAAGTCAAAACCCCTGCAACACTGCTGTGATACACTCATACCATCAGCTCACTCACTACCACGTCAACGTCTCCGCTGTGCTGGGAATGGTCCACCACCCAAATAATCTGGTGAACAGAGGCCCTGTGGTCAGAAATGCTGACCAATGATGAATTGGGTGGATGGATACTGTGAGCGATAACAGATGGGCTGCTATCTGTAACTGTGCACCTACAGAGGTAGGTGGAGCTCATAAAGTGGTCCGTACAAGGTAGGTGTTTCTGAATCAGAGGAGGGTGACTGTGTGATGTATATGTAATGCCCCCTGCAGTGCTAAACCGTAAGACTGGAAAGCCTGCAGTAGAGAGGCTGGCCACTAGATGGCAGTGTTACACTGTACCAATGTTACTCTATAGCAGTGATCACCAACCCTCCTTCTGGAGATCTACTTTCCAGCAGAGTTAAGCAGCAACCCATATTTACCTGGAGCAGGTTTGGTAGATTGTGGTTGGACTGTGGTCCATAGTTGGTGCCCTATAGCCAATGTTATTATTTAAAAGCTCAAGAAAAATAATAAAGCAAAATGCTTGAACACAGAACAACCGACACAAAATTCACAAATCATAAAAATTCGTGTTTTCGGCAAATTAATGGCAAAAACCTTTTTCGGGTTTAGATCAACCAAGAGCCAAGAGTACAATATATGTAATGTTGAAAATAAATAATATCTGACTAGTTGTCTCATGTGTTTTAAAATGTTCACCATTCACCAAAAGACTGTGAAACAGCTGGACGTCAGGTCGCTGCAGTGTGAGTAGCTATACTGTTCACATTTGTATACCAGTACTGGAGTCAGATTAAATTTCAGGTTTTTAGTTTTAGCAATATTGATAGATACAGAAACAGTTAAATGAAATGTAAACTGTACAAAAAACATAACCCTAAACATAATAAAATACATAACCATAAACTCTAAATAAATTGCAAGTTTCCGTTCTAGAAATGTGCTTTCTGTGTGATTAGCATGTACAGTGCTGTGCAAGGTTTCACTTGGAATCATTTGAAGAAAAGAAAACAACAGGAGTACAAAACAGTCTGACATTCTTTTCACAGTATCAGTACTCTGCATACCAGTACCAAGAAGGATGGGTGCACTAACTTTATTAACACTTAAAACTTAAATATCCTCTGATACAGTGATATTGTGATATATTTAGAAAATACTGTGATACTGAATTTGAACAAAATCGCCCAGCAGTAAGCATGAGGACGTGAGTTTACCTGGTGATTCTGCGAGCCTCCATAAAGCTGGGCGAGTCTCTCCTCCTCTTCCGAATGGGAGAGTAACTGCGGGAGCGCCGACGAGCTCTCTCGGCATCAGAGTAGTGAGGACTGTCCCTTTCCCTACACGAGCACACAGGAGAGGTGACATTTAGAAGTGTGTGCACTCATATTTTTGTGTGTATGAGCTTTTTTGAGTCACGTCATGGGTACATCTCTCTCTACATGTTCCCACTATGACAAGAAAACACTATTCTTACATTGTGGGTATAATTTGAAGCCCCTTAGGGAGTTTCTTTTTTATCACACACACTCACCACCCAATTTATAAGGTATATCTACCCGGCATCTGCACTCGCTGTCAATTTCATCATGTCCGCTTAGATGCATTTTATGGTTTTACTCTTACAGAAAGTCCCTCTGTTTCTCTGTATAAATTGAAAGTCCAACTCTAAATAAGAGGCTGTGTATTGGAGCAAATGCATTTTGTATTTAGTTCAGCATTTTGTTCCTCTAATTTTTTCCCCAATTTAGTCACGTGCAGTTCCACCCTTTAGCTAGTTCTCCCCGAATCACACAGTGCTACCTAGGAGGGTGAAGGCTAGTATGTGCTTCCTCCATAAAGCCAGCTACCACATCTTTTTGTACTACCACTAACACGTCATTGGACAGCTTAACATGCTTAGAGGAGAATGTTAAATGTGGATTTGTTAGCTAGCATTGTACTGGGTGATGGCGGGGAGGGAGGGTCTTCCTACCCCCTCAGAGAGAGCATGACCCATTACACTGTACTGGACCCCCAGCCACAAACGGAGCCCCATAATGGAGCCAACACTTAGAAGGTTGGCCTACATTGCTGTGTGTGAGTAAATAAGGGTGTACCTGGAGTTGTTCTGTCGTGTGTGGGGGGATTTGGTCTTGCTGGGAGCGTGCTCTCTGGAGTTGGAGCGTGAAGAAGAGCGGCCACTGCTCCAGGAGCTACTTCGCTGCCGTAGACTCCCGTGGGATTTGCTCTTCTTGCGGCCAGACGTGTGTCGGTGCCGTCCTGGTGACGCTGACGTGCTGCGGTGACGGTTGGGACCCCTTCCGCGGTGGTGCTTCTTTGATGAATGAGACCCTTTTGCTCTGGTGAGGAAGTGAAGATTGAGTATACACTGGGAAGTGCACTAAAATTGATGTATATAGATGGAACACTTTTTTGTGGATCCAACAACAGCAGATGTGCTACAAGTCTGCTGTACCCAGTAATAATAATGACTTACAATGACTGGCCACTTTATTAGAAACACATTCCTTATTTGTGTTCCCAATATAAACTCTCAACCTAGCAGTGATACTGACATTTGGGGGAAAACCTTGTGTCACTGTTGCGCTGAGAATGGGCCACCACCCAAATAATATGCGTTCTACAGCGGTCCTGTGGTCAGAAACTGACCAATGATGAACGGGGCAGTGGGTGGCAGACCATTTGCAGCAACAGATGTGCTGTAGTCTGTATCTGTACCCCGTATAGTGGACTAATAAGCTAGGTGAGGCTCAAAAAGTGCAAGGTAGGAGTCATAGGTCTTCCTAAGTTTACTGAATATTATTTTCAGTATAATATTAGGATAAATAAAATGCACACTGTAGCTTATGTATGTAAGGCTAAGCTACTGGTCAATGGATAAATAGCACATATAACTTTGTCTCACTTTTTCTGATGTGAGCTCTTAGCTTTGGGTTGGAGGTCAGGCTGAGAGTCACTGCTATGTGCTGGAGAGCCGCTCTTCTCCTGAGCCCGCTGCCGGCCACCCCGTCTGCCTGATGACTCGGAGGGGTGCTTGGCCCCCCGCTGTTGCCTCTCATCCCCTTTTCCCGCCTCTCCGACAGGCAATCCTCCGGGGCTCCTAGAAGAGGCGCCGTGGCTCTTTGCTTCCCTTATGCTGGGGGACGTCTGCCTCTGTGCTTCACTTGGGGAGGATGAAGCCAGTGACCGTAGCTTCTGTAGATGAATTATAACAAAAACAAAGAAAAAAAAAGGAAGAAATAAAAAAATGACAAAAATATACTGAAATTAGAGTCGTTTTCACCTGAGAGAGTGAGCGCTATGGTGTACTTGCCAAAAAAAGGTAAATATCTAAAAGAAAAGAGCTAGGAGTTTTCTCGATATGGCTTATAGACAGTCCTCTATGGTGCAGCGCATGCAATACTTGGCATGCAAAACCATAATGAGCTGAAAATATATAATCCCGAAAGAAAAGAAGAGAAAGAAAGGGAAAACAATATATGTAAAACTGTGAAAGAAATTAAGATCAGGAGAATAGAGAGTGAAAAGAGAGAGCGACAGATACTGAAGAGCTGAGCAGAAAAGGAGGACTTCTTCATTTTTTTAAAGAAATGACTACAAACCAAAAAAGTGGAAAATAAAAACTAGGAAAAAAAAGTCAGACAACTTGACGGAACATCACAGAAATGGAAGGAACAAAAGAAAGATTCACAATTATAGACTCAATCGAATTAGAAAACAATTGGTCTTCTACTCAATAGTAAATTTCTGCTTGTGGATTGCTTTTCCTGCAGACAATTGCTGAGATGTGAACAGCGACCCATTTCCTGCTTTTTTTTAATGGTTACTCTGTTTTAACTCCCTTTTGGTTAACATCCACTTACCAATAAAGTGGTATTCCCTCCTTTAGTAGGTAAGGTATGAAGAGAAGGGAAAAGTGGGGCAACATAAGTGCATCATTAGATTCACAAAATGCAAGAGAAAAAGACACAACACCCTTCCCTGGTAGTGAGCATGAGACAATGCATGAAAATCAAACCAAAGAGACACACCAAATCAAATCAAATCAAATCAAATCAAACAAAAAAGAACTGATCATTTAGGCCTTAGAAAAATAACCATGTGGGCTGGGACACTCATAGCTTTTGAGCAGAACCACTTCCTTTCAAGGTAGCAAGTGATTCCGATCCTTTTGTACAGGCAGATATTTTTTTCTGTCAGCTGCTAAGGTTGTGGTCATTTAGCAAAGAAAGGAAGAGCTAATAGCTTAAATTAGATTTAACGGTCAGCAAAGCAAGCATGCACAAAAGCTTCAAAAAAGAATAATCTGATCACGCTTTCAAAACAGATACGACATACTGGCCTCTCTCGTTCTGTGGAATTTTAAACAGATGCAAGCTGACCTTTCTGCATGGTTAGATTATTCATGGGATCTGACCATTTTAACCAGACAGTCGTAACCTCTGGAACAACCGCGAACCCTATGAGGTCTACCGTTGCACTGGTAAATTCTCTGTTCTTCCCTGTTTTATTTCATTTTGGTGTAGTTTATGCTTGATTCCTATGCTTAATTGACCACTCTTCATTTTTTATTTACAGTCAAAACAGCCTGTTATTCACTGTCAGTAGATATTTCTGAGGATATTCAATATGAGATATTCCATCTGCGTAAGGATGGAGAAAGTCCAGAGAAAATAAGTAGACCACCAAAGCTGTCACCATCAGATAAACAGTACTTAAAGCTTTATGCTTAATTTTTACTTCAGATCAGTTGTTTCTGTCCATCCTTCCACCATGAGAAGACAACTCAGCACTATTGGTGTTAAAGGATGTGTAGCTGCCAAAAAGCTGCTACACAGTAAAGGAAGTAGGCAAAAAAGGAAAATTTGGCAATTAAATAAAGAAGCTGCTGGTGTTTTCAAATTAATAGGCTTGCCACCCTATAGGAACCCACCAGACCTTACCATCACTGAATATGTTTGGGATAACTTGGATAATAAGAAGCAGAGAATGCAAGACTGAACTTTGGAGGTGTGGAAAAATATCCCTGCAGATTTCTTTGAAAAACTGAAAGCAAGTCTCCTGAAAAGAATAGAGGCTGTAACAAAGGCAAAGTACGGACACGAGAAATACAGAGCAGAAATGATATTATGTTATCTAAGTATATAAAATATAGTTTTCTGCTTTTTTTCCTGATGCTGGAAAATGAATAACTTTCATTGTTTGCTTTGACTGGAAATGAAGTAAGTGAAGGGTGGTCTCTGACTGTATATAATTGTAAGAAATTAAGCTAACCTGAGGTATTAAAGTCAACCTGAAAACATTTAACTTTCCCTCTTGTTAGTTTGTGTCCCTGTTCATATAAACCATGACTCATCATACTGTACCGTTTAACCACAACAAAATGTGACAATTTTTCCTTGTCTCTAAAACATCCTCTGATTTTTGATTACATCAGCGTGCACCAGCGAGCGGGAAAAATAATATTAACCAATAATATCATGGTTAACCTCCCCCACCCATTATTGAATGAAATGCTCAGCTCGCAGAGACCCTCCCTGATACTGATACTCAACAACAATGTGTTATGACTTCAGACTCGCGCTGACTTTAAAATACACCAGATTGCGTTCTGTATATTTAAACTTTAAAAAGCTTATTCACACCTGCATGTCTCTTTTACGCAAATGGTTCATCAATCGGAACAAACTGGAACCAACAGTTGGTCTTCTATGCCATTGCTCCCTTTCTGGCTCCTCTTTCATTATAGAAGTGTAAGATGAGGCCTTTTCATTGCACCAGCGCAATGATGGACCTCATAGAGTCGATAAAGGCCTCTTGTATTTTTCTCTGACTAGCAATGCAAATTACTCTGCGTTAAGCAAGAGAACATCCAAAATGCCCTCTTGACCACCACTAAGACAGAATTAGGACCTGCTGAGTAAATATTATATGTGTATAAAGAAATCTAAATGACTCTAAAGCTTTTTACATTTTACATTAACATAAGCACCAAAAATACATCCTTTACTACTTAATGCACGCAGGATTGTAGGAGCAACCTTAGACTTTGGAAGCAAAAAATTAGTGTTGTAGTTTAAAAAAAAGGTTTAAAAGATAAATGACTGAAAAAAAAACTGTAAGACGAATGTACCATTTCACCAAGAGACAAAAAAGGGATGCGGCACAAACATGAATGCATTCTACCGAAACGGAAAGAAGAAGAACGGAGACAAGAGATGGACTTGAGGGGAGGGCAGTGTACTGAAGACTTCAGCATGAGAGCAAAGGTAGATTTTAAGGTTGGTAAACAAAATAAATAAAGAAATAAAAGCTGAAATACTGAATAAAAATCATAGAGAACATATTGCTAATAAAGAAGAAAGGAAAACAATGAAAAGTAATCCGCCAACTTTTTTTTTGTCATCATAGATAAATGAGGAAAAAGAAAGAGAGAGAAAGAAAGAGAGATAGAAAGAGAGAGAGAGATAGAGAGAAAACATTGAAGTCAAGCTAGGGTGCTTGTCACATTCTCATCTGCATAGAGACCACGTGCGTAGGCAGAGCGTTACCTACCTTCCATTTCAATCAGAGACACGTATGCAATATTAACAAAAACAAGAAAAGGAAGAAAAAAAGGAGGGGGGGAGGGAGAAAGGAAAGTTCTCCGCAGCGAAATGGGAAAAAGACAATGAATTCTTTTTAGTATCCCAGCTAAGTAATTTGGACCACAAAGCTAAGAAGGAGACCAAAAAAAAAACAAAAAACAACAAATCAATCGAAACTAAAAAACCCCAAAAAAAACAAAACAAAATCGGCCAACATACGGAACAAAATGAGGACAAATGAACAAGAACGGAAACCAAAGAAACCAAACTAAAATCTACATGGATTGCTGTCTTTTTCGCTTGGACATATGTGCAGCCACGTAGTATTAAAGGTTAAAGAGGGTGGGGGGTGTGGGGGGCTCTAGATAGTCAAATGAGAGACAAGGTGAAACCCGTCGCATGGATAGAACCTGCCGGAAGGAAACGTGGAAGGGAATGAACATGCAGACTACGGTCGATGGGGGGCAGAAAGCATGTCAGGACAACAAAGAAGAAGAGCACACACACCACAGATGGACAGGTGGAGGTGGGAAAATGTTTAGGGAGGGGAGGGGGGGAGGTTGTCGAGTGGAGGGCAGTCACTGCTAGGATGGAGAACTAAAGTCAGCACATTTCAAAGGGACCCCAGTCACATTGTTGGGAACTTTGCACTAACAGCACATGGTATCCTTCGTAGGACTCTCTTTGCTCTCAGCAACTGTCAAAAATAGGCAAGACATTTGAGGAAAAAGGAAGAAGGATCAGTTTCATTATAAAAAAACATTAAGGCTGTGTTGGAGCAAATGTACTTAATGAGAGTCAGGCCTGATTCTAAATGGCTTGGGTCCCTTTAGAGTAACGCCTCCACTAAACGCTTCCTATTGTCCTATTGTAATAGCTGCGAGTTTTCCATTTGCCTAGTCAGACATAAAATCATTTGAGATTTAGAGTAGAAAAACCCTTGTTATTCCACAGCTACTGAAATATAAAATTATGTGTTACAGCAGCAAAGTCAGTGTTAAGGAGGGGTAAAGAGAATCCTTTGGAATTAGCTACTGCCGTCTCGTAAGGGACTGGTAATCGTTAAGAGGTTTCCTACTGCTTGCACTTTGCAATTCCATCACTCCCAGTCAACCAACCGGTCACCACGCCACACAGCTGATTGGCTGAAAGTGCATGGGGACGGGCTAGAAGCAATTACAAACTCGTAACACCTCTCTTTTTTATCTGAAGTGAGAAACAGTCAACATCAGGGGACAGTCTGACAGAGGTGACCCTGCCACCCGGAAGGTAACATGCAGGTCAGAAATGGTAGTCCACAAGAAGCAAGTAAAAGAAGGGCTTTTTAAACACTTGAGAGACAGCCGTCAAGTTCTGATCGATCTGGAGGAAAAGGGGGGAGTTCTACAGTGTTACTCGGCAGAACATGAGCGTTCAAACTGTATTGACAAGAAAAACTAATACACATACCCAGTTTAACCTACTTGGTCCAGTTCCAAAGCATATGAGTGCTTTTTACACAAACAAGACAGAAAAGTTTGGGCATTTATTGGTGGGAAGATATCACGTAAAATGAACAGAGGCAGAAAGTAA
Source organism: Colossoma macropomum (assembly GCF_904425465.1). Classification (NCBI taxonomy): domain Eukaryota; kingdom Metazoa; phylum Chordata; class Actinopteri; order Characiformes; family Serrasalmidae; genus Colossoma; species Colossoma macropomum. Next base: position 20,385,979 of record NW_023494794.1, read on the forward strand.
AGAAGAGAGGGATGAAGCAAGCAAGTGAAAAAGGAGAGAAAGAGCATATGAGACCTCCTCAAAAGAATGCATGCAAACTACTAGGAGGAAACCTGTTAAGGTACCAATATTTACGGTAAGAAAATACAACTGGAAACTCCTCCCAAATCATGAAGAGAACATCAGATTCTTGGCTAAACATTTACTGACAGTGTTGACTGGATACACTCATCGACAACTTTAGAAAGCCCTACCTTACAGGTCCACCTTGGTGTACAGTTAAGCCTTTTTTTTTCTATCAGGGTGTGTGGTAGTGTGTGGTACGGCAACAAATCCATGAGCAGACATTTTGTATTAATTTCCAATGCCATTTTATCAACGTTCCACTATCTGAGTACCTGTGCTAAATTTGGTTACCCTTTTTTCCGGGGTACGAAGCCAGAATGTGAGTGGAGCTTGAAACAGTGCAGACTGATGATTGATCACACGCAATCACCTTAGAATCTTCATTTGAGTCAGGCAACCTAACCTACCTAGCCAGAATCGCTTTCTCTGACTCTATGCAAAAAAATCTGAAGCTCTTCCATAATTGCTACTGCATTTGTGTTCACTGTTAACACACTGCGTAAGCCTCCAAGGGCCAGACGTGATCTCGCAACTACAAAGTTCAGAGACATCCTGAAAAATTTCTATCACTCGCTGCAGAACCAGAAGTCCAAAGGGGTGGAGCCGGACCTATCCAACTCCGCCCACGTCTTCTTTTCATTTGTCTAAAATCATTGCATTTTTATTGGTCTTTAAACTAGTGTGGGTCGCTTACATTTTCCACCTGCGACTGATTTCATTGGTCTACACTGTCACGTTTTTATCTGTGGGAAACCTGCAGGTAAACCACAAATACCAATTCACTACCATGTCAGTGTCACTGGTGTGCTGAGAAAAGTCTACCACTGAATTAATATCAGGTCAACAGCAGCCCTGTGGTCAGAAACCAGTGATAAATGGGGGAAATGGTAGTCTTGCAGGGTCAGGCGTGATCTCTCAATGAAAGTACACTGAGCGCATTGGGCTTATTGGAGCCGTGAATGTAGATTTGTAAGGGTGGGAACAAACAGCAATCCAGTGCCTTGTGAAGGCAGAGTTTAAAGGAAAGGTGGCCTTGCCAACACTGTTCACCTGCAAAAAGCCTGTCATTAGTACCACAGACTTAAGCTAATAAGGCTTAAAGGTTCCCTAATAATACTACAAATTAAGATGTTTGTTGCATGTGTGGGAAAAGCATCACATACTTTACAAATAAAGTAACTCTTCCAAAGAAAAATCTCCCTTTTAAAATGGAGAACACTTTAGCCTAATCTCTGGACAGGGAGTAAAAGTTAGCGTCAGATTACAGGCCGCTCACTGTTCTTAAAATACAGGAAAATACTATTTCGCTGGTTAGTGATATGTTGTTTTTTCTTGTGTTATCGATCACAATTTGGACTGTAGAGTATTGCAAGGGGATTTTAGAGGGAACACCTCTAGTAATTTGTACTCTTATTACAAGATTATATCAAACTCCGCAAAACTCGGTAGAGGCTGACAAATTGTATACAACAACAGACACACTGCAATCTAACTGTACATCTATATGGTGGACCTGTAAGGTAGGTTCAGCTCATAAAGTAGCCAGTGAGTGGATGCACAGGGTAGGTCTGTAATAAAGTGTAGAGTGAATGTATACTGCACATTTTCTCTCACTTGCACCTTCGGGGTACTTCCTCACTTTTATCAAGGAGTGTAAATGTTCCTTTTACATTTTCCCTTGAGGTTATGCTGGAATAAAAAAAGGCCCATCCTAAACTTTCACAAACTTGAAGAGCTGAGAGGGCTGCAAAAGCTCTGAAATCTGACATGTACAACTTTATTGCGTGGGTCAGTTTTTCTAGTTGTCTGGGCTTTGGTTTTCTTCATCAAAGTTCGTCCGACTGAAGTTTGGGAATTATAGCCCAGGGCGGAGGCAACAAACTGGAAGAAAGATGGCTGCGCCCTGACAGCATTTAAACTCTTTTCTTCTGAAGGCAGCGCTCTGTCATCTCCGAGCTACTTGACTGTGACTGAAATTTCAATCTACTGGATTTAATCTGCAGTGATTTATGTCACTTCACAAGGCGGCGGCCGTCCAGCAGCAAGCGTGGTTTACAGCCGGTGGATTCTGTCGAGGTAATCTTGAGAGAAGTCAATGGTTTGGCACGGCGCTCTGCGGCACATCCCTCAATTACTCCGTCATGCCTGCCCTTGGGTAACTCGAATGAGTTATTCTGCGACTGCACCTTCCTTGACACAGGTTTGGCATTGACAGTGCAGTGACTGATTCTTACAAGGTTTTCTAAGCTAGAGCTGGCAAAAATTTTATCATGGATCATGGATAGTTATATTGAATAAAAGTCTAAATAATGTTTAACACTTAATTAATATGTTAAAGAAATAATATTTATTGCCAATGTAGAATGTAAAAAATTAAGTAAAATCTTGAATATTAAGTACAAAATTACTGAGAAAGAATATGTCCTTGTTTGAAGACGTTTCATTAAGCACATCGCCACCTGGCCTGCTTTTATTGTCTTGGTAACACTACACAACTTACTACACAATACGTTTTGTACTTTCTGCACAACACTGCAGAAATTCTACTTCCCTGGTCTTATACTGCATTTAACCTCAAGACATGTAAAATGATTTTCTTCGTTGTTGTTTCACATAAAATTGCAAAAGGGAGTTGATTCATGTACCCACGCAAACCTAGAGGTTGACAAGTCGATTACAATATGCTTCTTTTTACTCTTTGTTGGCTGAAATGTAGGAAGTTAAACAACCCTGGTGCCTTTGAAATTGAACCCTGGTTAAATTTCCAATTCCGCAAGCCTATCTTTTCCTCTGCAGGCTATGAAGCCTGAATATTAAAGTGTGCACAGAGACAAACTGAGGTTCGCTATCAAGAGAAAGAGTAGGATTATCTGCTGTTCAGGAAAAAAAATAAACCTTACCCCAACAAACATGAAATCCAGCTGAGAATGGAAAATAGTCACAAAACTGAGCCAAAGAGGTGTAAGCAGGGGACATAAATAAATAAATAAACAAACAAATAAATAAACAAGAATCAGCTCACACATATGCGACTGAGGAAGAACAATCAAGTCAGTATGGGAGGCAGTTAGAGAGAGAGAGAGAGAGAGAGAGACCATGTGAGTGGGAGGACTCGAGTGAACAGTGTAGGGAGAAGGGCGAAGAGGTGAAATAGAGGAGACTACATACATCGTTCGCTTTCTCTCCATCGAGGTGGTTGGGTCCGGAGTCTTTGCCATTCCGCACCCGGTTACTGTGGTGGCCGTTCTGCCGGTAGGTGGCGTGGTCTGGGCCGAGGGAGGGGGATGGACTGTGACTGGACCTCCCACCGGGCTTGTGTCCGTCCGCCCTGTGCTTCGGATTCGACCTGTGGGTGGTTCGGCATCCAGTCATTCAAACATCCACAGAAAAGAGATCAGTCATGTGTACAGAAAAAAAATAGTAAAGAGTGACCTACATACATTGATCATCCACTCTAACTACTTACACATCCTCCACTCAGAGCCACTTCATAAGCTCAAATCTACCTTCTAGGTCACTGTATAGGTGCACAGTTACAAACCAGAGGTGTCACGACATGCATGTTAATATTATTTCTTGCTATAAAATGTGTGATAATGTGAATAGGATCTATAGTTCTATTTAACACAATTCTTTATATTCCTAAAAGTGACAACCATGAACACAAAAAACTACTACTAAAAATACTACACAGCTCTCAGGACGGGGAAAAACATTGGTTAGCTTAGCCTGGATTAGCTAAACTGTTTTTCAGTCAAGTACAGTAATCCTGGACAAAGAGTGGTAGACAGAACAGTGACAGATCGCTGACATTGCCTAATGTGAGGATCAAATACCTGCGAATACCTTAAATATGCTACCATATTTGTGAAGATATCACATAAATGTGTCAGTTACTGGAGCAAGAAGAAACGCAAATCTGAAGTTAGCAATGCTTCTTATTTGATTCCTCTGTTCCACCTTAAACTGAGTAGCAGTTACGTTACTGCTGCACCATTTAAGGTGGAATGGAACATTCTGTTGAAATAAGAATGTCGAACAGGAAGCCAACTTCAGCCTTGTGGTGAAAACAAGAACACAAGAGCTTCTTCCCCTCACAGGATTCAAGCACCTGCTCAGTGCTGATACTGAACAGGCAAAACAAATAATTCTCTCCATGGGGATGTTAAAAGAGACTGATTTGCACTTGCATTTGTTGCAGAGTTCACCTCTATTTGGTTGTGGATTCTGCAGTTTGCTGAGTGATTGAGCCATGTGAGAAAATCCCCTCTCACTCGTTTCAGCCAGAAAGTAAGAGCCACACTTTATACAGAAACAAAACATCAGATTGTAAATGAACTTGTAATGTTCTGTTCATTTAATATTGAGATGTAGCCTTATAGTTTACGTTTTTGTTTTCTGCTATAAAGATATTGCACATTGTTTATATTATTTATTCTTTTATATTCTGTCCTCTAAGAAAATGACAGTTTTGGGAATTATCAAAAAATAAATATTTCTTTTCTTATTCTGTATCGAAAAATGTACCGTATTGTGATGCAAAATCAACAATATGTATGGTATTATGAAATATGCTTATCGTTACACCCCTATTACAGACCAAAGCCCACCTGTTTTTTTCTAGTGATGGAGTGAAATTAACAAACCTGAAAGAAAGGTGTTTTTGCCGTTTTACTTATGCTTTTAAATTAATGCATGAAGCATAAAACTTCTTCATAGATAATGAAGAAAATACTGTTTTATTATCAAAAAAGTTGCTAAAAAATAAATTCACAATAAATATAAACAGTTAGCAGGCTACAGAATGTGCCATGAAATCCCTGAGAACACAGAATAGGTGGTCACTGAAGATAATGAATACCATTATTGTTTAGTTGGCACTTTGGCAGTGTTTTTAACCACTATTTATTGTTTTCATTGTCATTCAAATGATCCTATAGAACTATTTTGCCTGAAATTTTTTCACTGGTTTTTCTACGTCAGTGTCACTGCTAGGTTGAGAACGGTCCACCACTCAGAAACTGACCACAGATGTAAGGCTGGAGCACATGTGTCAGGCTCCAGTCCTTGCAGGCCAAAACACTGCAGCTCATCAGGTCATTAGCAGAGCCTTCATAAACTGAATTCAGAGCACTTTGGCCCAGAAGGTCCCGACTTTGACGTGCCTGAGCTAGAGGATGGCTAACACAAATCATGCATCAACAGATGGGCTACAGTCTCTGTGTGCCAGTAACACTGCAAAAATTTTATTTTGTCAAGTGAATTGATCTTAAATCTAGTCAATATAGGTAATATTTGTCATATTGGAAGTGTTTTAAGATTATTGCAAGATCTCATCATATTATCAGATAATTTCGCTTGTTTCAAGTATATTTTCTAAAACAAGCAGTATGTATGTGGTAGATTACCAGTGTGCAATACTAGTTTACATACACTCAGAGTCAAATCTGAGGCCTTTGCACATTACTCAAATTTCTATCCCAGCTGCCCCATAATCTGTAGACTAGAGTCAACTAGCACTGACTCAGCCTGAATGAGAATCAGGGCTAAAATCGGAGTACAAATCATGTAGTGTAACCTCAGCTTTACGGGTAGCTTGAATAGATGCAGTGGCTTATTTCACATGTCTCGTAGCGAGTAAGTAAGTAAGTAAGTAAAGTTTATTTATATAGCGCTTTTTACAATAGGTGTTGTCACAAAGCAGCTTTACAAGGAAATCAGCATTACAAATAGAAATCCAGGTCCAAACCCCCATGAGCAAGCCAGTGGCGACAGTGGCAAGGAAAAACTCCCTAGGAAGCATGTAGTGGCCTTCAGCCTCCCAGCTTGGTAACAGGGGGAGACCTAACTAGTAGATAAAATGAGCCACGACTGAAAATTGGGTTTAAAAAAATTGACTAAAACGGAGGAACAAAAGCAATGTTTACTGTCTTCCTAATAAAAGTTCAGGCGCTTGATCCTCCTGTTCAGCGGCTTATAGACATGTGGGTTTACCTGCTGGGGGATTTGGAGATGCTGGCGATGGAGGAGACAGAGGCACTGCGAGAGCTGCAGCAGCTTCCTCTGTGCTGAGGCCTCCTGCTGGCACACTCTACTGGAGACCTGGAGGCACACGTAAGCACACGTATGCACACAAAAGCACATAGACACACACGTGTGCACGACCACATACACACACAAATTACTAAACCTGCCAGAGCCATTTCTGAAACCAACTGAGTGTAAATCACTCCTCCCTGGCAAAATGTCATCTGCATCCTTTTCAGAAATGAAATGGAAAAACAACAAAAACAGGCCATCTGTCCTACAAGCCACCTACAAAGCTCCAAAATCAACGGATCGCATTTAATATTTGATTAAGGCTGAAAACGGTCGAGGAATCCAAACTCACTTCTTTCTCAGTTTGCTCTTGTCTTTGTGTTTGTTCTTCGGAGTGCCCGACCTGAGGAGGAAAAAAAAACAGAATTGATGGCAGTTTAAAGAAAGAGAGCACAACTGAGTTTCTCTACCGCAGAAGGAGAAACACAGTGAAAGGACTGAATTTGATGTAACCCTTAGTATTTTATTCCGAGGACTTGTTTAATAGACTGACAGTAGTCAAGGGCAGGTTACCCTAGCACTGAGAGATAGCTGGGGGTTAGAGTGTGTACGAACCTGTGTCTCCTCTTTCTTCTAGACCCAGATGCAGACCTGAGAGAGAGAGATTTGAGGCTGTGAACAAAATCTCAATCAGGGACTGCACTGAAATCAGATGAGGTTTAACCTATAATAGAAACACGACTACTTTTCACTGGCCACTTTAACGGAAACATCAAGAGTACAATTCTTGTCAATTCTAGAATTCTGTGCAATTCTAAACGACCATTCAGTACAAGTTATTTTTTCTTCCAGAGATATGTCTCAGGCACATGTGTCAAGCTCCAGTCCTCGCGGGCCAAAACACTGCAGACTTCAGCACACTACCTCACTGAACACACCTGATTCAGCTTATCAGCTAAATAGCAAGGCCTTCATGAACTGAAATCAGAGCATTAGATGAGGGTAAATGCTGATCTCCACAGCACTTTGGCTCAGAAGGTCTAAAGAAGGTCTGTGTTTAAAATTACTTAAATTGCAGGAAGCAGAAAATACAACCAAATTTTAAGACTGAACTTTGAAAGTGTGACAGAAATATACACAATTTTTGTTGATAAACTGAAAGCAAGTCTTCTGAAAACAATGGAAGCTGTAATAAAGCCAAAATGGACAGACTAAACACTGAATAATTTAATATTTAGTTGTTGAGGCTTCTGAGGACTTTTTTTGTTAAATATAAGTTTTCTTCTATTTTCCAGATGCTGAAAATGGATAATTGTACTTAAAGCCTGGTTTGACCAAAAACAAAATAAATGAAAAAGTGGTATCTGATTATTGCGCAGTACTACACCTTGCTTAATGCTGTTAATCAAAATAGCTGTTTACAACACTCACATATTGCTAATGTACATAATATTCCGGGGGTGTATATAATATCCACATGAAATACTCATTTTACAAAGCTTATTCCCAAAAAGTTGGGACAGTAGGTAAAATGCAAACAGCATGTATTTAAACAAAAACAGTACAGAGACAAGATATGCAAAATATTTCACCTTATGAACGTTTATCAAACCTCTCTTCAAACCATTAAGGTCACACAGACGTGTCATAAACATGATAAATATGGAGGAAGCCATATTTGTGAATACCAGCCCTAGTGTTGTCTGAAATGACTGCCCATATTGGTGAAGTTCATTTTGTTCATTTTTATAGGTCATAGTAAATCACACTGTGCTCTAAACCCCATCAGCAAGTCTGCACAACCTGAAGACTTGGATACAGTTTGAGCAGGTTGAGATAAATTTTGTTGGGGATGTATTTTTATGAAACAATTTGGACTATTTAACTTTGAGTTTCAGTATTACTTAGCAATGTTAGCCTCATAGCTCCAGTTCTAAACTAAAGAAACAATATATGGATCTGCGGTAAGTGAAAAACTGGATGAATTTGACGTGTATATTTTACTTATTTTCAGTAGTTTCAGTTTTAGTTTCAGTACCAACTGGACATTAATGACCATGTTATTACTTTACATTTATATTGATTGTACCTGTGCACTGTCCTTTTTTCTGACAGCATATGTAACTGATGGTGTTGGGAAGTGTACAAATGTAAGTAATTGGGAGCCCTCCTGCTGCTGGTTGTACTCATAGCAGTATGTGTTTTTTGCGTGTGCTGTTTGTGAAGCTGCTACCAATGAACCAAGTCATGTTCTCTGTATGAGGCTCTGCAGGAAAGGGAGAGCGAGGGAAAGAACTCAAATAAAGCTGTCATGGCACCACAGGGTGATGAGAAAGTACTGTTGCAGCCCTCCTGCTGTTCTGCAGAGAGACAGAGACAGAGACAGAGGAGCGTACAAACAGCAACATTTACATCCTTATTCCTATAATTCCTCCTTGTCTCGCTCTCTCGCTCTCTCTCTTGCTTCCACTCCAGCCGCTTTGTCTCCTCTCACTCCTTTGTTCTGTCAGAGAACAGTATGTTTTATGTGGGGTGGTAAGTTAAAAGTTAAAATTCAATGATGCAAGAAAAACAAGCACAAATTCATGCTTTACAGAGAAAAGAAAATTGCATTCTATCTTGCTTCGTGGCCCATCCTACATGGTTAAGCGAGACAAAACTGACTGGGACAGGAAAGTTCTGAGCAGTGCAGGTAAAGAACAACAGAAGGTCACTGTAACTCTATACACTGAGCTGTTGTGTGGCCTGAAGTTTTTGTTGCAACAGGTCACTAATCAGCATAATTAATCATTAAAATTCTAGAAATATTACTGTAATTTTTTTGTACGGTTTAAATTTGATAACATCATTATATAATTAACTGTTACATGATACACATTGTTATGTAATAAGTTACATTTACATTCAGTTTACATTCTGTATCAACCAGGACCTGAGCGATATATACTGAACTGGTGAATTAGAACCCAAAACACCATAATATTAACAGACTGCTACCAATTGATAAATATAAATGAGGAGTGCATAGAAGAGTGCAATATGGTGTACCACAAGGCTCTGTTTCAGGGCCCTTGCTGTTCTCCCTTTATTTACAGCCAACATGATATATAATTCGTAAATGAAAAAATAAATCTCTCGTAAATAAGGGTTAACATAAACCCTCCTAAGTAAGGGTTAACATACTTTCTGCATAAGACTAACATTCTAACACACAACAAAAACTTTTAAAGAGGAGAACTAAATTTGAAAATGATTATTGGTAGTGTTACAATATTTATATAATTTAACTGACTGTGACGTTCTGTTGTTTATATTGAGTTTAAGAAGCGGAACAATTAAGAACTGACAATCAAATCCATCAGTAAGGCAGCAAGTTTGAAATTAAAACGTAAAATTTTAATCTAAAAATATATATTTACCGATATTATTAGCTATAGGAATTTTTAGCCTCCTAAAGTGGGTATTTTGTTTTTGATTGAGCTCATATATCAGGTTTGAGTCTGTACCTTTTTCAGCCTGTTTCAACGTCAAATGACAAAAACATAGAAGAAATGTAAAGAATGGATTTTGTTTTAACAACACAAGACCACACAACAATAAATTCAAATTCATCAAATTCAAACAGAAAATATGTCCTACTTACATACACAAATGTGGTATTTGCTTGTTACAAAGAGCTACAAGTGAGTACAGTATCAAATATAATATTTCACCATGTTTTTTTAATCTACTACAGACTGCAGTACGTCCTGTTGCAGAAAGAGGGCAGTCGGGTCCCTGCATTGTGTGAGTGTATTATACACTGACCATTGCGTTTTACATGGTCAGTGTAAGCTAAACCTGGGCCAGTCACAAACTGTCATAACAGTCTTCCACCCCTCTCTCTCCACTCTTCCTCTAGGATATCTGACTCAAGGGACTCATCCTCCTCTCTTCTTTTCTCTTCTCCGCTCTCAATCCATAATTGATTAGGGGGGTATAAGCGAGACTAGCGGGCCAGTGTAACTCCAGTGCAACATGAGAGGGAGAGATAGAAGAGAAGCAGAGGAGGGGTGCGACAGAGAATGATAGGAGGGATGGAGGAAGAACAGAGGGGAGGATTGTGGGTATTTTGGAAAAAGGCTCATTTTTCTCCTCTGAAGGTCACGCAGCGTCCGAGTTTTTACAGGAACCAGTTCATGTCAGAGAGCGAGCGAGGAAGATAGAGAGAAGGAGAGAGAGAGAGACAGACCTCTCTTCTCTCTCTTTTCAACGCTGTTTTTTGAGGTTATTATGAGAGAGAGCTTTGTGCAATGTAATGTAGGAGTATGTAATGTAACCTATATTTCAGGCAGATTTTGAGCCTCATAAATATTTCATGAAGCCCAAAAAAGCTTTTGCCTAGCAGATGCTATTATTTTGCATGAAAATGTGTGATGCTCAACCAACGGTTGGCAAAAACTGCTATTTTGCCAACCGTCAGCTGAACAGTTCTCATTCTCTCAGGCTCATCAAATCACAAAAAGATTATAATAATAAAAAAAGCCGGAATAAAGTAAACTAGACGGGGAGGAATTTAAAATACTCTACAGCATATCATCATTTAACAGGCACTGTAGTTTCCCTCTACTTAAAAAAGCACCTGCCCATTGGCTTCTATTACTAATGTGTCTGAGTCAACGGGTTCTCTCCTCTTAGGGTGCATTCACACTTGGCAGGTTTGGTTCGATTAAAACGAGCCCTGGTGTGATTGCTCTGTTAGCGTGGTTCGTTAGAGCAAGTGAGAATGCGGTCATTAAAACTCTGGAGCGCTCCAAATAAGCAGACTGAGCTTACTGAGGTCTTGGTTTGCTTCAACTCTGGTGCGGTTTGTTTGAAGTATGAACGCAATAAAGACCAAAGACGTCTAAACAGACCAAAGACAGGATGAACTGCCGTCTACTCTCTGCAGAACTTCTTTTGTACATGGAAAAGACGAGTTTCTGATGCTGCTTTGACACGTGCTTGTGCTTTATCATCTCTTCTCAAGCTCTAAATTGATAAATATAGAATGGATATATTCAGTTTTAAAACGGGGCTGAGGCTTGAAGTCATTATAAAATACTTGATATACACATCTGACTGCACATATAAACTGCATTATGTATGAAGGTGCCAAGGTTTCTCTGTTTTAATAGCAGTGAGCCACTCGAGGCTGTTACAGGGATTTCACCCTGCATGGTGTTGAGCAAAACCACAATAACACAAGGAGTCTCGTGGCTTATTGCTCTAATACCACAAGACAGACAAAATAAGACATACATAAAACCAATGAGCCCAGTTAGAACAGAGAACTGGAGGATTCAGAAAGGTGGGCATTATCACTGTTATTGTACATTATAAAATATGACCGTCTACTTATATTACTTTTGTTTACATCTTTTGGCTCAAACTAGAACCAGAACTAAAATGTTAATGGCAGCTTTACTTCACATGTAAATACTGAATGATGAATGAACCAACAGAAATCACCTGTAATAAAACTTCACATTACATTAACTGATTAAATGACATTGATTGACATTGAAAGCTAAAGACTTACTTCAGACCAAGTATGAGTATGAGCATGTTTTTCAGTTCTCGCTGATACTGAGTCTGACACCATAATGAATTACATACTAAGAATTAAGTAGATGTTGGTGTAAATGAGTGCAAAGTACATCAACAACTAAATCATTAAAATCTAGCTGGTTTTAAATGAAGTGTACTACCTAGCTGTGCTATATTAGTTATGTTTGATTGAGTAGTGCTGCAGTGGAGAAGAGCAGATTTTGTTCCATGTCAGAAAAGGGCTTCTGTACAGCTGTAAGTAAGTAATGTATGTTTAATAGTTTTGACCCCTCATGAGGCTGAGACTGCAGAAGCTGTGATTTGACGTATGAGGTGTGCACTGCCGAAGAGTTTTCTGTTGTATTTCAGTTTCAGCCTCTACCAACAGAGTTGCTCTATCTGTCTGATGTACACTGCATGCTAAAATCACCACACTTCTTAGAATCTCAGCTCTCACAGAGAATTTAAACTGGCTCTGATTATCGGCGCTTTACTGGCTTTATCAGTCCAAACTAAACGCTAGTAGCTACAGATCGATAAGCCATCCAGAGTGAGACACAGGCCTAGAAAACATCCCCGCTATACTGTTTTGAGAAGTTATTCAAGTAAGCAAGAAATCCAGCCTTTACTCATGCGTTTGTTTTTTGTTACAAGTACGTCAAGCCAAAGCACTTCCTATCTCGAAAACCTAGCTGGTCTGACTCACGGGCCTGTATTTCTGTGCAGTCTTACAAAGCTTGCAGTGGAATTTATTTAATCTTGTGTTGTATTTCCAGACAAATAAAGTCATTTGGGCTTTAGCAGAAAAAATGATTTCTGTTCTATCCTCCTACTCACCACAGTATTCCTGCAATACGTGTGTTAGAATTAATAAATGGACAAAAAAGAAAAAAAAAGTAAAAAAGTAAAATAAGGTTCACTAGTGGCCACAGACACATAAACACACACCTGTCTCTCTTGTGCTTCTTGCCGCTCTTCTTCCTCTTTCCTCGCCGAGTGGGGGAGGAGCTGTCAACTCTGTGGATCAGATTACAAGAGACAGGAAACAGAGGGATGAGACTACTGTGTGCACACATATATACACACACAAAGACAAACAAAATACATCCCCCCAGACACACATGCACCACTGTTCAAAACCCTAGAATCACTGTTTTTTGATAAAACCAATTTAGCTGTAGAAATAAGCATAAAATGCATATAATGAATCAGGATTAATCATATTAGTTTGTGTATTGAATTTTATCTATCTTAGTTGTGCAACTGACCTTAAAGAAAAACCTTTCCATTTACAAGCAGTGCATTTTGTCATAGCTATATGAGTGGACAAAATAAGTTTCATCAGAAGGTATTACCTTCAGTAATTCAGTAACATTACTTTCATTATGTGAACCCTGCATTAAACATGAACACGAACCTGAACATGACAAATACGTGATTTCAACAGAGTGAGAACAGTTTCCAGTTTTCATCACCAATGTCTAGCCAGAGAACAGTGGCTGCATGTTCCAACTAACAAGTGTGTGAGTGTGTATGTGTGTATATATATAGTCACTGGTTCCAACTACTCCACGATTGTAGCCTCTCGTTCATACACCTTGATTCTTGTTACAGTGGAGGCTCTTGGTGTACTGTCCAGTGTAGTGTGCTGAAGTTTCTGAAAGTATCACTTTAAAAGCCATTTAAAAGCTGTATTTGAGCGAGAGGGCTACAATCACAGATTCAATCAAAGCAACATGCATCAGTTTTAGCCTAGAATTATGGATAGTTTGAAGAGTCAAAACTACAAAAATGCATTATCAGGATTTTAAAAAATTATGGCGTTAAATTATCGTACTAACACATTAATGTGTCAACTTTGACAGCCCTTATAAAATGATTCTGTTATGATGCAATACAACATTATACATTTCAAATACTTAGTTAATTTTTTCTAAAAAATCTGTCTAAGCTGTATTTAGTATCAAGAATAAATTATAATAAAATCAATATCCAGAATGCCTCAGTTTTGAACAGTGGTGTTCAATCTCCAGGCAGATAACTGGACAAAAACTTACTATTGATAGACAGTAATATTTATTATTTACTAACTTCTTGTTGTTGAAATATTAAATAAAATACTACACTACATAACAACAGTATGTGGACACCACTTCTAATTAGTGGGTTAGGCTTTTTCTGGTACACAAATTGCTAACAGGTGCATAAATTAGGTGTACAGTCATCTATCTCCACAGACAAACACTGGAAGTAAAATTAATTATGCAGCAGAATTCCAGAGAGATGAATCTGGATGCCAGGACTATAAAGTTTAGTGGAGGAGGAATAATGGGCTGGCGCTGTTTCTCATATTTTGTTCCTCTTAGTTGTGCTGCAGCACACTTTTTCAAGAGAATGGTGCGACTGCAACTTTGTGAAACAGTTTGGAGAAGGTCCTTCCCTGTTTCTGTATGAAAGAGCCCCCGTGCACAAAATGAGGTCCATAAAGAAATGGTTTGCCAAGTGGTGTGGATGAACCTGACTGGCTTTCACAGAGCCCTGATCTTAACCCCCCCAGTAAACACCTTGTGAGGTATGAATTTAGAGCCCTGACAGTGAGCTGGGCCTCACTGCCCAACATCAGTGCATGTCCCCACAAATGCTCATGTGGCTGAATGAAAGCAAATTCCTGCAGCCATGTTCCAAAATCTAGTGCATGGCCTTCCCAGAAGAGGGGAGGCTGTTGCAGCAGCAAAGGAGGACAAATTTCATGTTAATGCCCTTGTTTTTTTCTACGAGATGCATACATGGATGTGATACTCCACATACTTTTGGGACTATACATAAAATGATTCTATTATGTCTAAAATTAAGATGTGTCTAAAATGAGGAAGAATTGTACATGTCCAGCAAGTCATGACCATCCAGATCATTTGTAGGTCTTTGTAAGTCTCAATGTTTAGCATTGTACAGCAAGATATACATTTGTAGTTCTTCAATTACAGACTGTAAAAGGGGACTAACAGAGAAACAGATGGACTACAGTCTGTAATTGTAGAACTACAAAGTCCACCTATATAGTAAGTGGAGCTGATAAAATGGACAATGAGCGTAGAAACAGGGAGGTGGTCATAATGTCATGCCTGATCGGTGTATGTACAAGATATACATATTCACTGTTAAATGTTGGTATCAACAACAAGCAAAAATACTGTCATGTTGTACCCAAAATACTTAAAATATTCAATAAAATATCTACCAATACTGTCAGGTGTCTAGTTTTTAATATTTAAATCTACATCCACATTGTACGAATCACTGTGATATGTAAAGTAACCAAAAATATTAATATGACAAGTGATTTCAGATTTTTATTCTACATCTGTGCTAAAATGTCTTTTTGAATCTGAACTGCCTGGAGTTACTGCTCTGGCTCCGTGTAATCTCATAAAATTTGTTGTGACTCTCCTGCTTGTCACGGTTACCTTTCGGTGCCACTTCAGTTTGCTCTCCTACTCTTACTGTAATTCTCTGGGTTGTTTCTTATGGCAGTGTGCATTTCTCTCTCTCTCTCTCTCACTCTCTCTCTCTTCCCTTCAGATATTGCCTTGATTTTTCTGGCTCCCCTTTTCACTTCCTATAAAAAACCCCTTCAGACAGTCTCGATTCTGTCACTCATGGAGCTGTAACTATGCAGCACAGTTTCGCAAATGTGCCACTCAAATGCAGTGCTAAGCCGAGTCTTAACTCCAGACTTTAAATAAGCAAATACACGAAATAAACCTATATGGCTGGGACTTTAACAGCAATGCTGCTTGAGATGTAACTGAGCTTTTGCAAATACAAAACCAGCAGCTGAAAATCCCAATTCAAAGGACAATTCCACTGATTTTTCAAAATACCTGCATAATTTGCATAACGATTAAGATGTAAATAGTCATGCAGTGTGGTATGATGTGAAATGCCCCATTCTGGAGAGTCAGAATGGTTCCCACTGGTGGTGACAGGAACCAGAAGTCTGAAAGTTTAAGGCCTCAAAAAGCTCCCTCACACATAACATTAAATGGTTATGAACATGCTGTCAGATACCTGAGACACTGTTGTACAACAGTTTTGAGAAGACTGTGGCCTAAAACATATTTGTGAACCATTGTAAAACAGTCCCTAAAGAAAACCTATTTTTCAGATTTTATAATCATCAACATTACAAATAAAAACTCAGACGACATGTCTAGGTTCACTTTTGATTTTGGATACTAAATAAAATAGCTAGAATTACATTGTAGACAGCATGACTCCTGGTTCCTACCACCGCCACTGTAAAGAAATGTGTCAGCAAGTTTCTCATCAATGCACCAGTTTACATCAAACCACTATGAATGACTTTGTTTACATCTCAATGATCGAATTAAAAAAAAAAAATGGGATTCCCCTCTAAGTAAGAGTATGCTCCGCTAATGCTTATTAACTACACATTTTTAAAATAATGTCAAAGGCACAAGGTTCATTAGTTTGAACATTAGGCTACATTAGCTTAATTAGCCAATACGCACTCATAATAGAACATCCAGTTCTATTATAAAGTTTGGGTGCTCCTGGTCAAACTGCATTTCCCTGCAAAAAATGTGCGAAGCCCTAAAGATAATAGTTTTTATTGATGGTTTTGGGCTAATATTTGGTCTCACAGTAAACACAACAGATGTTACAACAGAAATCAAGAAGCGCTACAGAGGTCACAAAAATGAAACAAAAAGACATGTGCTCCTGGGGCATGGGTGCAGAAAACTAAAAAGAAATGGTTCCATGCTGGGAGAGGCAAAAAACCCAAAAAAGTATCCATCCACATCCACAAGGCATGTGCAAAATAAATCCCAGATTTAGAAAAAATTTTAGAAAAGTATAAAAAGCCTTTATTAAAACATAGCAAAGTAATTGCCTTAATCTATTACCTCCTCTAATGGACTTTGGAACAACCTCAATGGCCATTGTTCGCCACGAGCTAGGGCTCGAACGTTTAGCTGCCTTATAATGCATGGCCATAGAATAGTTAGGGTTCTGGGTAACAATAGCATTCTTATGTTCAGATCATCTATCTCTAAACCTCCTTTTCGTAGGACCAATATAAAAACAACCACATTCACAATCAAGTCTGTATACTACAAAAGTAGTGCACTTAAAAGTAGTGCCTTAGCAATGTTTTTCAACTGTCTGAAGTCACCAATGCTGAGTGGAACAATACAAACTCTTCTTTCTATAAAAGGCTGTCTGCAAATTTACCCACAAAACTTAATCAATTAAAGAAAAAAATAGGAAAAATATTCCATATTTACTTCATCTGTTTGTTTAATGATTTGTTGTTAAGAACTTTAAAAAGCTTAATGCCTGCCATTTTGGGACTGGCCCCTTTTTTTTGCACAAGAGTGTATATGTTTTGTTGATTTTCTAAGTAAAATAATTTAACACAGAACTAATTTAACTTAATTTAACTACAGAAAAACACTTCATATTTAATATTTTATTTTTTCCAATATGTTAAACTCAGCAATGGAAACTGTGCACTAAAATTAGCAGAAAAGTGCCATATTTAAGTGTGTTCCCTGTAGAAGATGTGTTCACTTATATTCACTTAGAAAATCAACAAAACAGGTAATTTGACCAGGGGTGTTCAAACTTTGGCACATGTCTATATGCATCAAAGCAGCAGCTTTAAGTTTAATAAAGCCACGTTATGCTTGTTATTCTAAAATAACAAAGTAAGAAATACTAAACACAGTACTTATTCAGACAGGATTAGTTAACCAGTCATTGTTTCTCTGCATCTTTCCTCAGGTTGGAAGCTGAGTTGTAAGTGTGAAAAGTGGAGATTTCCAAGTTTCGGGAGGCATATCTGATAGTTCATGATCTCTTTAACACTTTTGAAATTGAACAGAGATGAAACTGACACTGCTACGCTTTGACTGCCTTTGGGAATTTAACCTTTTAAATTTTAACCAGTTTCTCCTAGCTAGTTTAGATGCTAAAATGCAAATTCTGCTCTGTAGTGGCTATTAAAAACTATGGTAGTGAGGTAAAATACTTTATTATAAATATACTGAAGTAAACATAAAAGTATGATGATTTAATTCTACTCAGAAATGTAATATTACATAGAAAGTTGTTTTTCTGTTTATGAACTACAGCTACTTTCATTTTATTACTTAAGTACACAAAAGTGATAGGTGATGCTGAAGTGACTGACCGGCTGTGCCTTCTGCCTTTCTTCTTCTTTCTTTTCTTTGGTGCAGGAGAGGGTGAACTGCTGGACTTCCTCTTGGTTCTGTTAGAAAGAGAACGCAGCAAAGGAAGAAAGAGTGAAGGACGAGCCATGGTACTATACGTGCATACGACTGTTAGCGCAGTAGACATCGAGGCTTCTGGTCCCCATCACCACCATTATACAGAAATTTGAAAGCTTTCTTCACACAATTTCACATCAAAACATTCAGAATTACTCTGTTTGCGTCACAGAGAATGAATTTTTTTGAAAAATCAATGGAATTCCCCTTCTGTACTTCTGCTCAAGCTATATTTTGTAATGGTACATTTACTTTTCCTTATATTACTGAAGTAATAGTACTTTCACTTGACTATGTGTTTAGGCAACTCTACACACCACTGACTGCCACATATGTAGCAATATAATTACAAATACCACCTGTGATCTCTTCTACTACATCACTCTCCCTTATTATCTCTCTCTCTCGCTTGCTAATTTCTGTTTATCCTGTGCTGACAGTATCTGCTTCTGTGTGTGTTTTACTGCAAATGCACTCCTGGGGGTGTTGGTTGACAAAGCAATACTGAGCTGAACTCTGACTTTCTCTGTATAGAATGTAGCTGCTTATGCGATCCTCTCTCTCTCCCGCTCTCTTCTGTGTAGGCACACAGAGCAGAGGGCATGATATGTTCTCTGTTCTTACCTGTAGTCATCGTGGGCGACAGAGTCACGATCGTAGTAATCTCCATGCCAGTCGTAGTCTTCCTCGTAGCCAACGGCAAACGCGCGGCCCTCGGCATCCTCTTCATCACCATGGGGCAACATGGTGACCCTGAGATTAGAGAGGAAAGATAATGTAACTGCAAACATTCTTCTGCTACAGCACACTTAGCGCTTAGAAAGTGAAACAATTCATGCGTGTACCACAGTCTACTGCAGTGAAGCAGCTCTGCTATTTAATATTTAATGTTTTATGATGCCTTTTGTCTTGTCTGCTGTTCACACTGCTCTACCAGGTACTGTATGTATGGTGTGTTATGGTATGTTAAGTGTTGTCCCTGCTGCACTTCGCACTACATAGCGTACACTATAGCTTTTCATTATACTGTATACTTGTTTATAGGTAAAAGGAAACTTGCCAATATGAGTGGGGTAGAGGGTAGTATGACAACAGATGGGCTACAATGTGTAACTGTACACCTATATAGTGGACCTATAAGGTAGGTGGAGCTTATAAAGTGGTCAGTGAGTGAAGTACGTCAGTGGGCCTCATTCACCAACCGTTCTCCAGAAGAAATTCTTAAGCAGTTTTTCCAAAGATTCCGACATTCACCAATGTTTTCGTATTTGGGATTTGTTCTTAGGTAAGAACAGAATCTACACACTCAAGAGCACAAAGGTATGAAGAATTCTGCAGTTTAAGAACACGCCATGAATCTGACGTAGACTTTTTCTTAGGACTTTTCCAAAGAAAAAAGTGAACTAAGATCTTCAAAGTTTCTTCTCCCTACAAAAGTTTTACATTCATATTTACCAATCACAATGCCATTGTGAGATATTCATTTTTCAGTGTCAAGAAAAACTAGAAATCAAATCATATTATATATAATAATATATTTAACAGAAAATGACACAGAAGACTCAAAGGTTACGTTCACATTACCAGGTTGAAGTGGCACAAATCCATTTTTTGCCCTAATGTGACTCAAATCTGATGTTTTTAGGGCTGTGTGGACACGCAAATCTGATCTTCTCAAATCCGACCTGAGCCACTGTTATATGTGGTCCTAGATCGGATATGTATCGGATTTGTGGCCATGTGACCTTAATGTGAACGCTCAGATCAGATTTCATGCGCATTTTTCCACTGCACATTCGCAATCATTCAGCGTTACCATGGCAGTAGCGCCGAACTGACGTTAAAGCCTGTAAACGGTGGAAAAGCAACGTATCTTATCTTTATCTCCTTCGTCTCGCTCTAATAATGAACAGCTGAGAGCTGTGACGTTACTGAGTAGAATATGCGCATGCGGGTGATTTCAGGACGTTGGTTCATTCACATTAATGGAAGATCTGAATCACTTACCTAAACGATTGTGAACCATCGTGTCAGAGAAATCGGATTTGAGCAAAAAATCGAATTTGAGCAACAAGGCTTGTAATGTGAATATAGCTAAAAACTAAATATCAGTTGTTTCAGTATTTAGTCTGTCCACTGTTTGCCTTTATTACAGCCTCTATTCTTTCCAAGAGAGCTGCTTTCAGTTTTTCTAAGAAATCTGCAGGGCTTTTCTTCCACTCCTCCAAAGTTCAGTCTTAGAAGTTGGTTGCATTTTCTGCTTCTCACAATCTACCACTAAGTTGATACCAGTACTGTTTTCTCTATTACTTTCAATCATTTTTTAACCTTTCAGGAAATAGAAATAGACTGTGTACTTAATGGCTGTTTTGGCTAGAAGCGAAATAAATGAAAAGTGGACTCTGCCTTCTACCCAGTACTGTGTACCGTACACTGTGATTCAAGAGACTCTAGAGACACTAGTGATTAGTACAGACATGTGCACACCTGTGAACTGAAGAACTGCAAGAAGGGGCAGAAAGAGGATTAGAGGGTGGCTCCTACCATCTGCACACGTTCCGTAACTGTGTGTCCGTGTGCGTGTGCTCTGTTGAGATGCATTAAGCTCCTTTTGCGTATTAACATCATGATCTGCCCCATCACACTCCCCAGTGCCAGTCAGTTCCCTCCACAGTCACTACAGCCACACAGTCCCGTTAGTGCCGCAATTATGTGCCCACTAATCTCCATACAGTAATTGCCATTGGTGTGATTTCTTAAGCGATGCTAAAACCAACAACCTCGCTGCGTAGCCTGAGGCTTTAGCCCGAGGCTTTACTCTTTTTGGAGTCAGAACCCTTTCGTCTTCTTCATCTTTTCTCTCCTTCACTCCTGCTTCATTCAAATGGGCTGAAAGCTGCATTTTTGGTGGTTCTACCAGTAACATTTCACTAAGGGTGCATTGAAGGAACGGTTTTGCACAATTTGCATGTAATCGATCGGACAAGACATATTCAGCGTCCAAATTTTTGCTTCTTTAGGTTTCCACTGGAGTTACAATGCCAATGAAATAGAAGTCTATGACCCCCAAAGTCTTGTCCATTAATACATGAATACAATTTTTCCTAGATTTGCTTCAAATGCTTCAACATTCCTAGGTTGTCCATAGCATACAGCTATGCTTGTATATGCCTCCTCTCATATTTTGAAGAGTTACTTTTCACTCATAGAACAAGCAAAGAAAAATTCTGTGGAAAGTGCAGACTCTAAACTTTCAATCCATGCCACATTTGTGTTTGTTTGTAAAAGAAGCAATACTTTATTATGATTTAAATGTAATATTATTTTTTGCGCAAATAAAGATTAACCGCTCAGATAAACAGCTTTAAAGTCAACATGAAATGGAAAGCGCAACACATTTTCCTTCCGTTCTGGCGTATTTCCAGCACGGAGCCACAACTGTTAGAGCTAGGCCTCCAGTTTGGGCCATAAATGTAAAACTAAAAAAAAAAAAAAACTCTATGATAATGCTAATGTCTACTAGCAGACCAATTGGATTCTAATAGTATGTTAGCGCTAAGCTTGCATATGAACGTTTTTTCATGTGAACTTCATTTTTACATTAAACACAGATATTCAACCCCTAACATGAACAAAGTTTTATTACACACTTCTATAACCTAAGCATAGCTCAGCCTGTTTAAAGTCCCTGTAGTTACTGAATAATACACCTTAGTATGTAATAAGCCTGGGATTTTAAGGGGTTAAAACTTATGAAAGACATTGCATATTTTGTTTGAAGCTTGTAACATACATTAACATATATCATTGCCTTGTAGCAGTTTTACAGTGACTCTGTGAGAGGAGACCCCTGCCGTCAAGCTGCCGCTGCTGTTTTCCATTTCTAACAACTAAGTGAGACCTGGTTAGACCATGGCTATTATACATATCATAGAAATTTCAGAAGGTCTAGAGTGACTTTCTTTTTCACAAAATTGGTCCAACCTATTGTAAATCTAAATATGATTGGTTTATACTGTCACTGTCACTTCCTAGTTATGTTAGTGGTTAATCTGACTTGTTATGCCTTCAGTTCAGCTCCTGAAGTCCTAATCAATGGGAGAGCTCGCTTGGCTGTATCTACCTACATACCACAGAGGGAAAAAAAGTCCTGATCGCATAATTTTACTGTTGGGTGTTTCAGTATTTACCCCTTTTTGTTTCCAGTCAAACGTTGTAGAAATAAGAGTATTACTACAAAAACTTACAGAGTTTAAACAGATTCAGCAAGATAGTTCTTTTAAATTAAAATGGACAAAAAAGTACAGACATATTTTCACATTAATCCCAGAGGGCTCCCAAATACATATTTCTCTCGAAGACAGGTGGGGCGGTGGAAGGAAGAGATGAAACATGATACTGTTGGTTAATACTACATGTCCTTTTATTCATGTCTTATAGGATAATATTAAATATTAGGTATTAAACAAAGATATTTTAGACACAGACACCACTACATTTTTGATGGAAAATTATAAAAAATATAAAATAAAAATATAATATAAAAAAGGAATTTTGTTGTTTACATGGTATGTATGATAAAGTATGCTTAATATGACAGGCACATGCACTTTTTAGGTTGATTTTAGGTTGATTCTAAATATAATTGTCTTTATTTTTTCCCAGAATTGTACATTTGCTTTACATTCTGTATCATTAAGTTTTCACTAGTTATCCCCCCCCAATTTTTTCCCCAATTTTAGTTGTTTCCAATTCCACCCTCTAGCTAGGACTCCACAGTCACACAATACCACCAGCGCTAGGAGGGCGAATGCTAGCACAGGTTTCCTCCGAGACCTGTGAAGCGCCACCACATCTTTTCGAACTGCCGCAACGTCATTGGACAGCTGAACATGCTTGGAGGAAAGCACCAACTGTCTTCGTCAGCTAACAGACGCCTGTGCTTAATAGCATCGCGTTCGAGTGATGGGGGGAGAAGGGTCCTTTACAATTATGTAATCATGTAGCTGCATTTAAATCAGTATGTAAGGTAAACTGAACATATAGCACAACAACAACAACAGCTCTAGACTTTGAAAGGTTAAGGTCTTTATGCCTTTGAGTTCCATCCAGTCTCCAAACACAGCTCAGCAGCATGACTAACTTCAGTGACCTCTACGTCTTTACAAAAATACATCCCCTGGTTACTGACAAGATCTATACGTCCTGCTACAGTGTGAAGGGCTCATTTATTATAGCAGGTCACCCCGTGGCTGAATGACTTCATGCTCATCTCTGACTGTCTCTGATGCCCTGACGATTCATAACAATGAATAAGAGTGCACTCAGCAAGCACCTCCAAGCTACACTGCAATCCTGCAGTAGTCATAGATGCAATAGACTCTGAGTAAAGAACATAATCATGCCTCAGGCTTTATAAAGCTTTGCAAGTAGGCACTGTTGTGGTGTATTAGAGAGAAGCCCATATTCTAAGCTTACACTTCCAAACTACAGTGAAATTGGGCTCTTTCACAGCTCAAATAATTCAATATACCCGTGTATATTTGTGATCAAACTGTTGCAATCAGGGCTTCCGAGCCAGAACCAACAGAGTTTATGATATGAGAATGACTGTAGTGTTTCAGCACGTTCATCACTTCAGTGTATAGTTATTATTGTCATTTGCCTATACGATGAATTTACATTACATATTGATTGACAGTTATTACATAAGTACACAGGTAGTTGTTTAAAAAGGTACATTTACATTCAGTTTACATTCTGTATCGGCAGGTTTATGATGTTTTTTATGCATTACCAATCCTAATTCTAATCAAATTCATATCATAATAAAGTATCTCATCTTTTACTTACAACCACAAATGTGGTAAGGACTGTATAGAATCCATATTTTCAAGAGACTCCACTTGTTTCAATGACCTTATGTTCCCTGAATAAAGGTACTGAGTGACCCCAGTGACAGTTTCATACCTTTTTTTCTGAGAGTGTAGGGCAAGTTAACGTTTAAAAATTGTCTGAACTTTTTTTATTGTGTTTCAATAACCTATGAGTGAATAATAGTTCAATAGCAGAATCTGGCTAACCCTCTTTTTTCACCGTAGGGCAGGTTAACTTTTAAGAATTGTTGTAACTTTTTTTATTGTGCCCCATGCAGCAATACAGGAAGTTAGGGGGTGCTGAGGGGGCATTCCCACATTTCAGGACTGCACTATGTACGATTTGGGGATTTGGAGACCTTTCTGGTGGAAATTGCATGTCACTGCATGAACATTTGTAATGCCGGTTATGCTTTGGACTCCTGTCCCAAGTGAATGATTGTGAGAGCATTTAAAGCGTATTCAACGAGAAGTCAGTCGAACTTGATGAAGAACATGTTTTCCGAAGATGTGAATTATCTACTACTGTTAACACATCTTTATCAGCATAATGTTAATTTTGCAGATGGGATCTAAACATCAAGTCGGACCTTCTTTCTGAGTGTGTGATATTAATAAGTACAGGCGATGATGTGGTACGAAAAACTCCCACGGAATCCGACCTCTGACTTTAAAATGATTATTTCAAGATTTGACAGCAGCGCACGCTCACCATATTTTAGCGTAAAGGAGAAACGTATGCAAAGTTGTAGGCTATGTCTCAGCCCTCAAGGCAGCCTAACACTGTTTTTTAAACTTAATGTTATAATGTCCCATGTTTTGAGTGTTTTTCAACTATTTGGTGTATGTTTAAGTGTTGATTCGTCACACTGTAGCTCAACTCTGAGCTTGACACAATTGGTTATGATGCCACATATCAACAACCTGATTGGTCTTAACTCTTAACTCTTTTGCATAAACTTCGTCCAGAAGCAGAAAGAGCAGAGGGAATACTGTTGTCCCTCGCCACATTACAGCATGTTCTGTTTGAAGTTTTCACTCGACTTGTTAAAAAAATTCTTTTGCATGAGGTCACTCTGTAGGTCACTGCTCAAAATAGCAGAACCCCCAGCTAAAAGCACCTTTCCGTGTCCTTGCTTCCATGAAATAACTCTTGCTAGTTCACAGCCTGAACCTGTAGCAAGAGTGTCCGAGTGAGGACGACGATAATTTATGACATCAGAATTGCTGTAATTCCTGTATGATCATCACATTAAAAACATATTTAGAACTGTTCTTGTATGCAGTGCTGGAGCTGCTGCACTGGATGAAAGAATGACAGGGAGGGAGGATGGTGGGATGAGAGGAAGAGAAGATGCGCTTGGCTGGATGAAGGATGCACTGTTATTAAGTCGGTGTCCCAGGGTTACTGGCATGATGTACGGTTGTCGTGGCATCTTCGGGGCATGCTACGGCATTAACAGAGGGCCATTTTTTATCTTTAAAGCAGCAAGCTCTGTGATCCTCAGAGCGGGGGCTTAGTTTCTGCTGCAGCAAATGGAGAAGAGAAGCATTTGCAAGTGTGATGCGAGTGTATCTGTGAAAAAAATAATAACACTAAATCTAAAGCTTTTATTTTTTTGTCTTGTGTAAAATACTGTATGAAATGAGACCAAACATTATACGATAAGGATGCAGATTTTGCATATTCTTTTGACCGATAATCGGCCATCGTTAGTCAGTAAATAATTGTTAAAAGACAAACCTAAAATCATGGCTACAACCCATGAAAACATCAAACAAAGCAATGCTATTTACAAAAAAAAGGCTTTAGGCTTTACTGAATAAAAGCCTAACATAACAGATATGACAGTAACTTAAAGTAGCCTACTTACTTACATTTACATTTAAAACATAAAATATAAAATGTGCCATATCCTTTGCACAGACCACATTTTATGTTTTATTTTTTTACCTAATATGTTAAATTCAGCAAATGAACAGTAATTGTGCATTAAAATGTGCAAAAGTGCATTTTAACTTTTTAACATTTTAACTTTCAAAAAATACAATAAATATTTAAAATAAATAAAAACATTTCATTTTTTAAATTTAAATTAAAACATTCTGGTTTGAAAATAAATGCGTACAAAGGCATCATCTTCACTATTTGTGTTTGTCTTTGTCATTTGCATATATATCTTAAATATCATGAAAAATGCGTATCACTGCTGTCCAAAAAAAATTAACGGCATTTTTTTCTTTTTTTGCAATGAGGGGACCAAATGAAATGCTCCAAAAATGCTTGGAATAAAATTTCTGTACATTAACTTACATTAGTAAAGAATGTTTTTGCTTTCTTCTGTAAAGCTGCCATTTTTGGAGGTGGGTTTTTTGAACAGCGATGATAGTAGTACATTTGGCACTGGGAAGAGTGGTCTTCCTGGCACTTTTACACGTCAGGGAGTGTGTTTATATGCACTCAATAATCCTATCATGATCTGATTTCTGCAGTTATCTGATTATTTAAATGGCCAAGTAAACAGCATGTGCAAAAACAGATGGTGGTACCAGAAATAAGCAAGCAGCTTATTTCTGAGATGCAGCAAAACACTTCTGGAGCAGAGCTCAAACAAACTACATTCTTGATGAAATGAAGGATTTAAATATTCTTCTGATTGATCTATGCTCATATTTTCAGGTAAAGTGGTGCGATGTTTAAAAAAAAAAAAAGTCGCGACACGAAGTTTGAGTTTTACGTTACGTTTACGTCTTTTTCTTTGAGTCTACTGGCTGGTTGCAAAGCAGAAATCTGATTACTGTCTGACTCATTTAGACACAGAGTTTCCTCATTATCTGATTACCCAAGTGCATGTAAACCCGTTGGTCGGATTACTGACAAAATCTCATTTTCAGCTTTTATCGGATTATTCAGTGCATGTAAGTGCACTTAGTGTCACTGCTAGGTTGATAGTGGTCAACCACCCAAAAATATTCATCCAAGGGCGTCTGTGGTCAGAACCAATGATGAACTGCTAAAGCAGCATTTCCCAACCCGGTTCTCAGAGACAATCCCTATGTGGTGTGGGTTATGTTGGGGCGAAAACATGGACTGTTTGGGGAGCCCTGGTGGTTGGGAAACAGCGTGCAAGAGGACAGTTAACCTGAGTTGTGCATGGTAACTGTACACCGTCAAGGTGGAGCTCTAAGATAGGTGTTTCTAGTAAAGTGGCCAGCAAATTTAAGTGTGAAGCATAATTTCAGCACACGTAAGCTACATTCATGGATGGAAGGTTTCTAAGAACAAATCAGGCCTTTCAGTACTGGTTAACCCCCTCATTAGTCAAGCTCAGGAGGAGGGATGTGTGTGTGTGTGTGTGTGTGTGTGTGTGTGTGTGTGTGTGTGCGTTCCACTGTGGTTATATGACACTGTAAAAGCAGCACTCTAAACTTCAGAGCAAACCACAGCACTGAGCTAAAGATCTATAGGAACCACAGTTCAATGAGGCCTGAAAGTGATTAATGATTGCTCCCTGTGTTTGTTTGTTTGTGTGCTTGTGTGTCACTTACGGTGGTCTCGGGTGAGATCCTTCTCTGGTTATGACTCCCTCTTTCTCCATCAGCATCTGCCGAAAGGTCCCGACCTTCTGCCGGATCTCCTCTTCTGAGTATCTACACAAAGAACACACGCACATTAACTAAACTGTGACACAGATATACACATAATATACATGGTTGACTAAAATCAGCAGTTATCATAGACATAAATTTAATAGTAGAAGTGAAAATAGCACCAATGAAAGTGGCTTGTGTTACACTGTGATGATACCCTGCCCTCATATGAGGACAGAAAAGCCTGTCTACATGGTCCAACAAGAGAATCGCTTATTTAAGAAGACTATAATTGATTCCTACTTATTTGCCAGTCTTTATAGAAAGCTGAAAATAAACAGTTGCTCATATTTAAAGCTGAATATGTAAACCTCAACAAGAAATACCATTAAAAATAACAAGGACTTGTAAAATACACCCAAATTAACCTTTATAACAGGAAAAAATTATAAAAACTAAAATCTGACAAAAAATAAGAAAAATTGGAGCTACTTAACTGAAACCAACAAAATCGCTAAAAATCTAGAAAGCTCTCACACCCGTGACCACAATATTTATATTATTCAAATTGTTTCTGTTGAATTTGACAACTTGACAATCATATAAGCCATTAAAGCACTGTTTCAAGACCTCATTCACACGTATCCGGATATTTCTGAAAACACAGGGCTTTTTCCTTCGCTTTCAAAAAAATATTCATCCACTCCAACGGCAAACAACTTGAGAATGCATATAGGCAGCCAGGTAGGTGATAATACCATAAAATTTGATTTCAAACACCTGAAAAAGAACATTATGACCACACGTACTGCACAAAACTGAAGCAGAGGTTTTCTAACTAAGTGATGGCTGATTTCTGCCAGAAAATAAAAGTTAAAAAGCAAGAAAATGCGTCCTTTGCTGCGGTGGCTACACCACTGTCTCTGAAATGCCCAGGCAGTGCTGATCAGGTGGAGTTTTTCTAGCTAAACTCCATTTGAGAACTGAGCACAGTAAGTTGTGATGTCTTTGCACAGCAGTATACTGAAAACGTCAAGGTAAATTCAGTGATAAACACATTATCAACTCCCACATTGCCTTGTACACAGAAAGTCAGCCATATTTCAGACAGAGTTCTGCAAGCTCAATAAAGGAAAACAGCAATAATCATGCGCAAATGAATGCTGTGATATCAGCAACTTCAGAAAGCTGTGTTCTGCCTGTCCACACAAAAATCAATTTTCAAAAAGATAGATTTTCAGTGATACAAACAGTGTTTTAGTGTGGACGGCAAAATGCAGAGAAAAAACTTTGAGTGAAATAGGATATTCAGGAAATTCGGGTGAGAAATAATTGAGGGCGAGACGTGATTTTATTCTCCAGGATTTGACAGCATTGTGAAAAGCAAACATGGAGTCAGACTCTGACATGCATTTACATGCAGCCAGAAAGTTTGATCAAACATGACAGAAAACGTGAATTTTGTGTTTTGAATTATGACAGTACACAGTGGATTGTGCTTAGTATGACCAAGGACATGAACTAATAAAGCAAAAAAAGGTCCATTTTGATTTCAGGTTGACTTTTTCTTTTATAATTGACATTTTATTTGCACACAAAGTCAGGTTCACAGGTACAGTGACATTAGTAACTTAGTTATTACTAAGTTATTACTAAGTAATAGTTACCAGTGGACATGACATGACCGTGCCTCAAGGTAAGATATAACAACTGCCATATTTGCCAGAACTTTTCTGAGTTAAGTTATTTGTCAGTTGCTCTAAAAGAAGCACTTTTGTAAACTGGGACAACCAGAAATCAACAGATGGAACCTGAGGAGTCCCCAAAAGTAAAATACATTTCTTAGCCAAAGAAACTTATATAGAAACAGTTGCTTGTACGGTTGTTTTACAATCAAGTACAAATTCCATATCAAAGTTTAATAGGACCAAACCAGGAGAAAGGACTAGGCAAAGTTTCAAGTTCATGGTGGATCCCCTTCCAGTAAAACTGTATCTTGTCACATAACCCAAAACAGTGCATATCTGTACCTCTTTCCTGTTCACATTAAAAGCAAAGAGTTGAGCAATATTAAGAGATCTTACGGAGGTGAACTGGCATAAGGTAAGTCTTATTAATAACTTTAAGTTAATTTCACAGAGAGATGTCAAGCATACTCTAAGCTGTAGGCCTTCCCTAATCAATTTCCAATCATCATCACTTATGTTCATTCCCAGATCTCCCTCCCACACACCCTTCAGATAAGGTAGAGATGATGTCCATACACCAGACAGCTATTCAGGTCGTCATTAAATGTGATTATTTACAAACATACTGGCTGATATTATAGATTTTCAGATTTTTTCCTCCTTAAAATTGGTATCAGTATTGGTGTAAACCATATCAGTCGAGCTGTAACACATACACTCACAGGTCTCAGACAGCAAGATCAAGAGAAAGAGAAGAATGACACTGCCAGCACGAGGCCATTCACTTTATCTCTCTCTCTCTCGATCACTGATATACGCACCACAATAACCTTGCCTGCCGTTATGTCCACTACAGAATAATCCTGCATCAGAAACAGCGACAGTGAGTCAAATAATGTGACACATCCGTGGCGCATGAAGGACGCTAATAGAGATATCACACACAACAGCGAGAGGTCACAGGGACAGCGAGCGTGTGTGCAGAACAGCATAGATCATTCCTCTACTTTCAGTCTGATCCATAACAGATACAGACAGCACTGAACTGCAGGAGCACCCTGTTCTCCATCAGTCTAACACGGCTGCTAATTCAAAGCAGCAACCACTTATAATATCACAAGCATTATGGAACAGCGCACTAATTGTTGGGAACGTACCAGATGATGAAAAGTCCATTTAGCCATGTATTAAAAGTAAATGAAGCACCTCTGAAGTGTGTCTTCATGTCTTCCTCCGCTGGAATGATTTCATTTCAAGAACGTAGGTCTGTTTAGTGTGACTGTCAATAGACGTTCCTTATCACTTTGCATATACACTTATTGGCCTCTTTGTAAGAAACACCAGTTATTAAACAGTAGCATATCTGTTGGCATGCATGATTTGTGTGCGCTGTTCTCTAGCCCAGTGGCGTAATAAGTCATCCTCGGTGTCGTATGAGAAGCTTTTGGACTGCGCCCGCATACGATCCCAAACTAAGCCCAACATAGTAGTGCCAAATCCACTCACAGCCAAAGTCTGTACTAACTGTCATATCCAGCACAACAGTTTGATTAACTGTTTGACTCAGTTAAACCTGCAATATGTAAAACGTTTTTTTGTTACATCTGAAAAAAGTAGCATTATTCAGTCAGGAGAAGAAAAAAACAAAAACGCTAAAATATGGTTTGTGTGCGCTGCCGCGAGTCGCCCTGTAAAGCCTGAAATAATAATGTAAAAGTCAAAGGCATCAGATTGGATTCTGTGGGGTTTTTTGGACCATGTCACATGCACAGGCTCAAAAAGAAGGTCCGGCTTTAGGTCTTAAATGCAAAATCAATATTATGCTGATGCTACATATGTTGACAATAGTAAATAATCCACTCACATCCTTGGAAGACGTTCTTCTCCAAGTTTTGACTGAATTCTCCATGAACAGTCTTTCACTGTGCTTGCGATGATGAGACTCATCCATTTGAGTCTGAAGCACAACGCACTTTACAAAATGCTCTTCCGCATGTTGCATGCAGTTACACATTTGCTCTATAGGGGGCTCCAAAATCCCCAAAACTTACACAGTGTAGCTTTAATCAAATGTCTGATTCAATGATGAATTAACATGTCAAGTTAACATTATTACCTGTGGAGATTCAGTTGGACTGGGACAAAGACTGCCCATTTTCTATTCATCCCAATATCATATCAAATCATAGCAAAAGCACTGCTGCAAAACACGAGGGCACAAGCTTTGAAAATAACCACAATAGTGGCAAAATAATATATAAAAATAGAGCAAATAAATACAGTAAACCTCATATATATAGACTAAATCTCATATCAATCTTAAGATATCATATCAATAGACTAAATCTCATATAGAGGTGCAAACTTGAATGAAATGTTTGGGAATAGACTCTCAGGGTATTGGGTTTTTTTAAACCCCTTAAAATCCCAGGCTTATTACATACTAAGGCTTAATATTCAGTAACTACAGGGACTTTGATTCAAACTGGCTGAGCTATTCTTAGGTTATACGGCTTATGGCCATTTAAGGGGTTGAGTCTCTGCAGGCACATCTTTTAAATAAGTGCAGGTTCAGATTCAAAATATATTCACTGAAGGGTAAGTGTTGAATAGTAACGGTTGCTAAGCACCGACGGGTGGGCTAAGAAAGTGAGGTGGGGTTTGGAATTGGTCAATGATGCACTGATAATAAACAGAGGTGATTATGCAATGAATACACAAGAAGCATAAGCTGCATACCAAGATGATACGTCCTGCTTTAGCCCTAAGGGTCAGTTTCTGACCACAGAGCCACTCTTGGCTGTATATTTTCAGGTGGTGGACCACTTGTGACCTAACAGTGACAATGACGTGTGTAAAAACCCCAGCAACACTGCAGTGATACACTCATTCCCGCACCAACCATACTACCACGTCAGTGTCACTGCTGTGCTGAGAAATTATCCACCACCCGAATAATATCTGGTCAACAGCGGTCCTGTGGTCAGAAACTGAACAGTGATTAAAAGAGCTGAAGATGGCTGATAAACATGGATGGACTAAAGTGTAACTACACACCTATATAGGGGAACTATAAGGTAGGTGCTCAAAAAAGTGGCTAGACAGTGTAATTTTAATACCCACTACTAAAATAATAATAGAGTCATAATGGACAGCCAAAGTCAGCAAGGGTTTAAAGTAACAAGAACAAATCACTTACAAAACGGGCACTGAGTTGTCACCCAGCAATCAGGCAAACAGGAAGCACCAGGCGTTTCTGCCCAGGTGACCATCAGTTCTGCTCACACACACTCCCACTCACAGTATGGCAGCAGAGCCGCAGGGTGGACGCAGCTCTTCCCCGCTGATCTGAAAGCAGCTCTGCTGTAAGCCAGTCTTCAAAAAGCTATATTTTCATATATATATTCTCAGCACTGGTATAAACATCTAAAATACGCAATTTTTTTGGAACACTGGATGTCAAACGCACAGATAAAACATTACCACACTTTATCCAGTGACTATTTTACACTAAATAATTAGTGTCCTGAATTTACCTCACTCAAATGTGTCTATTAGTCACATATTACATCAACACAATTCTTGCTAAAAGAAGCAATCTGAAAGCAACTGTGTTGATGGAACATATTTCATTTATATGCAACCAACTGACAGATCAAATCAAACCACTTTTTCAGTGCATAAAGAGTATATAAATGCTACTTTTTATTATTATTTACTATTTTACACTTTTTACAGTTTACAGTCTGTGGTGCTTTTCCTTATCAAAGTCAACCCTTAAGTTACTGTAAGGCAGACATGGACAGTAGCATTTTTACCTGCATTATTATTGTATTATGCATTATTATTAAGATGTTATATATATAAGATGTTGTCCACTTAAGAGTACAATCCACAAAGGAAAAAGTCAAATTTATTTGCAATTACAGAATTCACTTATTTGCTATTCTGTATACAGATGTATATATGCACAGTACTGTGAAAAATTCAGAGACCACCCAAAACAGCCAATAAGTATAAATTAAAAAAAAAACTACAAAAAAGCCTCAAAAACTACATCTAATATTATATATTTCACTATTTACTGCGTCCAACTTTTGATGTTGGCCTATTACAGCTTCTATTCTTTTCAAGAGAACAGCTTTAGTTTTTCAAAGAAAATCTAAAATCTGCAATGTGCTTTGAAAGTGGTCACTTCATGTGTCTTGTGTATCAGGATTATATCTGAATAAGGCCAAGCCACATAAAAAGGCAAGCGTAAACGCACGCAAGATGCATTTAAAATAGATGTAAATCTGATCGCTCAAACCACTTCAGGAGGTGGTCTGAGACGCGTTTGAGCCACGTTACAGCACTACAAACGCATCCACCTCTCCAAGACACATTCGATAACCAAACCACCCCCCCCAGTAACACCAAAACTCCTCCCCATGCAGAACTGGGCACCTGATCTGACGAGGAAGATAATCACGGTGCACACACACAGTTGGAGACCAGACGAAGCAAAACACTTAACAGCAATATGGACAGACACTACTGTGCAAGACAAACTGCAGATGAAGAAGCTGAATGGTTAAACACTTGGTAATTGGTTGCCGCATAATGAGTGGATTTGCATATTCTGTCAGATTTCAGTCTGACTAACCGGAGATGCATCTGACTATCAAGTGTAAATGTATTTGGCTAAAATCTTACCAAGATTCAGTTGATACAACTGAATTAAAATGAAGTGACCAGGGGTAAACAAGGTCTTTAAAGGTGGTTGCATTTTCTGCTTCTAATAATCCAAGTAACCCCAAACACACTCCCTGATGCTGAGGTCTGGACTCTGGGTGGTCAGTCCATTGTTCTGAGAACAGCCGGAGCTTATTTTTTGGTTAGTGTGGCATGCGCCCGCCCCCTGGGCCCCGACGATGACGGCCGCGGCGACGGACCTCGGCCACGACGGCAGGGAGAGAGCCACGAGTGGGGAGGGGGCGGAGCGCAAAGCCCGAGCTCCTCCAAATAACCCGAGTGACGCGAGTGACGGCGGGAGGAGGAGGAAGACGACGACGGTGCCAGGAATGAGAGGCACCAGGGCAAGGAGCGAGTCCCGAGCTCTGCCGCCTGGGCCCCGCCCCCTGTTACGCAGCGAGGCCACTCCATTACACCTCACTTTCGACCCGGGCGGCTGAGCTGCCAGCTGGGGGCGGTGACAAGGAGGCGGAGCAGCGAGCTCTCGTTCCCTCTCGGCTCAGGTGCTCACTTAATGAGAGCCAGCTGATGCTGATCTGGCTGGCAGCATGAGCGCCTTTTAAAAGAGCTGAGAGGGAACGGAGCGAGGGAGAGGGACACGTAGCAGCAACAAAGACCGAAGAGCTGAAAAGCTGAGGATAAAGGACTGAAAAGTCTAGCCAGCATAGTTTGGTTGTTTTGAGTTGTGTTTATTTTGTGGTGTGAATAAAAGAAATATGGCTGCTGCGACACTGAACCCTGCCTCCAGCGTCTTCCTTGAGCCCGGGGTAGCACATGCCGTGCTACAGTTAACTAATTTTATTCTTTTGTGTCTGTTTCCTTTTCTTAGTAACAGCTTCTTTACAACTACACATCGTTTTGGACCCATAGTGTTGAGTTGTCTTCTCACAGTGGAAGGATGGGCAGAAACAGCTACGTATTTTTTCCAGATGTGAAGTAAGAGTGGTGCTTTATTTTCTCCTCTCTCTCAAAGATAAAAGTTTTACGTGTTGTTCATCTGTTTTGGTGGTCTTCCAGGTCTTGAGTCTCATTTTCTCTGTGTCTTTTAGTCATTTTTTAGACTCTAGTTTTTGAACACCTGTCAAATGTATTTTCCTTTGACTGTACCCTTCCTTATGCTAGTGGATTATCTTATATCTAATCACTTGTACTTAATGGTTGTTTTGACTTTCGCACAGCATAGTGTTTAACCTTCTTTCTATGTGGAGTGGATTGCACTCATACTATTTATTCATAATAGGCTCTTGTCCTTAAAATATAATACATATCAGTGAGGGTCTATTTATTTAAAAAAATGATAAAGCCTGTAAAGTAATCTGTGGCTTCCTCTGCTCTGACATTAGTAGCCAATAAATGCCTGTTTGGCTGGCGCTGTGTGTGGTTTAATCTGTAGCTAAAGGAGGCAAATCAAAGGACAAAGTCAAAGTCATCCACTCAGGCATGCAGATCACGCCTACAAACACAGGAAATCAGCTGTCAGCCATGACATGAAGACAGAGCCGAGCTGAGCAGCACAAGGAGTGATTCCGGATGGCAGGGTGGGTCTTTGTCTGATCTGAGATCAAACTGTGGCCATGCCACATGGACAGGGCATGGCAGGGTCAGATCTGTGGGGAACAGACTCAATCTTCGGTCTAACATCAGAAATGAATAGACACAGTCTCTATCTCCAAAGTGGACCACTGTTTTTGCTGCTTGCTTTGAAAACATTTCAACATTCATTCAAATAAGACTCTCCCAGGCAAATCCATTATTTTATTCGCACTCTGTTGATCTGAAGACACTTCGTGCGCAGCTGACGCTGCAATAAATCACTACTTCAAAGGCGTCAGGAGCTGCCTGCTTTATCGTCTTAAAAGTGCTGCACAATAAACAAGCAGCCTAGAAGGTAACAGAAATTACTGTAGGAAATGAAAATAGTAAGAATAATAACTGAAGGTACTTTCTCTGTGAAATATGAAAACAGTCCAATACCTACAATGACAATGTTTTGACTAGAGTTGCACCTCTATTGTATTTCTGGGCCAATACAATGAGCGATAATTAACCTATATCCCTGCGGTGTCAACCAATCCTGACTGCCAGCCAAGCCACTGATCTATGGGCTAATAAAAGCAACCAAGCTAGCATCAGAGGAGCTCTTAATATGGCCATCAAACAAAACTAGAAAGCTTTTTATTCAGCACTGGATACCAGAGACAAGTTTCCACCTTTTCAGGCAAAGAACAGAAGAAAAGAATAATAACTGAAGGTACTGTATTCTATGACTTATTCTTAACAGTCCAACAAAAAACTGACACTTGTAATATCTATAATGACAATGTTTTGACTAGAGTTGCACCGATATTGTATTTCTGGGCCAATACAATAAGCGATAATTAACCTATATCATATCAAACGAAAGACCTATATAATAAACCAATCATTTCATCATTTTAATTTTTTTATTTTATTTTACCTAACAATGAAGCTAATACGAGGCTATACAAAAATCATGTCATACGCAGATACCCAGTGGGGAAACCTCAGGGCCTTCTAGGCCTTCAGAGAAGGCCTGATGATTTCAGGGAAGTAAAAAGTGCTTGTGTGTAATTTTTATTCAGTAGAATTAATTATATTTTATTAAGCAGAATTAAATCGACTGTATTTAAACTCTGTAAATATTACATGACTACTCTTGTTTCACTGTTAAGTTTCGGATGGAAAAGGATTAATAAATAAAAGGATTAAATTCTTGAAACACTGAGTAAAAAGTTGGTCAGGAATTGTTTCTAGGCACAAACAATAGGTTGTTTATAGGTTTCTACAGCCAAGCCAGCACCAGACAGGGTTCTTCTATTGTTACAAGCTTGACATCATTACAATAGCAGAACCTTGGGTGCTATATGGAACCCTTTCCAAAAAGGCTCTATATAGAACCATCTACAGCACATGCTCCATCAATCTGACGAACCATTTCACAATGCAAAGCACCCATTATTCATACAAAGGGCTCTTTGAGTGTTCTTTGAGTAATTTATACCATAAAGAAATAATTTTCTTTACTAAAGAACCGTTGAAGAAACATCTTTTTTAAGACTGTAGTTAAGCTACACAGTTCGTAGTAACAGAGTGTTTAAAGAAAATACAGTTGGCCACCTCTGTGCCTGTTGGAGCAACCAGGAATATGAAAGTAGCATATCGCTGCTGTTGGAAGAAAAGCTCGTGTCTCCAAAATGGTAACTTTACAGAAAAAGGAAAAAAACCTACTTTACTTTTAGTGTAAGTCTTTGGAACCAGACTTTTTTCCCCCCCCAAGTCATTTTAGGGCATTTCTTTCAGTCCATTCTTCATGAAATTTACATACAATGTAAAGGGCAACAAGCATTTTCAAATTACGTCAAAAACTGAAAGTGAGTGTCACACTATGCACATGCTAAAATGAAGTTATTATATTAAATACAGGACAAAATTAAATAAACACTAAATGTAATGTATTAAATTTACTTGATTCAAATTCCATATTTCAGTTTACTAACTTACTGCATTAATCTAGCTTAAAACTAGGGTTTAATATTTGCCGTGTTGTGCAGTATTCAGTTGTGCAGCATTATATCTCTCAGCACCATTTTCATGTTTTTGTTCAGCAGTGTCCACTCACTACAGTACCCAGCATGCACAAATACATCATATACCAGTTGGGAATCCCTGCGGTGTCAACCAATCCTGACTGCCAGCCAAGCCACTGATCTATGGGCTAATAAATACAACCGAACTAGCATCAGAGTAGCTCTTAATATGGTCATCAAACAAAACTAGAAAGCTTTTCTGTTTTCATTCAGCACAAACTGGACACCAGAGACAAGTTTCTACGTTTTCAGGCAAAGAAAAGAAGCCAAACTGAGGTGAGGTATCTAGACAGCCAGCTACCTCGCAAACTCCAGCTCTTAGCTTATTGTCCTCCTCATCTGGTGTCATTTCTGTAGTTTGAGCAATCCATTCTCTCAACTGTAATTATGATTTGAAGGCAGTTATTAGTTATATGGCTGCAAGAAGATATTCAGCTTCCTAGCAGTTAGCTATATGCCCTCCTTCTGCTAACATTTCAAAACAGCCAGCCCTGAAAAATCCACCCCAAAATGGCTGAAAGTTTTTAAGATTTGCTCCCAGCCTAAAAATTAGGTTTTGCTAATGTCTGAACTGGAAAATCTCACTGGCCACTGCTAAATAAGGCAAGTAAGCAGACGTAGCAAGGGTTACATCTCTCATTTTGGCCAGGGTGTCCTTTTAATTGCGACGATAGTTCATACAGTACATTTTATTGATCGAGTAAATTCAATGCATCACATTTTTCAGCGCACAAATGTTGGGACGGCAGAGATAACAATTATGAAATCCAATTAATGATGCTGCTGTCATCTCTGTGGTCTGCATAAATGGTGAAAGAGGGAAAAAGAAAGAGAGAACATTATGTTACACAACATAAATGAGCATTAAAAAAACATGCTGAACACTTTCAGTCTAAGGCGATATGCTCTGCAAGTAACAAAGGGACAGACCACGTTCCTGCCCTTCAACGCAGTGAAGACATCCGCTCATTATTAGCTCGTCACATCCATCACATACTCCAGATGCAG
This sequence comes from Colossoma macropomum, assembly GCF_904425465.1. Classification (NCBI taxonomy): domain Eukaryota; kingdom Metazoa; phylum Chordata; class Actinopteri; order Characiformes; family Serrasalmidae; genus Colossoma; species Colossoma macropomum. The sequence goes on from NW_023494794.1 coordinate 20,424,510, forward strand.
CAACGTAATTGTGTTGGCTGAAGCCTACAGCACAGAGCTCTAAGGATGTGGGAAGAAGGGGTGCCGAGGGGACTGCAGCCCCACCAGATTTCAGGATTGTTTAACTATAAAAATAATGTAAGCATAGACCTTTGTTTGCACTTGTTTTGGAGTCTAGTTTGTATTTTAATTTTATGTTTTTATTTTCAAAATCTGCAGCAGCCATGCACTGTATAAGTTAATGCTGCATTTTCTTTACAGTGAGCCGAATTGCTTCCCTCACCAGCTATTGGCTGCTCTGGAGGCGTGTTGATAAAACACAAATATAAATGTACAATTTTCAACTTAATAATGTTTTGTACACATTCGTTTTTACAACCAGTAGTTCTGTGTCAGCAATGAGTGAATCTTAAAGTATCTGAACTAATTAGAAAGGATAGTTTTGAACATATAGTGTATATAGAGATGCTCCCAGACATAATTTCTGTGCAGATGCAAACGTCAATAACTGTTTATTTAAATTTATTTTAATTAGTGTAAAGTATTTTATTTAGATTTTTTTACATAGTTGTAGTTTTGTAGTACTTTAGTCTCGAGACCATTAACTAGCTGCCTCAGTCTCGTCTCAGTCTCGACATCATTTGGACTTGATCTCATTTTGGTCTTGGGGTAAGGTAGACTCAGAAACTGAGGTGGAGACAAGCTAAGTGTGATGCCTCCATCTGAGGTAACTGGGAACTAAACTTTTTTCAGTTACTATTGAACTTTAACAAAACTTTCAAGCACAATAAAACAGAGTTCCTAATCTTTTGCAACCCGTGACCCACACAGACAAACCAATTGTTTGTAACACTAGTGACAATACCTGCATCAGTGATCTAGAAACAGGGCACTAAAATATCTGATTTAGTTAATGACTGAAATTCTAATAACAGGTAATAATAAACAATAATAATTTCCATTTATAATGTGAAAATTATCTTGTTGTCAGGATTCCACCAATTTTTCTGCATCATTAAAAGGTTAAGATGTAAACCAAGTCATTGCGAGGGAACTTACCAAGAGAAACTTAAGCCAGAAAATTTGAAATTTGGAATAAAACTTGAGTCTTAAAAGACCTTGTGGTGTCTAGATTACGGTATTTCAATCTATACTGTGTCTAAAATATGTCATTAAACAAAGCAATTCAGAAAGCAAACTGTATGTCAATTAATCAATCAATTATTATATAATATTTTATATTTAAACAGTAAACAGCTCAATACTATTATTGGCCAATTACTAATTACTACACTAATACTGCACTGACTTCTATTACATTATATATATATATATATATATATATATATATATATATATATATATATATATATATACACACTGATATGGTATAATTAATACTTTAATTAATTTGTTTAATTATTTATTATTAATTGGCTAAATTAGAAAGAAAAACACTTAATGAGGGACTCTTCTTTAGAAATCTACAAAAATACATCAAACAGTGTTGCTGAAGCTGAGGCAGTAGAATATGACTGGAGGGAGCTGTCCACTGAGTTGTGGTGCTGAAACTGACACTACGCCCCAACGTCTTACAGCATTACTTAAACTGATATTATGGTGTTTCAGTGTTCATTCATTTCATGTACCATAACATCATCATCCTCCACACACACACACATCTCAGCGTGCCCCCCTTCTCCTAGCCCTTCCTTCCTTCTATCTTAATTGTGCAAAACAGAACAAAAACAATTCTCTAGCGTTGCCCCCCCCCTCAGAGCAGGACGTGCTGAAAAGACGCTCATAAACATGCTAGGCTTTCTGATATCAAACAGAGACCTTTCCTGTTTAGTTTAGCATGCCTTCAGTAGGAAATGAGCTCACTGCAGCGTGGCCTGGCTCGTGTGGTGGGCTGCCAAAGCCTCTTGTCACACCGTCTGCCCCTGCTATAATGCAATTTCCCGGCCCTGTGGCCATCTGTAGGGCTAGAGAGGGCAGAGGAGCGCTGACAGTCACTCAGTGTTCATACAATATTATCATACATGCACCAACCCTCATGAACCAGAGAGATAAAAAGTGAAAAATACTCAGTGGGAGAGGGAGAGAGAGAGAGAGAAAGAGAGAGAGAGGTACATCTTTAACCATGAGGGCCTGTATGTGGATCCATACTTCAGTGTACATAACTTATATATTCGTTTCATAGTAGTTACTGTTAGTTTCTGTTAATAAGTAACAGCGAACGTACCAGGAAATACTGCCTAAGAGCACGAGAGAGAACCAAGACTCTAAAGGAAAAACTCCTTCACATCATGAGGCTTTATTAAACTACCTAACGCTATAAGATGATTGCTTTTCATCTATTTTTCTGTATTTTTCTTTCTTTTTTTCTTTCATTCTTTCTTTTTTGCTTCCTTCCTTATTCTTCCTTCCATTCTTTCTCATTTCCCTTAAAATTCCAGGGTTTTTACATACGAAAGCTTATTATCCAGTAACTACAGGGACTTAAATGCAAACTGGTTGAGCTATTCTTAGGTTATAGAATTGTGTTATAACACCATCCGTAACAGTGCAGCTGAAGCCAGAGATGTAATAAAGGAGGAGACGGGTCACTGAAATATGAATGAGAAATCTCATGACGCTCAGCAGGACATCTGTTTATGAGGAAAGTCCCGCCTTCAGTACAGAGAGCCAACCTCATACTATAAGCTGATAGCTTTTCAACTGTGTTTCTGTTCATTCTTTTTCGTCCTCCCTTCTTTCTTTCTATTTTTCTTTTCTTTCTTTTTCTTTATTTCTTCTTTTATTTCTTGTTCCTTCTATCCATTCTTTTTCTTCCTCCTTGTTCTTCTTTTCTTTTTTTCTTTTTCTTGCTTTCTTTCTTTTTTCTTCCGGCCTTCCTTCTTTCCTTTCTTCTTCCTTTCATTGTTCCTTTTGTCCTTTTTGTCTTTGTCTCTTTATCTTGTTTCCTTTATTATTTAACATCCTTCCTTGTTTCGTTTCTTTCTCTTCCTTTCTTCTTTTATTACCTTTCTTTCACATTGTCACAGTTTCCCCATTGTCCCCCTGTGTTGTCGCCATGTGCTTTTGTTTTTGTTTTGGTTTCCTTTGCTCCGCACTTTTCCTGCCTTCCCTAACAGAATCCTCACCTGTTTGTAGTGCCATTCTCCTACCTTTCCCAGGTGCTCCCTATTGTTTCTAGCCTATGTTAAGCCCGTTTTTTCAGTTCATGGTTGTCTAGTCTGTTACTTTGTTATATGTAGTGGTTTAGTACCTGCCCGGTGTTTGGTTTCCTTAATGTGTTTCTTGATTTAAAGCTGTGTAGTTTGTTATTTTGTGTCGTATCAGTGTTTCTTTTAGTTTGTTTTGTTTATTAAAGATGGCTCACGCTTACAGCCAGCCTCATTACTCACCATACATGACACACATTCATTTTTAATTTTTCTTTCATTCTTTCTTTCTTTCCCATTTTATTACATTTGAATTCTGTCACTCATTCATTCCTTTCTTTTTCTTCTGTCCTTCTTTTCTGTCATCATTTCTTTATCATTTTGTTCCTATATTATTTGAATTCTGTCACTCATTCCTTACATATATTATTTTATGATATTTATTTGATTTGTACAGTATTTGCTTCAGGAGAAAATTATTTAATCATAATTAATTATAGCTATCATAGTTAATTAAACAGTACAGCAAAATGACAATAATAACTCTACTTCTAAAGGTAATATAGCCAATACTAATTCATTGTAGTATGCCTTGCATTCAAGTATGCCTTGATCAGCTCTGATACCGATCTTTCAGATCAGACTGGGACATCTTTGCGGAAAATTTACCCTGCATGCTTCCAGTCAGCTGCCATTAGCCACACCTGTGAGCAGCTGGAGGGATCAGAGTAACCAAGGGCAACCATTGTGTGTTCACTGTTGCTTGTTACGAGGGAAGCATCACAACAATACCCGGGTTTATCAGCCACACTGCAGAGGACCCTCACTAGCAGCAAACAGCAGGAGTGGATGAGTGTGAGTGCGTGTGTGTTGGGGGGGTTGTTATCTGTCCTTGTGCAATTAGCCAGGGAACATAACACTGAGCTCGTTCGATGTGATGAAGGGGTAGGAGGCGGGTTTCATCTTATCCATACCTGCATACAAACAAGTTCAGTAAAACTCTTTTTATTAAAAAGTCTATACTTTATATTCAGACAGAGGACTGTCCTCACAGCGTTCCCCCAGAAAATTGTATTAGTGGTTGGCATTGATTGTTGAATGAGGGTTGGCAGTATGCGCCTATGCTGATCGATATAGTCTTTTTTAAAGGCCAAGAGCATCAGGACTTTTTCCCACATGCTGCCAGTGTCATGCTCATAGTTTCTGGAGAGAAAACACTACAAAATACAACTCTCAAAAAACACATATCGCTGCAGCAGAAGTGTGTATGCAAGGCTAGTGGCATTCACGGCAAGTTCATAGCTAAATATGGTCCAGATAAAGTTGATTTGATGATTTGCAAGTAGAAACACGTTTCATCACTCTTTCATGGTAACATGACACTTCTATATTACTGAGCAAAGAACAAAATCTGTCATGGCATCTCATGACATCACATGACATCTGCCAAGACATCTTTATGGTGTGGCTGTGTCAGCGTTATCTAGAAGTAAATTTCAGCCCAAACATAATTATATTATTATTGTTTTAAACTGGTATAACTGTTACGATTAAAAGCTTAGTTGATGTTGAAGAAGAGCATATAGATCACCTGGTAATAGTGTAATATATCACCATGTTACAATCAAAAGTGTACAGACACGCCCAAAGTCAACTGTTTTTAGGTCTACACTCTAAAGGATTAAAAGGTAAAAGGAACACCAAAAAAATCCAGAGGCGCTGCATTTTAGTGGCCAAACTGTCAAACGCTGTGTCCATTCTGTTCAATCACTCATCCTGTGTATGTCTGTATGTAAAGACAGGAGGATGTGCATTTGTCATATGGAGGAAGGAGAGCAGTGTGTGTGTGTGTGTGTGTGTGTGTGTGTGTGTGTGTGTGTGCGTGTACTTTCCAGAACTCTGGGTCAGCCTCACAAAACGCTGCACTCAGCAACTTCTCTTAACCTGACTAACTCACAAACACAACGAGATGAATGGAGCTGAATTAAAGAGAGAAATGCTGATAAGACTGCTGTGAACGAGGAGTGGGAGAGAGAGAGACAGAGAGAGAGAGAATTGAAGAGAGAAGGGAAATAAAGAAAGAAAGAAAGAAAGAGATACAGAGGAGAAAGAATGAAAGAATGAAAGAAAGAAAGATACAGAGGAAAAAGAGGAGAAAGGAAGAAAGAAAGAAAGAAAGAAAGAAAGAAAGTAAAAGAATGAGATAGAACAAGAGAGAAGGAAAGAGTGAGAGACAAAGAAAGGAAAAGGAAAGAGGGAGAGAGAGAGACAAACACACAGATAAACAAAGAGAGAGAGCGACATGCAGCACTTTAATGTTAGAAATATCCACCTCAGGGCACTGTTATCTGTGCTTCACGTATTTCCAGATGAGTCTACAGGGTCTTTAGTAGGACTAAACACCCACACACACACACACACACACACACCACACACACACACACACACACACACACCACACACACACACACACACTCATTTTGTGTCCATGTTGCATCCTCCTTCCGTCGCTGTGTATTTCTTCAACGTCAGCTAAGACGGATGAGTTCAATTACATCGAGTGACTGAGCCAATTAGAAAGCACCATGGAGACGAGACCCTCCCCCTTACCAAATGCCTTCTGGGAAAATCAATGATCCCCCTCTCTCCTTTATTGAGCCCATGGCACTTTGATTGTCCAGACTAACCACTCTTAATGGCATTAACGTGAAGAAATTTACTCATGTGTATATGTGTGTGTGTGTGTGTGTGTGTGTGTGTGTGTGTGTGTGTGTGTGTGTGCGCTTTATCGGACCAAGACTCCTTTAATAATGTACACACAGTACTGTGCTAAGGTTTTAGGCACATAAGCACATTATGTAAAGCCGTTTATCTGCGCAGTCAGTGTGTTTTCAACGTAAAAACTCTTTAAAATATTTTAATCTATGCAAATAAACAGAAAACTAAAAATATTTTTTTTTTACGTTTTAAACACCTCAGTGTCACTGCTGGACTGAGAAAAGTCCACCAACCAAAAATATCCAGCCAACAGTGTTCTGTGGGCAGCGTCCTATGACCACTGATGAAAGACTACAGGATGACCAACACAAACTGTGCAGCAACAGATGAGCTATCGTCTCTGACTTTACATCTACAAGGTGGACTGACAAGGTAGGAGTGTCTAATAGAGTGGACAGTGAGTGGACACAGTGTTTAAAAACTCCAGCAGCACTGCTGTGTCTGATGCACTCATACCAGCACAACACACACTAATACACCACCACCATGTCAGTGTTACTGCAGTGCTGAGAATGATGCACCACCCAAATAGTACCTGCTCTGTGAAGGTCCATGGGGGTCCTGACCACTGAAGAACAGGGTAAAAGGGGGCTAACAAAGTATGCAGAGAAACAGATGGACTACAGTCTGTAACTGTAGAACTACAAAGTGCACCTATATAGTAAGTGGGCTGATAAAATGGACAATGAGTATAGAAACAAGGAGGTGGTCATAATGTTATGCCTGATCAGTGTATACCTCAGCCATCTACCTAAGGTTTGCTTTTTTAGCTTTGTCCTGAAGCTACGAGGCTAATGTAGCCTCAAACAGGCTGGCTTATGTGGTTGCTGACATTATAAATAGAGAGTAGAGCAACACTATGGCTTCAAAATGGCTGCTGTTACTGTTTTTAACTATACAACTGTTAATACTGTTTATTCTCATAGACAACAGTATGTCATGCAGCATCAGAAACCACATAAGCAAGTCTATTTGAGGCGTGTGATCACTTGGGCGTACAGTTTGCCAGATAACTGATGGGGTATAAGCTAACAGTACTAGCCTCATAACTCCACAGTAAAACTATAGAAGCAAACATGCATTGGTCGAGTACATTTGAAGTAAGAATTCTGTACATGTGATTTTTGCCAAATTACTACTGTAAAGCTGCCAGTGATTGACTAATTGACAACACTTTGGACTTTGACTGACTGTGAAATTCATTTCAACACTTGATAAATTCATGTCGTCTGCTGGTGTTAGTTTGTGAGAGCTGGAATGAAGCCAGCATAATTGACACGTTCAGTCCTAACAGATGCACCCTGAACATTATTTATGTTTATCTCTGGCCAATGTAATAGAGATTCAGACTCACTCTTTCACTTCCACTCCATCAATCACACCTCCTCCCTGATGTCCCAGCTGATCATTTGAGTGTGTGAGTGGTGAGTGTGTTTGTTTTCTTACAATGACAGGATAAAAAAACAGAAAAAAGGGATTGACCTACAATTTCAGGACACCAAATAAACTGGAGTCTTACCTGGAGCACCTGTAGAGCTCTTTAAAAGGGAACTCCACCGATTTTGCTAAATTACTTAATCATTCAAAGATTTAAATGTACACAAAATCATTCAGAGTGGTTTGGTGTGAAATGCACCTTTCCAGAGAAATTTACAGTAAAAATTGTTTATCATTGTAGTAGTAGGAACCAGATGTCGTTATGTCTACACTACCCACATGTCTTAGCATTGTATTAAAACAAACTCTGTGTTAAGCAGAGCAGAGAGGGCAGCCAGTGGCGGCAGATGTCTAAGTGAGTGTGCGGCTTAGTGAATGGGCCGGCTCCAGTGTGCCTCTCCTCTAATTGGCTCCCAGGATGGGGATGCCATAAAACACACCTGACAATTAATCCCCTCTGCCTGCAGTCACACTGCATATGCTGTGTGTGTGTGTGTGTGTGTTGTGTGCTGCGGCGGCTGGGGAGGGAATGAGTAAATGCCCCAGCAGTGCACGCAGCCAGTCTGTCTGTTTAATCTGCCTAGAAAAACCTCAGTGGGCCAAACAAGCAAGACAGGGATTAAATGCATGTGTGTGTGTGGGTTAAAAGCTTATGACAGGTTTTTGGAAGGAGCTTGTTTGAATGTAGCTAGAGGGGCAACCCGGTGGATTAGATTCACCGCCTAGACAAAAAAGCCCCCAGTCAGTGTTTTAATTGCTTCTAAAACTTCTTCCACACACACACATTTGACACCCATCCCAATCATCATCACTCTGTGCTCTCCTTCCTTTTTCTCCCTCATTTAATTCAAAGGAGTCAAAGCTCTAATTAAAAGGGCTTCGCCGGTGATATCTGGAGAAATAGAAGGGCAGAGAGACGGGTCCACTCGAGCATGAAACAGGCCAGCAGAGTGGACGAATGGCGACTGTGGGGAAAACCCCACAGCTCAGGTCAATTTGCTCTCATTACTTTATACTGCGTCCCACTCTCGTCCATATCAATTACTAGAGGTGTAAAAAGTAGAGTTGGGGCAATACATTCAGGAAATCAATCAAAACTACAGTAGCGAACTATAAACAGAAAACATGTCTTGGCTGATCATTTATGGTAAGGAGCAAAACTGATATTAGAATTATTGACAAATCATTCCTTTAAACTCTGAAATCAAAAAATGGACTTTTTTATCTGGTCAGTATATACTCCTTTCCCTTCCATGTTCTAAATCACAAATAAAGCATAACAAACCTAAATGAACGCTATTTACCTGTAGGAAGACATATGTATGCACGTATGTATGGCTAGGCGTAAACTATTCGACTTTTAAATTCTTAACAGGTTTCTAAACAGAGCACCACAAACTTAACATTAGTTTGTCACAGAAGTTCTTGTCTTATTGTCATGTGGGCCCAGCTTATGTGTTTATGTATGTGTGTATGTATGTCTGCATATGTGTATGTGTGTATATGTCGTCGCTGTTGCACAAAAAACCTTGTATCTCCATTTTTGCTGTCGCCTTCTACTTTTTTACATAATTCATAAACTCCAGTTACCCTTTGCATTGTGTTAAACTTCATGACAAACTGAAAAAAAGAAATGGTCTAAAATATAAAAAAAAAAAAAACTGCTACATTAACTTTAATTTCAAGTTACGAGTGTTTTTTTTTGTTTTCCTGTGAAGTTAGCATTTCGGAAATATGAGCTTTTGTTCTGACAAAATATATATATAAAATATACTTCTTTATATATATATATATATATATATATATATATATATATATATATATATATATATATATATAACAAGAAGTTTTGTTATATATAAGAAGAAACCCTATTTTTGTGTATTTACTGTATATAATTACTATTTACTATTATATAATTAGTTATACAAATTATATTTAATGATAGGAATCATATGTAGCAACTGAAGTAAGTTGAAATTTTTTCAATATATAGAAAAAAAGGCTAAATCTGTCATTATCCCAAGAGACCAAATGTTCTTGCTTTAATTCAGGTCTATGTACTGGTGCACATGCCTGTCGGACACTGCTTGACGATATCACTATTCTCTATATCTGACACTGTGTTTTTAAGTGATAGTATTGGCGCCAATGCCAATAGGGTATCGATATTGGCAGAACCCTAAAAGCTTGCTATATTAATCACGATTCAACATATCACTCAGTTTAAAAGGCAAAAGTTTCATTTTCCTGTAATCTTTTATCAAAATGTCTAAAAAAATCCTCTAATTTTTGATTACATCACTGTGCACCAGCAGGCTGAGACAAATAATATTAAACCCTTAATATCCCAGTCTTATTACACACTGAGGCTTATTAGTCAGTAACTACAGTGACTTCAATGCTAACGGGTTAAGCTATTCTTAGGTTATAGAAGTGTGTAAAGGCTTAACCAATGATACCATGATTCACTGCCCTTTCCCACAACCCCGGCTGTCATTGAGAGGTAACACTAAGATAGCTCAGAGACCCTCACTGACACCATGTTATCTTCTTCAATATAAATGAACTCATTATTTGTCCAAAATAAAAGTCTTAGGCTATTTTCAAAGGTAAAAATTAAAAATGTGTATTGTTTTCATCAATAACTGGCACCTTTGTGTCTACAGTGTATTTTTAACCATAACTCTGAATCGTACCAAAATCGATTTGTGGTGAAACTGATGAGATTTCATGATACAGGGAATTGTTTCCTGAAGACCTGCAGCTGAAACCAATGTTTCTGAGATGCGAGATTTAAACCCTTACTGTTCACCTCTTAGCACTCTCCCTTTATTCAAAACAGGGAGCAATTAGGCTGATACAGAAGAGGGCTGAGCTTTGTGAGGTGTTTAGCACCCCTGGCAGATGGTCGCTCTCTCCTCTTTAACATTCAGCTTCATATCATGGTCATCAATCTGACGGCCAGTACATCAGCAGTTCTAACGAGGAACATACCATCTGCTGTGGTAAGAAGGGGGGTTTGGACGGATTATGTGGATTACTAAAAGACGAAATACAGAAAGATACTCAGCAGCCACCATTTCAGAAACACCTTGCTGGTGTACAGATTAGATTTATAACCGTTCACCCATTTCACATCCACCGTGATTTTTTCAACCTGACTCTGAGCACTTTCTAGAAGTGTATACAGGTTAGCCACTCATTTGGAATCGATTCCTCCAACAGCCAACGAAAACTGAGCACGTGAAAGAAGAAAATACAGAAAGTAAGTAAAGAAAAATGTTGAAAAGACGTTTGTGTATGTAGTGAATTGTTTTAATGAACTGAGCTTGAGGCAGGAGCACAATCAAGTCCATCTACATCTAAAAAAAATTCCACACAAATCACATCTTTACGTTCACAACCGTCACTTAAATTTCTTTACCTGCCACCTCTGTACTGTGTCAGCGCAAACAGTAGTGCAAACAGCAGCAAGCAGCGTCAAGTTTGTTTATCTGCGTCTCCAGCAAAGTTCGGTTCGGTTCCACAACTAAAAAGTTGTGCAGTGTGTAGTGGTTTAGTGTATGATCCTCAGTATTTCAGTCACCTCAAAATTTCAGCATTTTGCTTATAAGATCAGGTGTACACACTGAGCACAAGGTCACGGCCCTCCCACTTAATTAGTCACTCCTTGGCGCCAGGCTCCTGTGAAAAGCCCTTGAGGCGTCCAGCATGGGGCCTGCAGGGACATGTGTGGCGGCTGACTGAATGGCAGGCTCTGCAGTGACAGGGATTAGAAGCCTAACAAACGCCTCTGCACACACGCTGCCATTCCACTGAGGCTAATGGCATGTTAATAAAGGGAGAGTGAAAGCGTGAGACAGAGAGCATACAACTTCGCACTTTCCCCTTGCTATTATATTTCATAATGGATAATAACCTCTGTGCCTTCCATATAGACACGCATTAGAAACTAACTCACGTAATTAAAGGCTGCACCTCAATCCTGAGCAACAATATCTTCTTTCACATGAGCTGAGCTTCATTCGCGCCTGGATAAGCTTCCAGTTTGGTACCGACACCTATTTTAACAGATCTAGCAACTCAGATATGAAATAAATGTATGCAGTAATCTGTATATATTAAGGCGGGCCTGAATAATTTGAATACGTTTCTGTGATGTCACAAAAACTAGCACATTTGCATACATTCATTTAACCTGCAGCAGTTTAGCCCTGTCAATTCAGACTGAGTTAATAGCAGCTGTTGGTTCCTGGTCGTTTTCAGTAGTCGCTAATGCTATTCTGTGTTTTCCTGAGAGGCTGATATCACAGTATAAAGGATTCAAATCATTTACTCAGGTGTTTTTGGGACTGATTCCAGACATTTGTTTGTTTTTTTTAATGGTCTCTAACGGCAACCATTAAGCAAACTCTGGTTAGGAAGCAATATCATCAGGTTTTATTCCTAATGGTTCTAATGGTCTTCAGCATGGCTTTCATGAGTTTCAGCAGTAGCCTGTTTGTTTTTCCTGCGACTATCCCGATATTCATGTCTTATTGTCCTGGTTTTATTTTGAAAGTTTCCACATTTAATTACCTTATTTTCAGTATGACAACGCTAATATATGTTCAGTGTAACTCCTGTTGCCCAACAGTACGTTTCCCTGTTTTCCCTCATAAAACTGACAAAAACACTCTCGTGGCAGAGCGTGCACTGACGTCATTAATAGGCTGGCGGTGCATGTCAGGCTGATAATGCATGTCTGCAGCCAGACCCTTCTCGAGCTTTTAGAGGCATTAAAGCCTTCAGACGTCTGGTTCCCATCACCACCACTGTAAACAGTAAGTTTCTCTTGAATGGAGTATTTCATATCAAACCACTTTGAATGACTTTGTTTACATATTATGTAGTAGTTATGAAAAATGGGAGGAATTATACTATAATCTGTTGGACTCAGTCTTCAAAAAACTGATGACGTGAGCTCCTGCTTGGTTGGTATGAAAACCTGCAGCCATAACAGCCGTATGTGGATAAGATTTTTATCCCTGCTATAAAAAGTGGGAATGTAATTTTCTGATGGATGTAAGACACACATGCAGTGTGTGTGACAGACGACTTAAAAAACACTTGAAATATTATTTCTTTGAAGGGTGATTCTGAAAATAAGTATTCAAGTATTCATCAACAAGTACTTAAAGCCTTTAAAATGCTGGCCAGCCCAATAATGAATTCCAAGGTTATAAAGTTATGAAGGTCATATGTCCACAAATATCCAGACGAGCCTGTGATCACCACACCCAATGCCAACGTTGGCTAAAGGGGTACAAAGCCCTCCAGCATTGGCCTGTGGAGCAGTTGAACTGCATTCTCTGGAGTGATGGAGCTCCATCCAGTACCTTTTGGATGAGCTTAAGTGATCGACAACTGATCATCCAACATCAGAACCTGACCTCACTAATGCCCTTGTGGCCGAATGCAATCAAACCCTCACTATTAACACAAATGACCAGGTCTCCACAAACTTGTATATGTATGACACCCAGATATCCCTTAAACCAAATGCTGGGAATTGGCTTAAAACCTTGTGCGATTTTCAATTAATCCCATGCCATGGCAGGGATGGGTGCACACAGAGTCAAGCCCACCTTCAACTTCTCGGAAAATAGCTTGTGTTTGGGCGTGAATACATAAATATATAGCATCGGACTGTTCCTTGTAATTTCTATGAATCTGTCTATGTATCTGTGGATAATAAATAAACATTAAATTAATAAAACAATCACATAAATTGTTGATCCATCAAAAGAGCTTAGTAACAATGTCTGATACAACTGGCTTGTGACACCAATTTATAACTCATACTTTAGCCAAGAAACTGTTTGTCAAGTACTACTAAAGCGCGTTTGAGAAAATTTTGTAAAGAAAACGTTCCTTGCATAAGAACCTTGTCAACATAGTTACCACTGAGCTCTGTGTGTAATGCTACCTGTGTGTAAGACACACTTTTTTGTGTTTCAAGACCTACCAGGATCTTCTAGATCCATCACTACTCGATGCTCCAGAACCTCATCATTTGCAAAGTAACCAACATTACAAACCCCAGTAATGACACATTTCTAACCATAATATTGCATTAAAAGCCCTTTATCTTATTATTAATATATTGCTGGTGTTGGAACAAAACCCTGAACCTCGAACTTTACAAGAGAAGAAAAGAACCTGCTTTTCCTTTAATGTAAGTCAATGGAACCAGACTTTTTTCCAAGTCATTCTGGGACATTTCCTTTAGTCAATTTATCATAACATTTACACATAATGTAAAGGGCAACAGGCATTTTCAAATGTCAAAAACTGAAAAATGCTAAAATGGAGATGCCAGGCTTTGTTCCAACAGCTACGATATCTTTAATGTTGACCTGCCAAACTTGTTAGCAGTTTAAAGAACATGCTGAGTGAAAGAGCACATGCTGTGTCTTTGGGCTCCCTTGTCAGGAGTAACACTGTGCATTTTATGCCACTGCAGCAAACAAACAAGCAAAATAAGAACCAAAAGCAGACGTTATTCACAATCCTCACTATGTGCCAGCTGAAATACTGTTATTCAGAAGTTTGGAATCACTGTTCAAAAAGTTGCAATTAATGTTGGAATTAATCAATATTCTAAAACCAACTTTGCTGCAGATACACATACTATATAAAATGATTCGAGCACAATGTTAGGGCTCCACATATATTTCCACTCCCTCATATTTTAAATAGTTTGAATAAAGCTGAAAGAAACGAAGAAATTTTAAATGTGTCCAGAGTTATAAGCAGAGCTGTAATAGCAAAACAGCTATTTTCTTCTTCTGTACAGTTCTTATTTCAATCAATACTGTACATAGTGTCATTGATTAAAATACCAAAAATGACCAATATGACAAATGATTCCAAACTTTTGGACAATGGTGTACACACAAGGACACACACAAACAGTCTGGCTCACCCCTGCTCCTCCATCATCTCCTGCAGCTCCATGCATTTCAGCTCCACTCGTCTCTTTCTCTCATGGTCCAGGATCTCGCGGTGAGCCTTCTTCACCAGCACAGGCTCCGGTTGTTGCACACCCTCCTCTTCCTCAGGCTCATCGTCAGCGTTGGGGCGCATGGCAGGCTGCAGGGGGACTCCGTTAGCGGCATCCCCAGGGGAGGGAACCCTCGCCCCGTCGTACATGTCCACAGCACTCTGGAAAAAGAGGACGAAAAGAGTCAGTGATGTTGAGTTTGGACAAAATCTAGATGAGCATTCATCACTTTTGTATTCAACAGGTGGGTTAAGATGGAATTTGTAGGATTCAAGTAGATTTTGTCAGGCTACAGAGAGGATTGGGCAGTTTTGTTGGGCTACAGTCGAATTAGGGCAGAATTTTGTTGAGCTACAGTTGGGTTCAGGTAGAATTCTATTGGTCTACAGTTGGGTTCAGATTCAAAACTTGGTGCTGTGGTTTAAGTTGGACTGCAGAATATTTACAGGCTGTAATTACGTTCTGTTCAAAATTTTAGGCCTATTATGCTGATTAAAACCCTTATTCAGTTATCAGCCGTTTTAAACCCACCATTAAGGGCTTTATGGTTATCCCCAGATTAAACTCAACTCAATGTGTCATTCAATAAACACTGAGTGTGTTTATACACTATCTATTACACTAACTGTAATAGAAGTCATTTGCCACCCTACCTGCCAAGGACGATCAAAAATAGTACCAAGATGGCAGATGAGAACTAGCTTCATGAGAAAAACTTAAACAAAAGCTTTAAAGAAGCGAGAAGCCACCATGATGCTCTTAAGACAAAGTGGAACTTCTGATCTGACAGTATTAAAACTCTGCAATAAGTCACACCCAATTGGTCACCAAGTGGTCCATAAACCCACAGCCAGCAATTCATCGAGATCTGATCCAAGATCAGTTTGCAGATACAGACAGCGGCTCTAAATGTCATATCCCCTTAGTGAACTGATAAGCGGATCATTTCACCACTCAAGACATTCACTCTGAGCTAGATATTAATAATTAACCTCTCGTGGCCTTTCTGCTCGGCTACGTTGATGAAGCTTGATGGTTATCACTGTGGACAGAAAGACTTTTTTTTTGCAAAGGAGTGAAATATTTTTGATGACAGGGAAGTGACATATTTCATCATTAATGCTTACAGCAACCTTGGTCTGCTGTGCAAGTATCAGCGGTGAGGTTTAAGGTTTATCTTCAACATCGATAAAAGGATAAGGCTGATGTTAACATCAAAATGGCAGATTCACATGCTGCTAACATTGCCGAATGACCCTGATGTTTGAGGTTCACTCATCTGAGTATGCATAGATACATATATCCACCCAAACAAAACACACACAAACACACCAAAAGCCTCTCTGCAAATGTGTTGTCTCTGTATTTCAGAGAATAGTGGGTTCTGATAGAGACATAGTGGAAATATCGTCCACTGTGCAGATAGGGGCAGAGGAAAAGAGCGAGGGAGAGAGAGGTGCTATCATCTCCATCTCTCTGGGACAGAGGCCAGAAGTTGCTCCACTAATGGACTCATTTTTCACAATGGAGAAAACGCAACCACATCGCTTAATCACTGTCACTGCCCAGAGTGGTCAGGTGCTGTTTTTTTGTCCATGGAAAATGTCTCCCTTGGGCTGTGGGCTCTGGGTGTCCCTCTGTTAGTGTGTCCCATTAATTAGTAAGATTTAAGACACATTCCATTTTTTTTTTTTTCAAAAATGATAAGTGAAATATAATGAAAATGGACACATTGGATAAGCCCATGTGGTCAGATTCTAAAGAAGAGAGTGACAGCAGGATTACATTAAATATCCCCTTACATACAGGATAATACAGATAACTCTATCTAACCTAACTAGCTTTAAAAAACTGATATTAATACAGTTCCAGTTTTTAAATATTTTATTTTGGTGACATATCAAGTGAATGAATGGCTTTTACTTGTTGGATTATATATGTATATATATATATATATATATATATATATATATATATATATATATATATATATATAAAATGATATGCAGATGAACCTGTGGTCTACACATGTAAGCACACAGCTTCTCTGGCTTGGTAAAAACTGTGCTGCATGTTGTATTTAACCCAAATTTCTCAAATCATTTGTCTTACATGTGCGTCCCATTCACTCGTGCTCCGAGCTCAGTCTCTGCTGGAGTTCAGTGAATATTACAGTCAAGCTCAATAACAGTAGTGGCAGTTGAGTCGCAGATTTCTCGGGACCGTTGAAGCAAAAGGCTGCGAGACCCCGCTGCCGTGTGATGAAGCTGACTGAAAGATGAGCTAGTGGATACACAGGCCCATCTAGTGGACTAATTTACTAAAGGCTAAACCAAGTCTAAAGGCTTTCACTACCCCAAAAGACTGCCAGTTCCTTCTATACATCTCTCTGAAGTTCACTCCCTCGATAACAACCTGGACTAACTCTAACTCAGACTGTAACTAACTATGATGAGGGATTACTGAAATGAGCCTGGCTTAGCCATTCAGGTGAGGGGCTTCCATTCAAGAGCAACTCTGTGGTCAAATACTGATCATGAAGGGCTGAAAAAGGCTGACACAAACTGTGTATCAACAGATGTACTGGGAAAAAGGAGTTAATGAGTTAATGTAGACCTGCGTTTATAGACCTGATAAATCTGCGTAGCTTGGTGTTGACAGAAGTCACTGATGCAAGATCTAATTTTGTTGTTTCTCACACTAGGACAAAAGAAGCTGAGCCAAGATCTGTGCAATGGAAGAGAATGCTAGCTCATCCTTCATGACAAGTTCAAGAGATCCTTATGAGTAAGCAATATGGCTAAGGTCGACTGGTAAAAGCAGCATAAACTAATGAGTTTGCTCAGGACAATGCCCTACAGTGTGCTGAATGCTAAACACACAAGGTGGTGGAGAGCCAGCCGTGCATCGTGGTTAAAGTCACGAAGCGTCGCATAGCTAAACAGGTGGCGCGGCAGCAGGAGGCATCATCACGGAATTCATTATCCACTAAATCACCGCCTCAAAAACACTGTGACTTGCATGCACACACTCTCTCGCTCCCTCTATCCTTCTACAGCCTCATCATCTTTCCTCCTCCCTCCTCTCTTTCTGCATCTGTCTCCCGCCTTCTCTCTAATAATCTGCATAGGAGACATTTCCGGAGTCAAATGGATTTGAAGGAATTTTTATGTTTATGTCAATGTTTTGGGAAATGGACTGCCCCAACAAGCTCTTTCTGTCCCCTTCCTCTGACCTCAACCTTTAAATCAAACCAAACCTCTACAACAAACGTCGTGCAGAATACTAACTAATACACTGGACTATTTGCTGGCCACTTTATTAGAAACGTCCATACTGTAGCCCATGTGTTTCTAGCATAATTTGTCTTAACCATCCTCAACTCCTTCATCCATGGTTAGTTTTTGACCACAGAACTGCTCTTGGTGGGATTTTTGGCTGGTGGACCACTCTCCACCATGAAAGTGTCAAGAATGGCCTACTTGTCATATTGTTGCTGCCGGACAAAACCTCGTATCTCCAAAATGGCAACTTCACAGGAGAAGGGTAAGACATACCTTTTTTGGAACCAATGGAACCAGACGTCTTTACAAGTCATTCTGGGTCATTCATTTTTGGTCCATTCATCATGAAATTCACACACAATGTACAGGACAATAGGCATTTTCAAAATATGTCACAAACTGAAAAATGCAAAAATGGAGATAGGAGGTTTTGTTCCGAGAGCAGTGATATAATATCTGGTCATGTTGTTAGAAAATGGCTGATAAATGGGGAAGTCTGTAGACATATAAAATGGCAGGAGATTAGACGTAAGATGAAGAAAGTTTGCACTACAATGCCAAAAATGGACATATGGGGTAAGGTTTACTTAGATCATGAGAAGCAGAAAATGCAACCAACGTCTAAGACTGAACTTTGGAGGTGTGCAAAAAAGATTTCTTTGAAAAACCGAAAGCAAGTCTCCTGAATAGAACGGAAGCTGTGGTAAAGATAAGGTATGGACATACTAAATGATATTATATTGAGCTGTTGTGACTTCAGTGTAATTTTCTGTTAAGTGTATGTTTTCTGATTTCTCTTGATGTTGGAAATTAATAACTTGTAGTAAATGGCCGTTTTGGCTGGATGAAATAAATTAAATAAATGAAAGCGTGGTTTCTGACAATGGCAGTGTTGTATAGTGTATAGTTAGTCACGAGTGAGATACTTATCTAGACATAAATGAAACACTAATAGGCAACATATCAAAAAACATATCATTAACACTGCATTCTATGATATCTACAACCTAACACTTAACTCATAAAATGCACTTCTGAGTTCCACTACAGATCTCATCTCAAAAAGGCAAGTGGTTGAAGCTCTCCATGAGAAAACAGAGCTGCATTTGTGCCCTTTGTCTTTTATAGTCGCTGATAATATACATCCTCTCAAAGCAGTAAAAGTGTTTATAATAGACATAAAACAGCTACGAAGATTGATGCTTTTCCAAAGTCTTTCTAATTGAAACATCAGGATCTGGCCTGTGCTTCAGCTACCATACAGAACAAACCAAGATAGCGTTTAATAGAGGGTGTGCCATGGTACATGTTAATGACACACTGTATATCATTCATTGGTGACGCTTTGGCCTTGGGCCATGCTTAGACCTCCATGGTGAAAGCATCTGCCATATGTTAATGGAAGCTGTCCAACTGATTAAAGACCAGCTTTGCAGGTTTTTGATCTCAGTTAAGCTAAGTTTCAGCTTCACGAAGCCTAACAAATGCAACCACCTTAACTCCTTTTACAAGGATGGTTAACAACTTTGTTTTCTGTTAATCCAGGTTTACATACTGAAGCTGTGATTAATCAGCCTGTGCATGCTCACGAAGGCATAATGTTTATGATGAACAGCCAAGCGTGTGAAACATGAGGAGAAGCTCACATGAATACATGAAGATGGAAAAAAAGGTTGCACACACACACACACACACACACACACACACACACACACACAAACACACACACGCACACGTACGTATATGTATATATTAGCCAAAAGTATGTGGATACCCCTCCTAATTACTGGGTTCAGGTGTTTCAGCCACACCCATTGCTAACAGGTGTATATAATAAAGCACATAACCATGCAATCTTCTTAGACAAACATTTCCTGTAGAATGGCTCGTACTGAAGAGCTTTAAATGTGGCACTGTCATAGGACGCCACTTTTGCTGCAAGTCATTTCTTTCTATTTCTGCCCTGCTAGATCCGCCCTGGTCTGTAATAGGACTGTTCTATTATTGTGAAATGGAAGCGCCTAGGAGCAACAACAGCTTAGCCACAAAGCAGTAGATCACACAAACTTAAATGGATGCCTCTGGGCTTGGCAGATGGCAGGAGAACACTACCTACCAGAATGCATAATATCAACAGTAACGTTTGGTGGAGGAGGGATAATGGTCTGGGGCTGTTTTGGGCTTGGGTTCGGGCCCTTAGTTCCAGTTTAAGCTGATGTGCTACGGCTTAAAAAAGACATTTGTGGGAACTGTTTTGGGGAAGACCCTTTCTTTTTTCTTTTTTTTTATTATATTTTTATTAAGACACTTGTCAGGTTCACAGATACAAATGCATTTGGAAACGCGGAGGGACCATATGAGTGGAAAATCTAGGAATGATTATACAACTAAAAAAAGAGCATGTATAAATACAAAATTAAGACAAATTACCAATATAATTCCATAGAAGAAACCATATTTGCCAAAAACTTTCTGTCTTTTGGTGTAAATCAAAAGTTAGCTTCTCAAGAGGAAGTAAAGATGTTATTTGAGAAAACCACAAATTGAGAGTTGGGACCTGAGGAGAAGACCAGAGAAGTAAAATACATTTTTTAGCAATATAAACCAGTAGAATAAATATCTATCTAGCACTGTAGTGAAATGTATCTTCCAACTGGCCATAGAGTAAATATAATTTAGGGCATAATGTAAACTCAAAGTTACGTTCGTGTATATTAACTGAAGTGCACTTAGGGTATAAATTTGAACAGACAGAGAGCCAGACATCCTGATCAATAGCCTCCTCAAGGTCTCTTTCCCAGATATCTTTAAGACTTGCAAAAGAGGACAAACACTCATCAGATAACATGGCATAAACCTTTGAAATCAAGCCTTTTAACTCGTGGTGTTTAGTCAAAAATAGTTCAATCTCTGTCATGTCCATTCGCAGCATTCCAATATCCATCTGAGCTTTAATGAAGTGTCTAATTTGGAGATTTCTAAAAAAGTCAGTCTTTAGTAATTTGTTTAACATCTCTGAAAATGACATCATAACACCCTCTGAAAACAAACAAGAGACCTGTGAAATGCCAAGTTTACTCCAATTTAAAAGTCCAATGTTAGATAACTGAGAAAGAGTCCGGATTGGATGCAATCGGAGAGAGCAAGGAAAGGCCTTTAGGTACCTTGAAATTTTTTTTTACTTCTTTCCAGGCCAATAACGTATTGGGAAGACCGTTTCTGCCCCAGTATGACTGTGCCCCTGTGCACAAAGCAAGGCCCATAAAGACATGATTTTATAAGTTTTGTGTAGAGCAACCACGGCGGCCTGAACAGAGTTCTGATCTGAACCCCGCTAAACACCTTTGGAATGAACTGTTATGCTGATTGCGGGTCAGGCCCTCATGTCTAACACAAGTATCTCACCTCACAATTGTTCTTTTGACTGAATGGGCACAACTTCCTACAGACACACTCCAAAATCTTGCGAAAAGCCTTCCTAGAAGAACTGCATATTAATGAGCATGGTTTTGGAATAGGATATCCAGAAAGCTCATATATTATATATTAGTGGTCAGGTGTCCACATGCATTTGGCCATATACACATATATACACATACATAAAAACATATAATGCCAAAGTTCAAATACTCTTGATACCCTCTACAGAGAACACACTTAAATATGGCATTTTATGCAACTTTTAGTGAACAACCTCTACTTATTCGCTGAGTTTAAAGTATTGGAAATAAAAAAAAAACATATAAATAACACAAACATAAAATACATATGCTTACAATATAAAATGTGCCATAACTTTTGAACAGGCCACACGTTTTATTCTTTTTCTCCCAATAATTCAGCAAATACAAAGTAACTGTGAATTAAAATATGCAGAAGTGTGTTCTTTGTAAAGAACTAATTCTTATTTTCACTTCAGTCAACAAAGCATGTCATTTGGACAAGAGTACCAAAACTTTTGCATATTATTGTAAGTTGCCATGGTGATGTAACTCGTTCTTTAGTAGTGATCGGTCATTGTGAGACAGAAAATCCAGGGTTTGCTCAAACTAAGCCTAAAGTTAACTAGCCAAGTAAGAAATCCTACTTCATACTGAATTATAGCTTGTTTTCCCCATCATAACCAACACAAACCTCACAAAAATGCCAGAAAAAAGGACAGGAGGTTCTTTATTGGTGATGAATTTTCATTTCTGCATCTCCTCATGTGGTGAAATGGGATCTAGTGAACAGACGCAGGAGTCCATATGCTAATGACGTGTGCCTTCTTGTTTTTAAATCGTATCATAAAGCCAATCAGTGCTTTAATTATGCTAATGTGCACGTCCCACTCATCAAGAATCTGCATTGTTTACTTACGGGATCGGAGCGAGTTTGGTCTTCGTAATTTTTTTTCATGTAATGAGTCGCAGTCTGTGCTGCATGAGATGTCACGAAGTTGACAGGGCACAAAAAGAAGCAGTTAATTAAGCGAGGTTCTTCGGATGCACAATCCGGCGATGTCGTTGGCTGTGTTTTCCTCCAAACAACAATTGATGCCATTTAGATAAGCAATTTCGCATTTGTTGTATTTGGAACAGAAGGTAGCTGTCAGAGCTAGCCTCTGGTAATCAATGGCTAATAAAGGCAACATGAGGAGACAAAGCACTTGTATTGATTGTAGAAATCTCATAACTGTGTGTGGAGCGTGCAGACATCGTGCCACTGTGCTCTGGGAGGATAATAAGTACCAGCACACATAGCAGATATGACTTCTGTGCTCAGCGGAAGTCTTGGAGCTCTGTGTGTGCGTCTGCCTGCATAAGCACTTGTAAAGTACTGACAGCTAGCTATAAAGTCCCACAGGAGAAGCGGGTTTCACTCGCGCTCCCAGTAATTGCGCAGACTGCTGGATGTGCATTTCTCTCTCATTCTCAAAGTCCCCCACCATCTCCGCCTTGTTTTCTGCTGATGCAGTTCGCTCATTCAAACAACGGCAGCACAAAAAAAAAGACCTAAAGAAAAAACAAGTAATTAAAATCATAATGACTGTCATACTGATGAAATCCTAACATACTATTCCTAGTGGATACTGCTCACTTTGACTTGACTTGTCAAGGGCCAGGGCTGTAACTAGGATTAAAATGTGGGGTCCATTTGGCAGAAAAGTATTGAAGCTTATATCTGGCACTTACAAAAAGAGTATATCA
This sequence comes from Colossoma macropomum, assembly GCF_904425465.1. Taxonomy (NCBI): domain Eukaryota; kingdom Metazoa; phylum Chordata; class Actinopteri; order Characiformes; family Serrasalmidae; genus Colossoma; species Colossoma macropomum. The sequence continues at coordinate 20,447,392 of NW_023494794.1, forward strand.
TTATAACAGGAAAGTTTCTCAAAATTCTAAGTTGCTATCTCATAATTATGACCTGGTATCTCACGATTGTGATAATTTTGTCAGAAGGTCTCATAACAACGAGAATATTTACTCATATTAAGATGTTAAGTCATCATTATGACATACTAAGGTATGATTATGAGGAGGTAAGTCATAAATATGAGATAGCAAGTCATAATTATGAAAGAGTAAGTCACAATGATGACATAGTGAGCTATTATTATGAGACACTAAGTCATAATTATGAGATACTAAGTTGTAATTATAAGACAGGATCTTATTAATGGGTACTAAGTCATAAGTATGAGATACTAAAACTCATTATTATAAGAAAGCAAGTCAGAATTATGAGATTCTGTCATAATCATGAGATATTAAGTGATAATTCTGGAAAACCTTCTCAGTATTATGACTTACAAAATAGCTATATATATTTTTCAGTGGCCTCAATAGAAAAGTGAGCAATTTCACATAGTGAATAAACCAACCGCAGTGTGTATTATGTCAACAGTCAATTACTCCATTAGGGTTTTTTTTACCTATCCATAATTGTTATGTACCTTTTAACTTAATTTCTTCCTTACTCATCCCTCCCTTCATCCATTCAGTACTATTACTATTTCATAAACTGTTTTTTTTTTATTTTATTTTCATGGACCTATTAATTTATTTTCAGCTGAAAATACATGTTGAACAACAAATTATGTGGTTTACAAGCACACAGTCTGTTGACTGCTCTCATAAGCTCTCACATTTATATCACAGCTTCACTAAATGACCAAAAGTATGTGGACATCCCTTTTAATTATTGTGTTCAGGTGTTTCAGCTGCACCCATTGCTAACAGGTCTATAAAATCAAGCACATAGCCACGCAATCTCCATAGATAAACACTGGCAGTAGAATGGATCGTGCTGAACAGCTCAGTGACTTTAAACATGGCACTGTTGTTGAATGCCACCTTTGCCACAAGTCAGTTTGTGAAATTTCTGTCCTGCCCTAGCACACTGTAGTGCTATTATTGTGAAATGGAAGTGACAGGATCAACAACAGCTCAGCTAAGAAGCGGGAGACCTAACTCACAGAGCGGGGCCGGCAAGTGCTAAAGTGCGTAGCACCTAAAAACTGTCCATCCTGAGCTCCAAACTGCCTCTGGAAGCAACATCAGCACAAGAACTGTGCATTGGGAGCTTCATGAAATGGGTTTCCATGGCCGAGGAGCTGCACACAAGTCTGAGATCACTATATACAATGCCAAGAGTTGGCTGGAGTGGTGTACGGCACGCTGCCACTGGAACAGTCAAAACATGCTCTCTGGAGTGATGAATCACACCATCCTGCAGTCTGATGGACAAAACTGGGTTTGGTGGATGCCAGGAGAACACCACCTACTGCAGCAAAACGTCCTTAGACCGAGGCTACCCAAACCCAGAGCTGCCATGGTGATGTAACCCACTTTTTAGTGATAATCAGTCAGTCGTCGTGGGACAGAAAATCCAGCCAAATCCTCAGCAAGAAATCCTACTTCATATTGAATTGAAGCTTGTTTTCCCTGGCATAAGAAGCATTAACCCAATCTCTCCTAAAATGCCAGAAAAAAGGACGTGAGGTTCTTCGTTCCAAAGAACACTGGCATGAATCTTCATCTCTACATCTCCTCATGTGCTAAAATGGCATCTAGCGAACAGAAGCAGCAGTCCGTATGCTAATGACTTGTGTGAGGTGCACAAAGAGGGTTTGACAAGTTTGAAAAGTGAGATATAACAACATAAAATCCCAAGCTTTTGTTAGCACTGCAACTTCTAAGGTTTAATGCATTGAGCACAAGTATATACATTCATATTTGGAACTGCTGGTTGTTAAAACCATACCATACAAGGTGCTGACCATTTGTGCTTTCAAACTTCAATATTTTGACCTTTTCTTGGCTGCCTAAGTATGTCACCTTAGACCCAAAATACTTCCTTTTGATCATAATGACCTAATGATCACTGACATGCTGTATAAGATCTAAGGCTTTGATTCTATTCTGTGATTCACCAGTCAAATGCTGAAGAAAGTGAAAGGTGGTCTCAAGAGCAATAGACCTAGATGTCAAAGTGTGAAATGCAGTCCCCACAGCCAGGCTGTCTTACAGTGAGAACGCAGCGAATTAACCCTGTCTGCTCCAAAGAGGACGTAAGCTTCCCCTCTCACTAAATAAACAGCTCCCACTAGAGAATTCATTATCACCTCAACAGTGTCTCCACTAGTCTCTTCTCACCTCTCTCTCCATCTCTGGCACTATGGCTCTATCGCTAGAGGTAATGAAGGCCTAGCCAAATACATCTCAGCTCTTTCTCCTGAGGGTCCTGTTAGGAAATCTCTGGGCACCTAACAATTCGAATTCAGAGCAATGGTTTATGCATCTTGATTTTAATTTCCTGTAGCATTAGCAGTGTTAGCCTATACATAGTCCACTTGCTATGCCTATAGGCCTAGACCTATTTAATCATTTTACAGTACAAACTTCACTAAACTTTAATTTTATTTGATCTTTTTGTTCTTTACATCAAGTTGTAGATCAGAATTGCATTTGTCAATATGTCAACATTTCAGTAGGCCTCAGATTATGAGTTATTTGATTTAGTGCGGAATCTTTTCAGTGTGAATCACATAGAAAAAGGTATTCTTTATCCAAACCTTTAACCTGTAGTGGATTTCCACCAGAGACAAGGACTGCTATCCAGGCAGCTTGGCCTTGTAGAACCTCCTCAGACTCAGAATTGCAAATTTGTGAGGTGTGAAAAGTTCAGAAACCACCTCTTCCCTCCATTTTAATGATTTTTACATAAAAGTAAGCATTGTTGTGTGCTCAAAAATACACGATAATACAATCCAAAGTCAAATACAACACAGGCAGCTCATAGCTTTTACAAAAGTCTATAGAAATCAATGTGTTTCATGAAAAATGGCATCAATTTCAGTTTCAAGTTTTAGCTGATTGTCTGGGCTAATATGTGATAATTTACACATAATAACCTTTTTGAACCCACAGCTTGAAAACTATTGAATGAAATCCAAAAATTCGAATAATAAGCCAAATTTACTGCTGACCTTCATACGACCCAAACCATTAGCTACGACAGATCATTTTACCATTAAGTTAATTGGCAATTAATTGTTACTGCAGCAACAAATGAGAATAAAAGAGCTTTCTTCCAACCCAGTTTACTGCTGTAACATCTGTTGGTAAAACAACCTGCTTAAAATTTTCTGCTTAAAATTTTTGAGACTAAACTGCAGTATTGGCTCATTAAATATAAAATGGAATGGCAGATTAGTGACCACGTTTGACCAAATCTACAGGATTCAACAGTAAAGGGAGCATCTTGCTTCTTTTATATAGTGGAAGAAAACACGGCAGCACACAGAAAGCCCCAATTCCACATGCTGATCCATTTTACTACGGCCAGCGTGGACATGCACATGACCTGACTACTCTGTTAAAGGGGACAAAGACAGAGTCTCTGAAGACAATATGTTGTGTATAATAAGGGTTAGGGTTAAACTGTTCTTCTGCAGCGTGCAACCTCAGAGAACACCATCATTCTACCTGCTATGAAAAGAAAAGGGCACAAGCTTGAGATTTAGATTCTGGTCCTAAACTGTTCGAGCAATAAATCTGAGGTTTTATATATGTGAACAATGATTATTCCAGAAAATAGTCTGAAGCCAATGGGGCACATCTTCCTTAGAACATTACTCATTTTCTTTATACCTCATATTAGTTCAGAAGATCTTCTGTTGATATTGTTTATGCAGATAGGAAGCTCAAACGTGTGTACCAAGAATTGGAAACATTTTTGATTTGATCTATATTAAGCATTTTCTACTGTTTCTATGCAAATCAGTAGTCTTATTTAGCGATGAAAAATCCTTCAAATTGGTGCTCATGCAAGCTCAGGTATATTCGAAAGTGGCAACCACTGCCATAAGCCAAACAAAACAATCCTTTACCATTCTTACAGCAAACTTTCGGTGACGCCAGAAAGTCCACAACCTTTAGCTTTGCAGTGTCAAGGAGCTATAGCTCTCGAAAAAGCTAATTTGTACGTGTCGGCCTTGATGAATAGCACTGTCCACTCCAGCTACGGAGACACCCATACTCTGCAATATGCTTCACTGGAGCTCCCCCTATCTCCTGCCCACGCTTCCATAAACTCACTCTCCATTTTGGCCTGGCCTGACAAGCCGCCGATGCTATTTTTTTCCTGAGCTGCTCTCTCCCCAGACTGCCTGCAAAGAGCTAGCAGCCTACAGACCCGGTAATCTATTCCAGCCTCCGTTCCCCGGCTCTCAGAGGGCCTACGGAAATAAACGCACCACTTCCAGGCACTCGCGCCTCTCCGGGAAGCCATTCATGCCGGGCTGCTAACGGAGGCGCAGAAATAGCGGCGAGCCAGAAAAACAGTCCCCATAGTGTTTTTAACACAAGGTGAGAACGATTTTTAAAGGCAGGACCTTGAAAGGTGAACGGGAAGTTAGAATAGTTACGAGTTTTTGCTTATCAAGAAAAGGAAAGAGGTGGAATTTAATGGACCTCTTTTCGAACTTGTTGAGAGCAAGATTGGAATAGTGTCAGCGCAATTGCTATGACACCTGCTCATCCAATGTTTCTTCTGAAATTAAGGGTATTCATTTGAAAGTTTGTCCTTTTTTGCTGCACTGACAGCATCTACCCCTCTGGGAAGGCTTTACACTAGATGTTGGAACATTACTGTGAGGATTTGATTGCGTTCACCCCAAAGATTGTTAGTGAGGTCAGGTACTGATGTTGGATGATCCAAGGCCTTTTGCCCCAAGAGTTTGGTAAGTGTGGCAAAGTGTGAAAGCTGTATTCCAGCATGGAAGAGGCCCAGCAAACCAGTCCTTGGTTCTCCTGACTACGCAGGTTCACTGCAAGCAAATCCTGATGCAGTCTGCAGAGTCTGTGAAAGCTATCTGCCCCCAGTGCTGCACATAGAGTATTGTTATTGGTTCATTTTGTCATGCTATGGAGGCAGAAAGGGTTTTGAGGCATGTCTCATGCATCCAACTTGATTTAAAATCCTCCTAAGTGAGAGCAGCTACTCATTTGCAGGTTGCATGAGGACATGCCACACATTCGATAACAGCTGTCCATCACTGTGAGTGTCGGCAGCCAACCATAGGAACATAATGATAAAGGTATGAACTATTGTCAATTGCGATGCCACTACTGTCAAAAACAGCAAAGGGATGAGCCTATAATCAGCCATTTTGCCAGAAATGTGTGTACAGAGGTGGCATACGGAATTGCGTAATCAATCCATGGTTCGCTGATGTGAGAAAACAAAACAGCAATAATGAGCTCCTCACCAAAATGAGCCCAGAACCAGTTCTGGGTGTGGACTCGAGTATACATGGACAACTGTGAAAATGCCTTCAGGCAACACATTTTAAATGCAATAGGATACTATTGCACAAAAAGAAGCTGTTCTTAGGAGGCAGGTTAACGCATTTGACAAGTAGATAAAGATGAGACAGCAATTTGAGAGAGTCCAAAAGACAGAGACGGTTCATAACAATTTCAAAACTGATATACTGTACAATAACAAACCAGAAAGCTCTTTTTCACACTCAGATAGTGATAATCTTTGCGTTAAGTGTTCCAAAGGTTCGGGAACTAGCTTGCTGAATGAGTGACTAGAGAGGAAGCATCCTCGATATTGACTGGTCAGCTGTGGATAACATATGACGCTCTTTCGTGAGCGCTCGGCAGAAAAAAAGTTGAGAGTTTTTCAACCTAAATGTGCAGTTTTACAATGAAAAGCATATTGCACAGGTTAGAAGAGTTTTTCAGTTGTAGTAAGTGTTGCTCTATAGACAATAATGACAAGAAGTGCATTAGAGAGCTTGAAAAGGTGTCGTCTCAACCTTATTCAACTGATGCACATATTTAAATTAAGTAAATCATTTTTTTTCGGTGGAGCTGTGTCAGAGATGGATGATCTTTTGAGAGCTTTTCTTTCACAGTGCACCCGTGAAAAACAGACTCTTGAAAAAAACAGAGGTGGGTTAAGGACAGTGCAGGACTGAACTGTCACAGCAGTAACAGCTGAAAGAGTGAGATGGAAAGAGCTGATGGCCAGACTAAAACTCAAGAGCAGAAAATGAAAACAGGAATTATTCGGAACAGGAGAACAAAAAATGAACTACACAGGTGGCGGGTACAAAGACTCTGCAGTCGCACTGTCCTGACATCACCTCTCTAACACAGTTTACACAAGAATCACATCCTACACACACACACACACACACACACACACACACTGCTAGACTTCAAACACTGTTACTCCATCTGCTCTGCTCTGACCAAGGACAAACCTCTGGTTATTTTTAACACTCCAATCACCTCCTAGAGAGAGAGAGAGAGAGAGAGAGAGAGAGAGAGACAGAGAGAGACACAGAGAGAAAGAGACAGAGAAAAAGGTAGAGAAAGAGAGAGGGGGAGAGAGAGAAACAGAGAGACTGACAGAGAAATAAAGAAAAAGAAACAGATAGAGAGAAAAGGAAAGGAAGAGAGACAGAGAGAAAGAAAGCAAGAGAGACAAAGAGAGAAACAGAGACAGAAAGCGAGACACAGAGAGCGAGCAAGAGAGAGACAGAAACAGAGAGAGAGAAAGAGAAAGCAACAGAGATAGAAAGACAGACAAAGAGAGAGAAACAGAGAGAGACAGAGGAAGAGTGAGAGAGAGTGAAACAGGATTGTAACAGGATTGAAAGAGAGAGAGGGAATGAAAGAGAGAAAGAAACAGAGAAAGAGAGACAGAGGGATAAAGAAAAGAGAGAGGCAGAGAAAGAGGATTGTTGGGGGTGAGAGAGAACGGACAGGACAGAGAGGACAGAACAAATTACAACAGGGTGATGTTCAGCTCCTCTCTTTCTTTCCTCTTTGTCTTTCTCTCTCTCCCTTTCTTTATCACCTCCCCCCACCCCATCAGTGGATGTGGTTCAGTCAGTCTGCCAGCTGTTCAGAGTCAGTTTGGGTGTGTGATATGGTCGTTTATATGGTTGTCATTTCATTAAATACACTGTAGTTAATGTATTTAACCATATAATAACACAATAACATTGAAATCCACGGTGTATTTTTTTTTTATAAGTTACACTTTTTTGTCCAGCACCTGTTAAAAGAAAGCTATGGCTCTGCATTAAATACTATACCAAAACAACAATATTAACTCTAGACTTCTAAAGGTTAAGCAAATTTTGCTCAGTGCTTTCTTCTTTAGACTATAGACTTGTTAAAATCAGTTTCTCATTACAGCTCTCTTTTAAGGGTTTACCCAAAAGAACCCCCTTCCCCCAAAACCGTCCCTCTCTCCCTCACTTTAATTACCAAATATTAACTCTAGTTTCCCCCAGGCTCGTTTTAGACGCATAGCCATCCATTTGGAGCGGATTTCATTAGGAAACGCTTCTCTTACAGTAACAGGTCTGTGGGCGAAAACAGAGTGTGAATAAGTGATGAAGACAAAAAAAAATCCCCTGAGTGTTTCCAACTGCTCCCTGTCAGACGAGGGAGCGCAGAAGCCCTTTATGAATTTCCCTTCGTACTTTAATACCACCTCCTCCGATAGAGTAAAGTAGCTTCTACTATAATACCTTTTCTTCTTCCGTCAAAAATAGCATTACTGTTAGACGACATGGTGGTCCTCTATCTTTAGCTCGTCGGCTGTTAGTCGAAGCTGATAGATCTCGAGGGTGCTGTAGGAGCCGGTCCTTTACTCCAGCCCAGATTGGTTAATTTCACCGAGTGGATGGCTTGGACCGCCCGGGGAGGCGAGCCTGTGCTTCCTCCGAAATGATTTCAAGCTTTATTGCGTCTCCTGAAAGAGAAGGGGGCGGCCATTTTTGCAGGAGTAAATCCTCTGTCCTCGTCTGGCCGGTCTGCTTTGCGAGCGGGGAAAAAGGACAAAGACCTAAAGCGGTTATCTGTTCCGGGAACTGGAAATAACCTTATGGCCGCGCGGCTGTCCGTGAGGACGGACGGAAATTGGAAAGTGGAGTTTAGGAGGGAGATTAAATGCCTCCTCTCCTCTCCTTTCTCGCTCTCTTCTTCTCTCTCTCCACAGATGATGGGGTTAGGGAAGCCATTGTCCCAGCCTTTTCCCTTAGGCCCTCTCTGCCTCACTGAAGAGGAAGATGAAGAAGAAGAAGAAAGTGTGCTGACAGCATTGTCCTGCACCCAAAAAGTCATAAAGAAAGAGTAAAAGACTTCGAGCTAGAGCCTCGCGCTGGAGCAGAGAGCATAACGTGCTCTGCTAAACAGCGAAAAAGGCAAATTCATGCTTCTGCACAGGGAAGAGCTGCTATGATCCGATATCTTAACCAAGCCTGAAACTACTGTTTTAGACGCAGGGCCGTATTATAGAAACGTTCTATCTGTTTGTCTTAACTCAAGATCTGACAGGTCAAGATAAGATTTTTCACAAATTCGTATTACAGAAGCAAATCTTATCTTGATTTAGGAATCTTATCTTATCTTACAGCATCTTATCTTATCACAAGTTAAGAAATCTTAACTAATTCAATCGAAGTCGACAATCAACTGTCACGTCTGTTACCTAGCAACTGACCACAAATGCTCAGCTGAAACGTAAACACGTAATCAATGTAATTAAGCTAGTTAGCCAGGCACCTAACATTAGCTACTGTTACTGATTTAAGAAGGTCAAACAAAACTAAATCGCGATAAACTGAAAGTTAAGAATATTGTTTCAGCGCTTCAAGCTGTTTATCAGGGCGTCACCGTCTCCAGTTTCAGTTTCATTTCCCAAACACTTTAGCCGAGCGCACTAAGGTTATTCCTCCTAATAAACGGGTAAAAACTCACAAGCCAAAGCACCGTTTTTGATGTAGATAAATGTAGCATCATTATGCTGGTTATAATAAACTATGCTGCCTGTCACTGCATAAAACAGTAGAAACATACGGTTAAAACAGAAGTTAAGAAGCTCTGGTGTTTATCTTAGTTAGGATAGAATTTAGGAAATGTTGTAAAGTTAGGGTGTTTCTGTAATACTGTTTTCTCATCTGGAGTTAATGGATAAGATTATGAACTTAAGAACTGCTGTTCTGTAATAGCTTCTGTCCTAAATTCAGTCCTAACTGAAACTGTCATGGTGACTAAACAGATAAGAGTTTCTGTAATATGGCCCGATCTATCCAGACACAGTCGATAAATGAGCCTAAATGAGTAGTAGTAACTTCTCCCATAAGCCTGCTCTGGGCCTCCCCAGCCAATCACCGCAGCTCTCCCAGCCTTTCTCAGCATCATCATCATTAAATCAGATGTTTTTTCTACTCTACTCTATACCACTTAATTCAATTTTACTCTGTCCCATTCTGTCCTATTCTAATCTATTCTACTGTATTCTGTTCTAATCAATTCTCTTCTATTTTGTTCTGTTGAATTTTATTCTATCAGATTCTCTGCTCTATTCTTTCCTCCTGTGTTCCGTGCTATTCTGTTCTGTGCTGTTTTATTCTAATCTATTTGATTGCATTCGGTTTTTCCATTCTGTTCTGTTGTATTACATTCTGGTAAATTCTATTCTTTTTCATTCCTTTCTGTTCTGTTCCAAGTTCATCTATTCCATTCTATTCAGTTCTACTTTATTCTATTTTATTATGCTCTGCTTTTTTTCTTCTATTCCATTCTGACTGTTTTATTATACTCTATTCAAATGCATTGCGTTCCACTGTATTCTGTTGATCTCTTGCATTAGGTTCTGTCCTATTTTGCTCTGCTTTGTTTGATTCTTTTCTGTTCTGCTCGTTCTGTTCTATTCTGTTTTTTTTTTGTCTATTCCACTTAACTCTATTTTTTTTGTTCGAGTGCATTCTGTTCTATTCTATTCTACTCTATTGCTCTGTTCACTTTCATTTTGTTTTCTTCTATCCTGTTCTGTCTGTTTGCCTCAAGTCTATTCTGTTCTACTATGTTCTAGTCTATTTTGCTTTCTTCTGTTCCATTGTATTCTATACTATTGCATTCTGCTTTGTTCTGCACACTTAAAAAAGATGGTTCTTCAAGGGCTTTTTAGTACAGGCAATGGTTCTATTTAGAATATATACAGAAACATCTGCATGCTTAAATGGTTTTTTGCATGGTGAAATTGTTCTTCAGATTGATGGAGAATGTGTGATATGTGGTTCTACATAAAATCTTAATAAAATGGTTGACAAGATTGACACTGTAACAATAGCAGAATCCTTTCTGGTGCCATATATGACTACTTTCAAAAAGGTTCTGTATAGAACCATTTACAAGACATACAAGACATACAATCAATCTGAAGAACCATTTCACCTTGCAGTGCAAAGCACACCGTAAGCATGGAATGGTTCTACATAGAACTCACAATTTTGAAAAGAACCACTGCCTTTACTAAAGAACCCTAGAAGAACCATCTTCTTTTAAATGACATTCTGTTCAGTTTTGTTTATTCTGTTATACTCTATTCTGTTTTTCTATTCTATTCTATTCTATTCTTTTACAAGGTTAAAGTAACTCTAAGCATGTTCCCTCGTGTGAAGGTGCTTGCGTGCTGCTGTCCGCCAGAGGCGATAGGGAGGCCTGAGTAATTATGTGTGCGCTGAGGCACAAGCTCCAGGTCCAGAAGAGAGTGCTTTCGGTTCAGCAAACACGCACACATTCATCACACTGCGCCCTCGCACAGCCAGCAGGCCAAAACACTGTGACCTATCGCATTAATCACACGCACACATACACACAAACAGCCTTTACAGAGCGACTTCAGAATATCCGCTCAGCAATGCAGAAACACACAGTGAAGCAAAGGAATTCATTACTGACCTCTAAGCACAAAGCTGTTGATGAAAAAAAATAACACAAAGTGAAGGTGAGGGAGAGACACAGAAAGAGAGAGAGAGAGAGAGCAAGAGATGCTTGCATAAGTCCTGCATTTGCATTAATGTGCACCCACTCTTTCTCCTGCGGCACAGAAGCTCACCTCTCCTCCCTCCTCTCCACTGAGTGTCTATGTGGTTGTGATCTCCTCTCTGTTTCTGCTCTGGGCTGCAGGTCTGAAAAACTCTAATTGACAGAGACTGATGGAGTGCGAATGCCTCAGAGACTCGAAGTGCTATCTGTCAATTAGACATGCCTCTCTGCCCCCCAGCACCAATCAGACGCTGCTCTTGGCCCTCCCGCCGCTTCCCAGGCCGTTCTCCAATCGCCCACGGCACTGTCACTCAGACGGGACCCTGAGCTCATCAACCTCCTGCCAAACTCTCAGCGCTGCGGAGACGAAAAACTGAAATACATACAAAGCCGATCAAACAGTCCCGAACCACGGAGGCGAGTGTGTGCTGAGCTGACTGATTCTTTAGGAACTCACAATATATGGGTGAGCGATGTATTATCACAGAAAATCAGGGAAATTATTATTAGCAAATTACAGCTGAATGTTACAACCGATAATTTGGCATCCTAATTTTAGCCTGCACTCTATTCTGTTCTATTCCATTTTGCTCCATGTTAATCTATTCCATTCTATCCTGTTCCAGTTTAATCTGTTCTGCTCTGTTCTACTCCATTATGTTCTATTCTATTCTATTGATGCATGTGGTCACTAGTGTTTGCTATTTCCCATCTTTGCAACTCAATCAGAGAGATAGCATGGTGAATAACACTGTGCCCCACACATTCTCCATCCAGTCGGGAACACCACCAATACACAAATAAGAGTCCTTGGGCAAGACTCATAACATTACATTCACTTACCATTGTGAGTAACACCAATTAATGTAAAATATATACAAATATGGGTGTCTACAATAACTGTCATGTCTAATTCAGTTATATAAAATGTCTTGGCTATGTAAAATGAATTAATAATCTATCCTTAACCTGTCTTATGCTCATGTATTATAGCGCGAAAAATCAGAGATCCCATTTCCTACTCTTTTCTTGTACTTTTACCTATTTCCCCTGAGGTCCACTTATAACGTTAGTGTGGTTTTATGTGTCATAACTGGGCTCCCGAGTGGCACAATTGTTTAAGTGCTGGCCCTATCATCAGGAAATCGTGAGTTCGATCCCTGGTCCATGGTTGCGAGTGCAAGAGAGCCCAATCAACCCCGCTCTCTCTGGGTGGGTAGGATGGACCCCTCCATCTCCCCCCATCACCCAGCATGATGCTGGGAAGCTTAGGCATCTGTTAGCCACCGTAACAGAACCGGCAGATGGTGCTGTACCCCAAGCGCGTACAGCTGTTCAACGATGTTGTGCTAGTGGCAGTTCGAAGAGATGCAGTGGCACTTCACACACTTCCTGGAGGAAGCCTAACTAGTGGAGGGAATTGGATATGTGTAAATTGTCATAATTCATTTGATATGACCATCTTGTTAACCTTTAGAATTGAAAGCTGTTTTTGTTTGTATTTTTGCCTTTAAGACCTTTATATGTAAATACACTCTGTTCTGATTGGCTGCCATGCATTTTGTCTCTTTCAAAAAGCAGTCCAGGTTAAAACACTCAGTGTGAACAGGCCAGGCTAAACTGATGTAGGCTGAATAGGCGGATGTAAAAGCACTGGTTTTCATGACGTCACAAAAACAAGGTATTCAAAATGGCCTGTTTTAGCAGCTCACTTTCCAAATACCGGCAGTTTGGACTGGGAAGTGAACGGTATGTCTTGAAGGTTTAATGATGATTACATACTACAGCAAACTCTTTTATTTCATAAAAGTGAAATTTCACCTTGAACTGATCAAGTATTACCATTGGTATAAACATACAGAAAGGTCCCAACACAGAAATCTACCAAGTGTCAGCAATGAGACGTTCAGTTTGACAGGGCTAAAGTACGAGAGCCTTTATGTGGGCCCACTCTTCAATTTCTAACTCTCATAACTACATTAGTTTCATAGCAGTTACTGAATGATTTATAGTAGTTGCTACATAATAAGTCATAAGATTAATAACTCAATAATAAGCCTGCACTTTAAGGCAGCAACTGCAGCCTCCAGCTTCAAGGCTTTAGTATTCCAGTCTGCAGTGCTCGCTGCCCAAATGCTTCACTGGCTCTCGCACCAAACACACACACACTCTGCGAACCTCTGACTGCTGGCTTGGACTTCAAAACACTGCCCGCCCCCATCTGCCTGCTCCGAGCCGTTCCCCTCCACTGATCAGTCATGGCCGCCTTCCACGTTAGCTGAGTCATCTGTCCCTGTCATAGCTGGCAGATGTGACGAGCCGCCATCAGGGGCGTCCATCTCCACTGTTCTGAGACCAGCTCTGCTGCTCGTTTTGAAATGGCCACAAGGGTTGGGATTTGGTGTAGGAAAGCAATGGTAGATCAGAGTGGAATCGGACCAGCTGAGGTGGATTTTAGCATTATGGTATAACCAGGATTCTATAAGGCGAGCAAAACGCTCGCATTTGCTCCTTCTTTTTTCAACAATGAGACCAGAAATTTGATTTAGGAGCCCCTGTGTGAGAAGAGATGTTAACCTGAATAGAGTTCCACTTCATTATGTGTATTCATTCTGCTTGACTACAAACATGCAGATTTTATTCAACAACAAATGCCACTGGCCTTGGATGCTACTATATTTAGAGGTCATGGTGATAAAAATTAGCCTATTGGCTGATCGCGCATGTTACAAGAATGTCACAAGGCCTGCTTAATAACTAACCAGCATAGCTGTGAAGTCTCAGTTTAGTTAAAAATGGTTAGTTTACACTAAGACTCGTGTCTTTCGCCTATGCTGAATGTAAATCTCAGGGTTAAAAAGTTACTGTGCGCTGAACAAAACATCCAGCAGCTAAAGCCATATTTCCACTGTATAGTACGGCTTGACTTGACTCAACTCACTTTTGGTACCAGCTGCTTCATTTTCCACTGCAGATGTAGTATCCCCTCAGTGTGGCTGGTCGTCATAGCGACACCAAATGAAACTGCTGTGATGTGAAGGAGACAAATTTTGTTCAGAAGAGGCTGATAGTAGCAAGACAAAAGACTGCTGAAAAAACAGTAGAGTCTGGGAAATACTACATCAGAGTTAAGATGACGAGACGATTCTGGTTGCTCAAAAAGGCGACGCAAGAGACTACGCTAACCTGGTGGCTAACATTAGCATATACGTTTCGCAAATCTCTCCAACCAATCAGTAATCTGCAGAGTTTTTTGCACCTTTTGGCATCGGCTCGGCTTGCTTGGAACCTCGAAGGAGATGGTGCCAAAAAAGTATTGGGTACCAGGTATCAACTTTTCCTAATGGAAGACCAAACAAAGGCAAAGACAGTCGAGTCGAGCCTTAAAATTTAACTAAAAAAATATGCTGTTGCATTGCAATACATTTAATTTATGTTACATAGCTTTATATATGGTTGTATAATTAATTACATGGTTAGCACACAATGAATTTCACTAACAACCAATTTACATTCTGTACCACCAAGGCTTGAGTCTGCACTTTGAGCTTTTTTCTGTTTGTTGAAATGTCGAAGAATGAGAAAAACATGGCAAAAACGTAAAGGATCATTCTTCTTTACACACAACAACTTCTCATGCAATCCAGATCATAATAAAATATCTCCTCTTCTAATTACAAACACAAACATGGTATGAAATTTTCTGCATTTTTCACAGATTTGGGAATCCAACTGCTTGTTTAAGTAAGAAATAATTAAATAAATAATTCAATAAAATGGAGTAAGAGGTGTTTTAAAATGTATAAGCTAAACAACAACAACAAGAACTAAACAGTAAACAGTAACTACACATCTATATTCTCTGGCTATTTCTGTCTTGTGCATCTACGTTTTTCCCCCAAACAAATACAATCAACTTACAATAAAAGACCACAGAATCCCAGATTTACCAAAATAATGTGCATGGAGCTCCGTTCTAAAGGTTATATTAATCCTCAAAGAAACTTCAACACACACAAACACACACAGATCTGGGTCACATACAGCATTAGCATACTTCCATTTCAAGTTCATAAACAACAGAGAGAAAGAAATTAATCATCCCAGCCAAGAGGAGAAGGGAAGTTAGTTCCTTGAGAGTTTGAGGTCTGGCTAGATGGGAAAAGTAAAAGAGTTCACAACTTTTATTTAAGACATTATCACTGTGAACCATAACGTCACACTCTTACAAATAAAGGTGCCAAAAAGGGTTCTCCAAAACGATAGAACAATGGTCACCAACCCTGCTCCTGAAGATTTACCTTCTTCTGGAGATCCAACCACAATCTGCCACAACTGCTCCAGCTAATAAACTTCTTCAGAAGATCACATGTATTAGTGTTGGATAAACTTGGAACTAAACTCTGCAGGAAAGTTCCCTTAGGAACTATCGGTGCACTGATACCTTATAGTGACACCTGATCCTCTAGAATCTGTCACATACTGGGTACCAGTATTGACCCTAACTCCATCTAACTACTTTATAGGTGCCTAAAAATCCTGATACCGTATACAATTCCACTTCTAAAATATTGTATTTAAACAATGTTATGATAAATGTAGTGTTGTGAACTTTTCAGTTAGCACCACAATACCAGCTTTTAACTGGTAGCACTTAACTTAAGATGAGCATCTTAAAGTAGACTATCATACTCCAACTAAACAAATACCCTACTACCCACTGTCCAGCAGCTCAGATCACTTGGATAGCAAGCTTTTCACGTTAAGAATACCCAAAAATGAAATTTGTAAATGAGAATTATATTTGTAATATAATACGCAAGCAACCCAAGTAACTGTTTAGGCATTACCCTCAACACAACTGAAGACAAGCCAAGAAACAGGCAGGTGTTTTGCACACTGTGGACAGCACCCAAATGGGTTGCTACTTAGCTCCAGTCTGAGGCGACTAATGTGATAGATAGAAAACGTAGGCAGACAATAAAGTGGCTGGTCTCCCCGTTCTAAATGGGATTCAGAAGTCTGTGTGAACCCAAGCGCGATAAACAGGCCAACGCAGTCAATTTTCCAGTGGATCAGAGACGAGAAGAACTGAAATTAGAAAGAGAGAGTGAGAGGAGGACAGCGAGAGAGGGGGTGGTGGTACGAGAAGCAAAATGAACAGAAAGAAGAGGGACTGTAGAGACGTGGGTGCCTTGTTGATGTTTCTGTAACGCTACAGCTACTTTAAACTCACGTCTACTCACACAGGTGCTATTACACATACTGGTATTGCAAATCTATTAGTTTAAACCTTGCATAGCACGGCAGTAATACAGCTGAGAAGAACAGCAACAAAAGCATAAATGAAATTATCAAAAAGGGAGGAAAAAGTTAGGAGTGGGTAACTGAATACCTGGTAAACCATTTGACATTTATGTAAAGACATTTGAAATTGGTGAAATCAGTATTTAGATGTTTGTTGTGTTGTCTTACGGAACGTCAGCCTAACAATTCAGTGACAAACCCAATTTTATGTTTTTTATGTTTTAACAGGGCTGTAAAGTGCAATTCTTTGCTTGTTGTTGTGATTAAGTGTGTGCACTATACTTTTTAAAGTGCTTAATGTGAGCCATAGTAAGGAGTATGCTGCCAAGGATGTGATGAAGAAGTATGAGGAATAACGTCAGACGCTAACTAGGACCATAAACAATGAAAAGATATACAGTATTTCTCTGTTCTCCATGTTAACAAACTAATGTGTTGGTTTATCATCCATGACAGAGAAAAGAGTTCCCTTTATCTGGCTAGCTTTAGTGTTAACTCATAAGTTCATCTGAAAAGGCCTCTTGACTATTTGTGAATATAAAGCAGCGTTTTCTCCTTGTAAGCTGTTACATTTTCCTCTGTGCTACAGAATTTTTCAGCCTGCTAGCACCACTACAACCATTTAAAATGTGCAGCCATGTTCAATGATCATTGGGGAACCATACGGGCCTTCTTGGCCTTCAGAGAAGGCCTCATGAATTCTGGCAACTAAAAAACAGGCTAAAAAGGCTACTATTAATACCCTATTTCATTGTTAAGTTTTGGTTGGAAACAAAAGGCTTAAAATCTTGGAACATTGTTCTGTCAGGATTACCATCTCCACCCATCCTATCTAGGTAGATACAGCTAAGCTAGCTCTCTCATTGGTCAGGCCTTCAGGAACTGGACCAAATGAATGCATTAGCTCAGCACTGATGTGCCACAGGGGCTGGAGCAAAACCCAGACACTCTTAAAAATAAAAGTCCAAAATGGCACCAAAAAGGAATTTCTGGAGTGATGCCATAGAACAGGGGTCAGCAACCCAAACGTTAAGAAGAGCTATTTTGTCCTTTCAACAACAGCCACAACATTACATATGTCCATTTTACCGTCTTGGCTGTGAATACATATAAGTATGTACTAATGTACTAGTAAAGGCCAAAAAATACAACATAAACGAAAACCAAGACTTCCTTTGCTCTGCTTTAAGCTTTAACTCAGCTATGGGTGCTTTTCTCGCATCTCCAGCAGGAAGCTTTTCAGAAAAAAAAAGTAGAACCGTTTCTTGTAAAATGTCTCTCAACATTCGAAAATACAAACAAGAAGCTGGCAAACGAGAAGCTGACTTCAGCTTCAAGACTTTTTACTGTTTGAGACTTTCTCGTTGCAGATTAAACATATCAGGAAACCAGCTGAGTGATTATAAATGCAAATAAGTCCATTCGTCTCCAAATCATCAATGTCCATCTTTTCTTTTTCTTCGCCATTTCGTTAGCTACTAACTTGAGCGAGATTGATGTCTGCGCTACTCTGAGACTAGAAGTCTGTGTGCCAATCTTCAGGGTTAAAGGGTGAATTAGCAGATTTAGGCTATATTTATAACTCCATATATATATAACTCCAGCGTTTCAGAGCATTTATTGTTAAAACTGTGTTAGAATGATCAGCAGAGCATTATTTTTATTTTCAGGTTACCTGAAAAAAAAAAAGGTAAATGAGAATGTGTTTTAGATGTATGGGATTGAATACTATAAAAGTTCTATAACAGCTGAGCAATTTATCCTTTTCATATTAAGATTGCAACTTGTAAAAGTGAAACGTTTAAGAGAATTTTAATCATATTCTACATTATTCAATGTTGTCTTTAGTTCTAATTGGGGGAAACTAAACCTAACAAAGCTGTTTCAGCTCTAGGTTCTATGCCAATTAAAGGTTTTTCCTAGAATCTTGCATCCACTCTAAAAACCTTTTACCAACTTTTATATATAGGAGTGTAGGAAATATGGATAGAGATAAAGAACGCAGGAGAGAGCAGAGAAAGAATAAAATGATCAAATCCAGAGTGGCATCTGGTCATCCTGCCGGCAAAAACCTCCATTTCACTTTAATGAGAGGACAATGTTTAGAAGAATGGGAGCATAAGAGATGATATAATGATTGCGTCTCTGAAAAAAACGCAGACCTCAGAGTGAAGGGAAAGAAGCCCCTGAGGATGACGATGATGATGGTCGAGTAGAACACAGCAGCAAAGTGCTCGTTAAGGCCACTCGTTAATGCAGCTCGTTTATGGTCTGCTCTAATGAGACATTAAGGCAGGAAACTCGGTAATTAACTTCATCGGCGCTTCACACAACTTCACTTGATCCTCGTTTCTCTCTGTTTTCCCTCAAACCGCTCATATTTAGAAGAGCGCTCTACAGTTAATGGGCTGACGCCATAGTATTTTATGAAATAGCCCAATGGTCTGTTGTAAAACCTTGTTATTGTCACTGTTTGGCTGGATTAAATCTTAGAACCATACACTGTAATACTGAATTTAATATAGTTTTAAGGTTCAGAGATATGGAGATACTGTCCTCGGTACAAACGTTTACATTGTGTGAAACTTTCATGATGAATGGACCAATAGAAATACCCCAAAACTAGGCCTACTTGGAATAAAATCTCTTTACATTATCTTACATTAAGTTAAAAACATTTTTGCCCTCTTCTGTAAAGTTACCCTTTGCAGATACAGCAACAAAATGTATGACTGGCTAGCCAACACTGAGGTCCAGAATTAGAAATAATTTGAATTACTCTTTTATGGTCTATGTGAAAAAAATGCCTATTTCTAGCATTTAATCTACTCTTCTCCTTTAATATGATTTATCAAGCTGCTGTTGCATTTATTTTGATATGTGAAAGGTTAAAAAAATTTTAAAATGAGGATTTTTGTTTTGTTAGTGTCGCAAACTAGCATTTTGAGCAAGCTAACACATTAATTGGAATATACTTCACACTTCAGTCACCTTTTATTTCTATGAAATAAACCAGTAATAAGCCTACAGCAGTAATAAGCCTATAGGAATGTGAACTGCATTCTGATTGTGCATGCACGCTCACTAAGAAACTATCACAGGGCGTCCAAAATTAAAGACAGCATGGTGCTTCTTTTATACAGTGATAAAAACATGGCAGCACACAGAAAACTCAAATTCTACAAGCTGATCCATTTTACTATGGTCAATATAGGCATGCACCAACTACTCTAGGGGTAGATTTTAATGAGCTAAAGGGGACAAAGTTAAAGTCTCTGAATGTTAGCCCTGTCTAAACTTAGACGTTAGGATCTGATCGGTTTAACGGAGGTAAATTTAAACGCAGAAGCAAATTATTATCTCGCGCTTATTTAGGTACTGTTTTCTCTTCTCTTGGCTTCCCTTCTCTGCTATTCTGAGAAACCCGGCAAAAATGGTCAATGAAAGCACAAGAGAAATCAAAATAACAAAGGCACTGAAAATCTCATTTGCATTTTCAATCATTTCAATTTGAAATCAATCTATATGAAGATGCAGTGATCACTGAGGCAGTGATTTCATTAAATTTGCTGGTGTTCACCACAGAAGCAGAACAAGACACAGGCAGTGAATGAAATTCCAGAAGAGAAAGAATTCCGGTTTGCTAATTAGAAGTCCAGTTGCCAGGAAACAGCGCTAAGAGAAAAAGATCCACACACAGGTAGCCAGGATGAAGGACATTATTAAGTTATTTTTGTCTCCTGACAGCACAATGGTTCTGCCTGACTTAAAATAGGCAAACACCTGGCAACCGCAAAAACACTTGGCAACCGCAGCCCAGCTAGTTGAGCTATCGGTCGTCATAACACCTAGTCTAAGGTGTGGTAGAAAATAACATTCCTATATGATCAGCAATTTAAAACATACTACGAAGTACTGCAAGTCAATATTACTCATAAAGTAGAGCTAGACTACCTCAGATGGGTAACCTGAGGTCATATTAATGACCATCTTCAGCTGCATCTCAACAGTAGAGCAATAATGGAGAATTAAGATAGCAAATCTCATTTCTGTAAAACAGCAACATGCTTAAAAAAAAAAAAGATCCTTATATAGTTCCCTGTAGTGATTGATTTAAAGTCCTCAACAGCATAGTGGATAACACAACACCCCACACTGGGGAGAGGGGTTTGTTTCCCTGTTCAGGCAGAAATAACACTGCTGTATGAATAAGTGTACATGGGCGAGAGCCCTCAAGCTACACATGCTTTCCATTGTAGTTACATACCTCAATGTTTACAGATATATACATGCATTTAGTATGCAATCCGTCACTGTGCACCAGACAAAGCCTGGACGACATTAAAAGTAGGCCTACGATTTCAACACTGGATGGGTAAGTGAGAAGAAAATATGGAAGAAAAAAGCTGTATGTTCATGTGACAGAGAACGTGTGAAGGAAAGCGTTCCATTACTTCAAATTTGTTCCAACAGGGCTTGACCACAGATGTCTGCGGCCTCCTGTCTGCCTCAGACGAAAGTATCAAAAAGAGTGCATGAGGCTGTTTAAATTATAGGTAGAAGCAGGCTCAATATCTAGATCAGAGACTAATTGAAGAAAAGGTTGTCAAAGTCTCCCAAGGAGAATGAACTCAGCATACTGAGGTGACGGTGGCACATCAGGCAGGAAGCATAATTTTTGATGCGCAACGTTGGGCTTTTTTCACTGCAGTGAAGTTCAGCGCATCAGCAAAAACCCTGTTGGCCTCAGGCTAGTGCCATCAACATATAATACAGCAAATGATGAGATAAGCAAAAGAAAGTGGAGGATGTAAGGGTTCTGAACATGGTTAAGGGTACATAAAAGGCTTGATCTCACTGGGAGGTACAAGGGGGTTCTCAATAGAGATGTCTTGATCGAGTGTTTTCACCCTGATCTCTCACATTTTGACTATGCAGAACAGTTAATGATCAGACAGTAGGTTCATTGCAGTGATAAATAAGAGGAGAAAACAGAGCTCTGATTGACAGTAACATGGTTCTTACATATAGCAGTGCACTGGCACTAAACAAAAGTTGCTTGAAAGAAAATTTGGCAAATATGTTTTACTACTCAAAAGTAGTCAGGGGAAATCTGAAAGTTGGGTTAAACCAGTAGGTTTTAGTTTCAGATAAGGCTTGAGTGATGGAGGTTGCACCTTCAAATGAGCTACTTAATGAGCTAAAACTAACACTAGAGCTAACAGGCGCAGTGTTAGATTGCGACTTGTGGGATTCTACATGAGATTTCTTTACTCTCAATGGATGATGAGCAGACATGTTAGTCTGACACGGTATTACTAAAAGCTAATATTTGCATGTGTACAACTGACACCGCAATACAGTAAAACCAATTCAATGCAGTTAAGCACTTAGCTAAGGTTTACTCTAAAAATGCATGAAATAACTCAAGTCTCGGAGAAGGACCACGGCTGAAGCTCCTCTTGCTTCTTAATGTAATTCAATTATCCCTCTCTACCTTTCATTTCCTGTGAAGTTTTTGCACCACACCATTCCCCCATCTCCTCCCAGTTTCCAGTCCTATCTCTCAGTCTTATCTCTGTTCATATGTAAAACACAGGCAGATATTACAAGCGTTAAGCTGTTTTATTTTGCACTTTAAAACAGTTCAGCACTGCAGACATTCAGTCTGCTTGTTAACTTCTGAAAGTGTTTCACTGCTATAGGTTGTGGATAACATCTGTTTAGGTCAACTTTACAGCAGGACTGAATAGAGCATATGGGCATAAAACAGTTTAACAAACGGTAAGAAGTTGATTGAGCCAATTCTCATCCAAAGTTTCTTCTAAAATAAAGAATATTAATAGGGAGTTTTCCCTTCCTTGCTGCAATAATAGCTTCTACTCTTCTGGGAAGGGTTTACACTGGATGTTGTAACATAAATACCACTCCAACTCAACAATGGTGCCTCATCACTCCTGAAAACACTGTTCCAATGCTCCACAGCCCAGTGCTGAAAGCTTTATACCCCTCCAGCCAATGCTTGGCATTGGCCATAGCGACCTTAGGCTCATGTGCAGCTGCTCCAGAGCATCCCATTCTACTCTATGTTTTTCTATGGAGATGTGAGCACAACTGAATATCTGTGTGAAGAACAGGTGCACTTAGCTTAAAGTAGCTAAACTCACTAATTAGAAGGGCTGCCTGGATACTTATGGACATTTCAGAATCCGAAAGAACCGAAAATCACTTGGAGTCAAGAAGCAGTGATATAGGGATATGACTACAGATGGAGAAAGAGGAAGAGAGGAGCCGATAATGAAGTATGATTGAGCGAGACAAATGGAAAACAAAGAGGGGGAGAGGGGTGAGCGAGAGAGGGACAGATAGAGAGAAAGTGAGAGAGAATCACTGCTAATGAAGTATGATTGAGAGAGACAGATGGAAAACAGCCAAAAGGGAGGACGAGGGGCATCATGCCATGTGGAATGAGGGGAGGGAGAGAGAGCGAGGGAAAGAGTGAGAGAGGGAGACTGATAAAGAGATCAGTCGCCAGGCAGGTGAAAGCTGTTGACAGCTTATTTCCAGCAGCATCCTCTCTGACCCTCGTCTTCCCTGATGCAGAAAAAAAACACTGTATCTCTCTCTCCATCCCCCTCTCTCTGGCAGGGAGGATAGGGCGTCGCTCATGGACGATGAGAGGGAAAGAGATAAGAGAGAAGGGCCCGGCAGACAGGTGTGTCACTGACCCATCCGTCATTACGTGTCAGACTCCACTGGCTAAGTCATGACCAGGACACACACATGCCACACTCGGAATTGGAGATCATACACTCCTTTATTACTTCCCTCCCTCTGCACATCTCTAAATGACGGCTCAATAGGTGCCTCTGGCCTCCAACGCTGGTCCCCTGCCTGTCTGCGCTTTTGACAAGAAGGAAATTGCAGTCCCTGCACACATGGCGAAGGTGCTATTTCAACATCCGCACAAATTGCATCGAGCCATTACATGCACTTATCTCATAGCAGGCCATAGGTCAAATGAAATGGTCCCACAAATGGCAGCGCGATTGAAGGATTTGTTAAAGCAGCACAGCAAAAAGGGCACTGCAGGCATTCCAATATCACATAACATAACCCCTTCACGTACAGTACTGTGCAAATATCCACAGGCCATCTTTCTTTTATTCAATGGTCAAAACTGCTATTAAGTTCTAAATAGTCATGGTTCTGCATCAGGAAAAACACAAAACATGCATCAATCAGCCACTTTATTAAGTACACCTACTTTGTGTCTACACGTCCATTTTATCAGCTTCACTTACTATATAGGTGCACCTTGTAGTTCTACAATTACAGACTGTAGTCCATCTGTTTCTCTTCATACCTTGTTAGCCCCCTTTCACCCTGTTCTTCAGTGATCAGGACCCCCAAAGGACCACCACAGAACAGGTATTATTTGTGTGGTGGATCATTCTCAACGACACTGACAAGGTAGTGGGATGTTATTGTGTGTTTTGTGCTGATATGAGAGTTTTTAAACACTGTGTCCACTTACCGTCCGCTCTATTAGACACACCTACCTTGTTGATCCACCTTGTACATGCAAAGTCAGCGACAGTAGCTCATCTGTTGCTGTAGCTCATCTGACATCCATTTCATCAGTGGTCACAGGATGTTGCCCACATGATGTTTATGGCTGGGTATTTTTGGTTCCTGGACTATTCTCAGTCCAGCAGTGACACTGAGGTGTTTAAAAACTCCAGCAGCGCTGCTGTGTCTGATCCACTCGTACCAGCACAACACACAGTAACAAGCCACCACTACGTCAGTGTTACTGCAGTGCTGAGAATGATCCAGCACCCAAACAGTACCTGCTCTGTGAGGGTCCATGAGGGCCCTGACCACTGAAGAACAGCGTAAAAGGGTGCTAAAAAAGTATGCAGAGAAACAGATGGACTACACTCTGTAACTGTGGAACTACAAGGTGCACCTATATAGTAAGTGAAGCTGATAAAATGGACAAGTGTAGATACAAGAAGGTGCACTTAATGAACCGGTCTGTGTTTAGTTATTGAGATTACACAGAAGCAATAACAACTTATTATAACATCACATTTTTTCAGTATTTAATGTTCATTTTTTCAGTATTTAAAGTCTTACATGGTTGTTAGGAGTCCCATTTTCTCTAAAACCTATTTTGTAAACTCCTGTTTTTTGCTTCTTTTCTTTTGACTGAAACTTCTCTTATGCGAGTAGATCCATCTATTCTCCTCAGAAATATCTCCTGAAAATGCAGAACTTGTGCTTAGTGGCTGTTTTGACTGGAAATTAATAAACAAATGCTCTCTTTTACAAAGTACTGTACATGGTACAAAAAACAATGTGACTAATTAAGTAATTAAGTAATTAACACACAAATCACATTACTGTTGCCTCTTTTGATCTCTTGACTGTTATTTGTCTGGATTTCACTGCTTTGTTGGTGAAGAGAACTGTGATGTGCATGTGTGTGCAGGCTAGCCAAAGTGTTTTGGGAGATTCAATTACATCTTCAAAAGCGTCGCTGTAATCTGCTCAGGGGGAGTTTGTGTGGATTAGCCGCCACGCTGTGGCCAGTGTAATCCCTGCCCCCAATATAGGCTACAATACAATAAGAGGGGGAAAAGAGAGAGAGCAATATACTGCTGTCTATAATACTGACACACAAATTCATTAAATGGGGATGAAAGAATCCCCGCTCATGATATCAGCCAGTTGTTGGAGATTTGAAGCTTGGCTGCTTAATGTTTTGGAAAAAATGCAACACATCCATATTAATAGGCAATATAAACAATAGAAACAGGCTGGCCTATAACCATAACTCTGTTGTTTCATTTCTGTAATTAACAGTCTAATCCACTTCCTTTCCTTTGGTTAAGTGGCACAAAGTGTATTTCCTCCTCACCCTGCAAGTGTCCCTCCAGCTTCTTTCTTACATGCTTCCTTATCCGCTAACCAGACTTAGTGCAGGGCTTAGGCCTAATGGCAGACCTGCCACAGGACGTGGCTCTGCTGGGAGGATATAGGACCTGCCTTTATCTCAATAACAGCAATCCAAACACTGGTCTTGGATCAGTAACTTCACCGAGAATGATATCATTGACATTTCCTAGCCAGGGCAGGAGCATGCAGGAAAGTACTTCATAATGTAATGCTGTTTTCAAGTGATCTTAGTTTCATCAGAAAAACTAGTTTTCTACCAGGAGGCACCACACGAACGCCTGTCCAAGTCGAATGATGAAGTCAGGTGTATTAGAATTTGAGTATTTTTATCATAGTGGAGGACAAAAGCAAACAGTCAAACAACAGAAAGCAATCAGATGAACTGTACAAGTATAAAAAATGATAATGCTGAAGTGATAATGTAATGTAGAGTCAACCCACATCTCATTTTTGCTTGGTCAGAGTTCCAAACACCACTAAAATTGGCCAAAACTGACAGATGCCAGCTAGCTAATAAACTACAACACCCATTTCAGAACCTCATTGTTCTGTTTCTCTCTCACATAAACCACATAAATGTGCACATTGGTTGAACCAGTTTCTCTTTGGACCAAAAACCACCGTCCCATTAGTACTTCAAAGCAGCATTAAGTGCCAAAGCACTAATTAAACTGAGTAGGCTAATGTTAAATATCATTCAGAGGTGAACTGCAGTAACAGGTAAGTAACATGTAAGTCTCAAGTCAAGTCCCAAATCAAGACAGTCAAGTCTCAACTCAAGTCCTGAGTAATACAGCCTTTTAATGAAAGCATGTTAGTAGTATATGGTTATGGTTGAAGCTTCACCTTCACGGTGCAGCATTTAAGCCTCAAAATCTAACTGCTGCGCCATTTAAGGTGGAAAATTCAAATAAGAAGCCGGCGAATAAAAAGTCAAGTTAGCTTTGTGGTGAATTTTGCGCTTGTTTTAACTGCAGAAATAAGCTGTTAAAATAGTTTAAATGGAGAGCACTGTTTCATTTGTTTAACTACATGGTTAGATTTGTCTGTTAAGTTTCTCCAGTTGGACTGCAGTTTAAGTGCTGAGTGAGGCTGATTATTGATGCTGTTGCTTGTTTCTAGCTTATGAAGGCAAACTTGAATTCTGACACTTGTCTTCTGAAAAAAAGTAAGCCAAGTACAAGCATACTAACAGACATATGTTGCTATATATCAGATTTACACTGGCACAGCAGCACAGCGGGTAGTGCAGTTGCCTCACAGCAAGAAGGGCCTGGGTTTGATTCCTGGCTGGGCAACCAGGGTTTTCTGTGTGGAGTTTGGAGGTTCTCCCTGTGTCTGTATGGGTTTCCTCTGGGTCTCCTCCCACAATTCAAGGACATGCAGTCAGGCCACCTGGACATGCTAAATTGCCCCTAGGTGTGAATGTGTCTGTCTGTCTGCCCTGCCATAGACTGGCGACCTGTCCAGGGTTCCCTCTGGTATTATTGATACTAAGGGTGCTTTCACATCTACCATGCTCGGTCCAGACCTTTGGACTGTTCAGTTTGGTACGAACCAAAATAGCTGGTGAAAATTTGCTCCGACCAAAAGAGGTGGTCTCGGTCTGGATCAAACTGAGCCTTGGTTCTGCTTGTTTGCAGTGTGAAAACACTTTTTTGGATGGTTTGGAGTTCGGACCAGTATACTGGAAAAGAAATGAACCTGTTGATTCATTTTCCTCCATTCAAACGGAAAGGGCTACCCACCGAACTGACAACACACTAACATAAGACGCACGCCACTCTACAAACCAATCAATGTCAAGTACAGAGAGGGTGCTTGCTAAATTGCAATGTGAAACCAAAACTAACCAGATCAAATGTATACAACGTCTTGGTTTAGGCCTTGGTCCAGACTTTCAGATTTTAAAAAAAAAAGTGTCATTAAGTAGATTCAACCTGCTGGCGACCAAACAGACAGTGCTCATCCAGAATATCTTGTCTTTTGTTTGGGTCTTTAGGCTTCTTAAAGGCCTTTTCAGGATTCCTCTGATTGCCTCCATCCATCTTGTTGCCGGATGTCCTCTTCCTCTTTTACCTTCAACTGTCTTATCCAATGAACTGGTTGTTCTAATAATATGTCCAAAATAAGAGAGCTTCAGTTTGATTTTCTGGGCTTCTTATTAGAGGTGAGGCTTGATGTGGTTAAGGATGCATTTGTTTGTTTTCTTTGCCATCCAAGGTATTCCAAAAATCTCCAGACACTAGAGTTCAGATAGCTTTAAATGTTGGTGCTCTCATGCTTCAGTATTAACATTTTTTTCTCACAGCTGTAGTAGTTACAGTTGGGACCATATGCTGCTTATTTCTTGTACTTTTCCACTTAATGTACTAAAACACTCAGAATTTTTCTTTACATGATTTTCCAACCAATTTTCTTTACTGTTTTGAATTAAACAGGCTGTTTCTGTTGTTAATGTTTACAAATGATATATGTAAATATCCTCTGGCTGCCCTGAATTGTACCTCTTTTATAAAGCAACCCTGGCTTAAACACTCTGTATACATCAGCTTAAACTGCCTATGACCTGACTTGACAGATATATGATTGTGGTCAAAACAGGCTCTTTTTGCAGGCTTCGTTGTGAACTGCATAGAATGGCATTTTTAAAACTTTCTTTATTTATTATATAAATAAAATATGGTTTCCACAACATGTGCCCTTCAATACACATTTATATAAGGCTCTAAAAGTATCCAGGTAAGTGTGTGTGTGTCTGTGTGGCCATTTATGCAGGCCTCTGTCTCCACGGAAACCTTAATAAAGCTGGTGGTTTGTGTACAGTTGCACAGCTTCATTAAGGAGGACTGCACAGTAAAGGTCAGGTGAGCGTCTATGGCTGGAGTTGGTGAATGTTTCCAATTTGCACTGATCCCATTCCAGCTGCTCAGTTTCTCTCACAATGATCAATGTTGCTGTTTGAACAGGAAACGCAGCTCTTGGATCAGCGAAAGGGCACCCAGAGCTCCGATGCTCCCTGGAGAGGCATCGCTTACCGCCTCAAAGGTTACCCAGCATGCCCGGTGCCGCTCAAGGTGACGGCAGAAATACGGGAGGCGTCGCCGGTGATACGGAGAGGCAATAAAGCATGAGGAGAGAAAAATCGATATGGAGGAAGGGTCACCACGGCGACCAGAGCTGCCAGTGAGTGAGAGCGTGTGCTAAAATCCATTTCACTGTAGAGAGAGAGAGAGAGAGAGAGAGCCTGGACCCCAAAATTTACCAACCATCAGCTTTATCCTCTCCAGGGCTCCAAGTAACAGTTATTTCTATAACTCGTTAATCTATTGACTATTATGACTATTATTTAATTAACTGACAAAGCGAACCATTATGACTTCTGCAGTTTTCTCTCATTTTGCTCCTTTCGCACCATCACCGTGATTAGTTCTGTCTTTGTTTTCTTCTATTATGGTTCAACAAAACAAGAGAAATCATACTGTTTCCAAACCTATGTGTAAGAACAGCAGCAGACAGCAGTGCAGACAGACAACAGACTCAATACATGAAGACACACTATATAAACACTATACAATACACTCTTCTGTACAATATACAATAACTATACAACTACAGCACCATGAAGCACAGGACAACAGAGAAAACAGACCAGCTGTTGGTCCACAGTAGCAATAATAGTTGTGTGTGAACAGTTGATCAATGCACTCATAATTAACAGTAGTGTTTAGCAATGCATGGGCCCAATCCCATTTCACCCCTTGCCCCTACCACTTAGCCCTTACCCATCCGTTTTGCGCATTCACGCCTAGGGGTAGGGTGTCCAAGGGCTACATGGCTCCCCAAACAAAGGTTTTTCAGAGGCACACTCCAAACAGTGTTATGAGAAAAAAAGAAAAAACAGCAAGATGGCTGCACAAGCGACCAAAGAAACCCACAAATGTGAGTATTTTCTCTGTTAAAAATGAAGATAACCATTGTATTATCTTAGTTTAATGTCGTTTCAATATATTACGGTCCTTTTTTTTTCATAACAAGCATAAAAAATCGCTAGTATGCTGATGTCTCATTAGCCAGCTAGCTAAATTTCCTGTTGCACCTTAAATGGTTCAGGAGTTACATTCTGGCACCCCAGGCGTCAGAACTGCAGCGCCATTTAGGGTGGAACAGGAAAATTCGAACAAGAAACTGGTTAATAACTCACTTCAGCTTCATATTACTGAAGAATTACGGGTGGGTGATAATAATTGTTGCTAAAGCCCAGCAGTGAGTTTGCTGAACTTTACCCTCCTCTGCTTTCACTGCAGGCAGGGCAGTCTACAGAGCACCGCTAGTAGCCTGTTAATGAAGTAATATTCTTTTTTTTTTGAGGGTCCCATTTCATAGGGGAAGATTTCAACCACTACCCCTTGTACCTCAGTTCCAAGGAGCAAGTATATATACACATTTTTTAAGGAGATGTTTCACTAGGACTTGTTTTACTAATGAAGGCCATAACTTCAGTTCTCAGCGTCCTTCTGCAGTGTCTCTGTCCTGAGGGCATCTTTCAGCCTTGAGGAGAGGATCTGGAGAGTCTGATACATCTGTAGCGGAATTTGTCCCAGTGAGGCTCATCAACCCAAAGAGCCAAGAGGCTCCATTCCTCATCAAGATCAGACCCAAGTTCCACCATCTGACTAAGAGTTTCTACTGCTCATTCTCATTTCATCCTTTTCTCTAGGTCCCTCCTGCTTTCCTTCACTTTTTCCACTCTTATTCCATGTTTTTTAAAGGAACACATCCCACTTTACTAGAACCTTTATTTTTTGTATCTCAGAAGAGAAGAATGTTTAAGTGACTCTGGGATACTTTTCTAAAATATCTGCTTTTAATTCATTTTACTGCATTTGAAACCCCATTGAAATACGTTACATTTCTCTGTAATGCTAACCCAGATATATCTGGGTCCAGTTTCTGCATTTGATAAGTGTTTATGTATCGGCATCAACAAATATGTACAGGAAAAATACTGAATATCAGCACTGGCCACACTTCCCATATCAGTACATACCTAATGATGGTTTTCTAATGCTTTACCCCCTTGAACCCTAGGTTTATTTTTCATTTTTTATCTTAAGATGTATTATTTAGTATTTTCTATAAATCAATGGCTAACTGTGTGGACCCACATACAGGTGATTAAAGTGGTAAACTCTTGTGTTTTTTCTCTACCTACCACCTTCTATTTTCATTACTGTCATGCAGAAACAGTCATTTTGTCACTCTCTGTGGGGCTGAGCTGCTTTTTTGGCAGAGGACAGCCTGTCTAGGAAAGGCGATGGTAACTTCCAGATCCACTCAATCTGGAAAAAGACAGCAGGACGCATGAACGAAGGCTCTTCACCAAGAACAGTGTTAGAATCACCTCAATCTACTCTTGGTCTCTCTCTCTCTCTCTTTCTCTTTCTCTCTTTCCCCTGTTCCTTGTTGCACGACACCCTATGTGGATGGTTCCAATGCAAGTGCGCAAGCACACACACACACACACACACACACAGACACAGTAACACACTCTCACTTGGCTGAACCATCTGTTTCCTGCTCTCTCTCTGGCTGTGGTCCTGTGGGACTTCTTCTCCTTGCTTTTCTGGATCATTCTTCCAGCCCTCTCAACCTCACCACCCCCCACCTTCGCACACGCACACATACAGCAGCATCTCACACAGCTCCCCCCACCCTGCTGAGAAAAGACCAGCTTCACACACTTAACCTTTAACTGTCAGGGCGTTTCTACAGCCATTTAAACTCAACACGAATAGCAGAGATGGAACCGATTCGATCCTATATCGGTATCAGGTCCGATATTTACATCACTTCACCTACCGGATATCGGACGGCCGATACTTCAGTCTGTGACTAAGTAACATTAGATGATGATTTGACTAATACGTCGTTTGTTTGGAGATATTTTACTCTGGAAACACCGAAAAGCAAGAGCACTACTTGTATTGTGTGTAAAGCCAGCGTGCCGAGAGGTGGAAGCAACCAGTTTACTCAAGCACCTGCAGAACTTTCGCGAGAAAGAGTACCAGGAGTTCATGCCAGCCAACAGAGAGGAAGACACCAGGCAGCAACTCTCACTGACGCATTCCAGAAACGCAATAAACTTCCAGCAGACAATCCAAAGGGATAACGGAGAAGTAGCTCAACTTCATTATACTTGATGACCAGCTGCTATCTGTAGCGGAAAATGTCGGAATTCGCAGCCTTTTGGAGAACTTAGAGCCCAAGTATAATGTCCCATCCAGAAAATACATTTCAGAGATTCGGAGACAGCTAAACCCGAACTGTACAACCAAGTGTCATCACCGTTAGCGGCGCAGTTAGTTAGATGTTAAAGCCATGAGCTTCACAACTGATATTTGGACCATGTGATGTGAGCCCAGTCTCTCTCATAAGTCTCACTGCACACTGTGTGAAGTCGGAAACATATGCACTACAGAGTGTGGTGCACCAGGTGAAAAAGTGCAGGGGGTCACACAACAGCAGTTCAGCTGCAGCCTCCATTACAGATATGCTTAGTGATTGGAAGATTAAACACTTTAAACACAACCTTAAACACAATAGCAACAATAATAATGATAATATCAAATTAAAAAGAGCTCTTGTATCGGAATCTGTATCAGTATCGGCAGTTGTGTATCGGAATCAGAACTGGATCCGCCCATCACTAGAAAATACAACAGAAAATACGAAAAAAATGCAGATTTCTTTGAAAAAAGTGAAATCTTCCAAATAGAATGAGAGCGGTAGATATTATATTAAGCTACTGAAGTTTTGAGCAAATTTTCTATTAAATATTCGCTTTCTTCTTTTTTCAAAATGAATTACTTGTACTTAATGGCCTCACTGACTAGAAATGAAAAAAAAATGAAAGGTGGTCTCTGACTTTTGCACATTCATGTGCCTCCAATTCAAATGAATGTAGTCCAGCTCAAAGACTCTATGGCTTCCAAAGGTTTTAAGCCACAGTCACACTAGCATTTTACAGTTCGCGTCTCTTTGTCAAACAGTTAAGACTGTAAAATAAGGGACACTGGAAAAGGGTACTGCCAACTCTGTATGCTAATTCACTACATATAAACAGTGAAAAGTGAAGAGTAAGGATAATTATACCATCTAATGCCAAGACTAAAAACAGAATAGTAGTTGTGCTCCTGGTAAACAATTATAATTTGCATGTCAAAGTTCACCGAAGCTGAACATAAATGCATAGTGAAACCCTTGGCCTTTAGACTTGAGCTGTTCCTACAAAACAGTGACCAAACACAGCTACACAAACACTGAACACGGTTCTGCAGCAACCATCTGCATTTTTGGCTGTGTTCCTTATTAAACTCCACTGTGTTGTCCATTGTTTTTTTCTGGACAATTGAGAGCCATCAGCCAACCGGGCACAGTTGAGTATGCATGAGGCACTTGATGCTGCCTAATATAGCTCATAAAAACAACTGATTTTGCCAACTTAATTTGATTGGATGTGCAATTACTTGCTGGGTTGCCAGGAACCTCAGTGTTGCCACACAAATCGGTTAAAGCTCGAAGACTCCGACAGCGAGAGAGACTGCACTGAGTGGTGAATGTGTTTATGGGGACACTGTATGAAAGGTCAACTCTGTCATTATCGTAGCCTGGCCTGGCTGTGCGTGCAGTGTGTGAATCACCGTGTGTGTGAGCAGAAATATGGGCTCTGTCTGCCGCTATGTTGGGTGCTCCAGAGACGAGTGCACTTGTTTTTCTGCTCCTTCCGTCCCTTTCACTCTCACTCCCTCCCCCTCTCCTTTGACAATTTCTCTCCTCTTCACTGTCTTTTAAAGGCACAGCTTGTGCTTCCTGTAATCCTTCCTTTCTTTCTACATACTGTACTGTACAAAATCACCCTTCATTTATTTTCAATGATAATAGCCATTAAGTGCAAGTTATTCATTTTTTAGGAGATATAAGATAGATATAAGATAATCCACTTGCATAAGGAAGGAGAAAGTCAAAGGAAAATAGGTGAAAAAAAGGATTTTCCAAAACTGGAGTTCAAAAAATTAAAATTATTAAACATTATAAAGAAATTGGGGCTCCTAACAACCTTGCAAGACCTGGTAGACCACCAAAACTGTCCCCATCGGATAAACAACACTTAAAGCTTTCATCTTTGAGAGAGAGGAGAAAATCAAGCTCCACTCTTGCCCTCACTGAGAAAAGGAAACAAAAAAAGGAGAAAATTTGCAAATAAAACAAAGCTGCTGGTGTTCAGAACAACAGACTGATCCAGACTTCAACATCACTGAACGTGTTTGGGATTACTTGCATTGTGAGAAGCAGAAAATGCAACCAACTTCTAAGACTGAACTTTGGAGGTGTGGAAAAATCCCCGCAGATTTCTTTGAAACATTCAAAAGTAAGTCTCCTGAAAAGAATGGAAGCAGTAATAAAGGAGAAGGGTGGACACACCAAGTACTAAAAAATTACATTATATTGAGTTGTTGAGGCTTCTGTAATTTTTTGTTACTATATGTTTTCTGTTTTTTTTTCCTGATGCTGGAAAAAAACAGAGAATGTATACTTTATGTCTATTTTGACTGGAAATGAAATAAATGAAGGGTGGTCTCTGTCTGCACAGTACTGTACTACCTTCAATTCCCTATTCTATCCTGTAGAAACGGTCATTTTCTCACTCTCTGGTTACCACTCTGCGCTCTGTATGGCTGGGCTTCTTTTCCAGCACGGGAAGGAGTCTCTTGAGGAGACGATGGTTGTACCGGATCCATTCACTCCTAGAGAGAGAGTAGGAGGCATGAAATTTCCTCATGAGGTACTGCTGGATCCTCTCTGTCTTTCTCTTTCTCTTTTCTTCCCTCTGTCTTTCTCTTGTAATGTACAGAGAATACTGATCAGCCACAGACCGACTTTCTCCTGATTAGAATCCATCCCCACAAAAATCCCCTTAAAGGAGCGGTTTGTGCTAATGTTGCTAATGAAAGTAAAGAATCACTCATTATCACTATTCAAACAAATTCATGCTAATTGGTGACTACTAGTTTCTGTTCATTATCAGCAACATTAGCATGTATGGTTTTCCTTCAATATGTCTCATTTGAATTATTCACAGTCACAAACACACACTGACACACCTCACACACACACACACACACACACACACACATTCACATCTTAGAACATTCAGACATACACCTTCTGTCAAAGGTTTACATGCTTTATTTTAAATTTTTCAAGTAATGTTTGATTTTTGTTGTTACTTTTTAATTCCGTAAGAATAAATTCACCACAAAGGTTTTGTTACACTTTGGGTTTGACTAACACTCAGCTGAACGTTCATCCTCTCTGCTATGAAGAGCAGGTTTTGTCTAAATAATGATTTGACATTTTCTTTTCTGAACAACTGTCAAAAGCATTCTAAAAATCTTCTGCCACAAAGGTGGTTTAAACACCTGAAAAGTTTGAGCGCTGCCATCACAACAAGGGGGTAAAATACTTATGCCTTTTGTACTATTCCCAAGATTAAACCGTCACAAACAATGTCACAAATATTTGTGTGTTTTAAATAGGTGAGGTTATCGCAAATCAACAAAGAAAACATGTTCATCTGTATTAAAAACATCCCTAAACTATTGATAGCTAGTGTATCTCTCAACTTTAGCCTGCCAGCTAGAGAGAGAGAGAGAGAGAGAGAGAGGTAGTGAGAGAGATCATGATCCTTGTAGACAGGGGTCAACACTGTCTTTGCTTGGCGCCCCTGGACACAACATTTCAGACTTTGGTCATTAAAAAGGCAAAGGCTGTGGCCTGAGGGCCACTTGCTTTGGAGATTTCTGTGCATCTGTTTTTTTAAACCACCAGACCAGCTGAATTTTCATACATTCACAAATGTCTTCTGATTCTGAGAAAGATATCGTCAGTGTCCAAAAAAAACAAGGATGTCCAAAATAATAACTTTACAGGAGAAGGCAAAACACTCTTACTTTTCAATGTAAGTCAATGTAAAGAGATTTTATTCCAAGTGATTTTAGAGCATTTCTATTGGTCCATTTATCATGAACTTTTCGCACAACGTAAAGGACAAGGTGTGTTGAAATAATGTAGAAAAATGAAATCAACAAAAATGGAGATACACGGTTTTCTTTGGACAGCAACGATATGATGTTCTTTCAGACATTCCATCAGTTTCCAGACGTCACAATTACGCCACAATATTCAAATTCTCCGCCAGAGCTCTCAACGCGAGTGGTGTTACAGAGCAATGATCTCATGTGGTTCCAAGAATAGACCCACAAGATCAACTGAACGAATGATCAAGATCAAAATCTTTGTTTACTTGCTATTTTGTGAAAAACGAGGACCCCTTCATGTCACTCCCCCGGTTAAATGAAACTAGTATAATGAAAAAAAGAAAATGAGGTGAATGTGGAAGATTCATATCGAAAAGCAACACTAGTTACTATACTTTATATTATATATATAGATATACTATATATATTATAGTATATAAACATGTTTCCGTAATTCTAACCACAAATTCTTAATTTTGTCTGCAAGATTCACTGGCTAGGTGGCCTGAGAGGCCAGCGCAAATGTTATATCTGTCTACCTCTGCTCACAGCCCACAGGAAGTCATCACCACTGGACTGGAAAAGGTCAGGTGGTCCCCTTAGTGGACCTCAGTGGACAAGCACTGCTGCTGGCATCCCCCTGTCTACCACAGGCTGGCTAAAGCGGTGGATAACACCTCCAGGCCTGTGTCTACTGTTTTCTTTACCCATTCTGATCACTCTCTCTCTCTGTCTCCTTCAGTGCACTCACTGTGTGATTGACCGCTCATGCGTTCATGGCTGCGGGGCGCTAGGGCTTGCCGCTGCTGTGCCCATGTGTTCATCCAACCCTGCACAGCAATCGGCACCCAAACAAGCACTTACTCCCACGGCCCTGTCCATGCCATTAGCCCACCCCAACCCCTAAGCTTTATTACAGCTACTGCTACAATCCTGCTCTTGCTGAAGTGTATTACTCCATTAGCCGGAACATTCAGAGCAAACAAGCAAAGTGCAAAACCTGCTGCTCCAACTGAAGAACGGTCTTTTCTCTGCTCGTATGTCCCTAGAACTGCTCTCTGCCAAACAAGGGAATCACACAGCCCTGTGATGTGGCTGGAGACAAAGCGGCCTGCTTTAGCACAATCGCCGCACTGGAGTGCCTTGTTTTGTCTCTGCCTTATCACAACCGAAGACCAAAAGCATCCTGGGGTGCTTGGGGAGGGCCATCCTGCAGAATACATCTTAAAATCTTACCTTCTCACTATTAAGAGTGCGACAGAGAGAAAGACAGCAGAAGGGGAATTACAACAGTTTTTCAAAAGCTCTGCATAGTTCAGCTGTTTAGATATAAACAAAGTCAGAGATCGCTGTTGTCGGAAGAAAACCTTGTATCTCCATTTTTGTAGTTTTTCAGTTTTTGACATAATTTGTAAAAACTGGTTGCCCTTTACATTGCGTGTAAATTTCATGAAGAATGGACCAGAAGAAACGGCCCAAAATGACTTGGAAAAAAGTCAAGTTCCATTGACTTAAATTAAAATTAAAGTAGTTTTTTTCCTTCTCCTGTAAAGTTACCATTTTGGAGATACGAGGTTTTCTTCCGGCAACAGTGATATATACAATTTTAAAGCCGGTAGTAACTTCAGGCTCCTGCAGATGGTGTTGCATTAGGACGATCGGCCTATAAATACCTTCCGGATGTGCGATTCATAGATTGAGAAGAGGTGGTACAGTGCAGTGAATGTCTTGTTCGATGCATCGAAGTGTACGGTCATACGTGTCTACCAGCAGTGGCAAAAATCCCAGTCTACAGGAAATTCTCGTTGGAATTGTGGCTGTAAGACGAAACTGACAGACAAGGACTGTCGGCGTGTTTCACAGGTTGTGAATAAAAATCGCTTTGTTTCCAGGCAAGAATTACTTGTAGAAGTCAACGCAGGTCCTTCACAACCAATTTCTGAAAGAAACTGAACCCCAGTGCCTACACTGAGCTGCTAGACAACCAGGTTTTGCCTTTTGCTCATGATCTTACAGAGAAACATAACATTCCTATCCCTGTATTCCAAGATGACAATTCTCACGTTCACAGGGCTGCAAATGTGAGTGACTGGCATGATGAGGAGCACTAATTTTTTTTGTACAATGAGCTTATATATTTGTATAAACAAAAATGTTGCCAACTGTATGGCATATTGTTATCAATAACAATGTGGATCGAAGAAAATTCATAAGCAGTCAAACAGTACGAGCCTGAATTTTGTCCACACTTTCTCCATTCTTACAACAATATATCACACAGCTAATAACAGCATATCAAATCCTCATACCAGCATATCACACAGTCTCAGAAACCATATTAAAAGAGTATTTGTCTTAGATGATCAAGCACATTTAGGACGAGGAGATTTATTTTTTATTTTTTTGCCAAACTACACTGCTTTAAGCAAACAGCTGCCGGAGGCTAGCAGCACTCGCTAGCTCACCTTGAGAGTCTGTTCTGCTCCCCAGCGCCTGCAGGTGTGCTTTTAGAAGAGAGGGATGCTGAAGAACGGGAAAACAAAGAACGAGAGGCGTTTTGCGCTTGGAAATTACCCCCCTTAAGCACTATGAGCCAGCAAGTGCTTGTATAATTGCTATGTTATTGGCTAGCACGGGCGTCACAGTGTGGTCTCCTTTGTGCGATTTGGAGGACAAGATACTGCAAAGAGCTGACAAAAGCAAAGAGCCAAAACAGGTGCAACCTGCAGAAACGTGCGCATCAAGATCAAATACAGGCTGTATGTGTGTGTGTGTGGGTGAACGGGTGTGTTTTCACAGCCTCAAATGGGAATTCCTTGCTAGATTATAATTAGCCAACCTCGAGCAAACAAGTGAACGCATCTTCAACTTTTTTTCCTATTGCATCATTTGTCTAGTAATTAGTTAACTAATTAGTTAACTCCAGATTACATTATTGAACAAAATGACTTGACAATTTACCAGCTCCAGGCCTACCCATCGCACATCGATAAGCTGGAGTCAAAATCTGATTAACGTTTCCGTTCTCGTTGTTATCGACGGAGCAATTCTGCATTCCGATTTGTGAAACACAAGCTGAACAGAGCTATGATTAACACCACTTCCAAACTCCAGACCCTTTCCCTTACCTTTTCTTTGGGAACCAAGCAGAGAAACACTGAATCACTGCATTATGGGCCATTATGTGAAGAGAGGCAATTTTTTCGTTCACCGAAAAAAAAAAAAAACCTATTCTCAGATCAGCCATCTTTGTTGTCAGCAGTGCAGCACAATCTATTCAGGGCAATATAGTAATTGGATGGCATGCTGGTTTTTGTGTGTGTGTGTGTGTGTGTGTGTGTGTGTGTGTCTAATGGACACAATGACAGAAAGGGGATGCGCTGTTTGGACACTTTGCTGAGAGGAAGGATGCGGGGATGAATACACAATTACTATAATCCAGGACATGATATGAATGGAGGAGTGTGTCTGGCTGACACACACCCACAGACACACACACTAGGGCTGCACAATATACCGTTTATTAACCATCATTGTGATTTGGCCTAGGTTATTTGAGCTTTTCTAAATGTGGTAACAGTGCTCGTTATGAAAGTTTATTCTTCACTCTTGTTTGTAGGATTTTTGCTTTCTACTTGTTTCAGCCAACTGTTGCAGGATCCTACTATAAGTGATTAACTTAATTTCCTAGCTTACTAGCTTGATAGGTAGTGATTCACCTTGACTTCAGGAATAAAATGATGCATTAGCTCAGTATTACATTAGCTACCCCATTAACATCAAGACTCAGTATTTCCCCGCAACTGTACTTTACGGTTGCACAAGAAAGCACACACAAATTTTTCCAGTGTCCGCAAATACGCCTGTGATTTACCTGTCAAAAGATGAAACCCTGAGTAACAAACAGTAGCTATATAATGCAATTAGACCTCCAGCTAAAAAGATCATTAGACGGTCGAGCAAAGTGGTCTATTTTTCTGCGCTGGGTGGTGGGGTGGGATTGGAGGAGCTCAAATGTAGAGGGTTGAACCACACCAATTCACAGTGTCTTGGGTTGTTTTTAACATATATATATCTTAAATATAACACTGGCAAATACAAATTCTGAGGCCTATCTTTACTGTTAACCAAAAAAAATTAGATACGCTGACAGAGGCTCAAAGAATTTGTGGCCAGAATTACAGAATCATGTTTTCTGTATACAAACGTTGGCCCTTATCCATCAAAGTTAAAAAGAAGTGCAGATCTGATCGTCTTTAATGACGTACAAACTTCTCTGCGAGTGGAGATTTGAGCTCAAATGATTAATCAGCGTTAGTGCGTGAAATCAAGCACCTGCCTTCTGGTGCTTCATTTACATATTTACATAT
Source organism: Colossoma macropomum (assembly GCF_904425465.1). Taxonomy (NCBI): domain Eukaryota; kingdom Metazoa; phylum Chordata; class Actinopteri; order Characiformes; family Serrasalmidae; genus Colossoma; species Colossoma macropomum. The sequence continues at coordinate 20,487,125 of NW_023494794.1, forward strand.
ACAACACACTTTACGCAGGTGTTGTTTAAAACAATGTGCATGTAAAGTAAACATCCATTTTTGCACTGGATTGCCATGTGTACAAATTATTATTATTATAGTTATATTCTACTGTTATTCTTATCTTTGGAAATTATAAATTATACTGGTAAAAGTTTTAATTATTTAACTGCAAATCAAGCTATTTTTAAGTTATTAAACTATTATACTCAAATTTACACACACTCCTACCAGACGAGAAACTGATCATATGCCACATTTGCCACAAACTGATGATAACAAAACTGAAATTTGTGCTCATTTTACCACCAGGTTTGACCACACTGATGAATAAGGGCCAATGTATGTGTAATTGACAAGCATACTTCAGTACAAAAGAAGGGCTAGGTGTTGTTTTTTTTTAAATACTTTATATTAATAAGAACAAACGCACACATTAGTGCCCGTTTAGCAGTCTGAAAGTTTTCCACAGGGGTTTTCAACGTGCTTTTGTGTGCGTCATCTACGAAAATGAAAAAGAAGAGTCTTGAACTCACACCAGCAGGAGCTCACTAATGCATATGCTTGCAGTCATGTTTCATTAAACATTTTCATTCAAGCAGATCATGCTTACAATGCTTGTAAGCTACAGACAGCACAGGACTAAGCTGCATCTGACTGTGTGTGTTTAACAAGAAAATGTTGTGCTATGTGAATTATTCTCGCCTATACCTAATGAAAAAAGTAGTTTTGTTTTTAATGGTGGACATTCATGAATATGTGAAAATTCAATTGGCCTGGTGGTTTGCTAAACGGGAAAAAAATGTCCAGAGGTTCCGTATTTTTAGCAGTCAAAATGTGAAATGTTGTGGTTAGGGGTGCTGAGCAATAGGCAGTGTTGGTATTTTGTCTATTCTGAGTGTTTTAGAGTCACATTACTGGGTATGAATGAGTTATACTAAATTAGCTACAACACTGAACTACTGCCTTGAATCATCCTCTAAACACATATTTTCCAAAACTGGCTCAACTCTGGGAAAACCTTACAAATATCACAATGTGACTTTATCCTAATACTGGTCTATGCTTGCAATGGAATCAGTGGATAGGGGGGTAGGTGTATGGACTGACAGATGGATTGAGAAATGGACGAATGGAAGTGAATTACGCAGTGAATTACACAAAATTCAACCAATGTGCCCCACCAGGCACAGAAATTCGACACCAAGCAATCCTATCCCCACTCACACACATTCTCACCCATTCACCTTTCTCCTCTCTCACACTGTTTACACACTCCCTTCATATTCCTCTAGCTCATACGGCTCACATCTGTCCATTCCATTTCTTCATTCCCCTCCTGTTTCTGAATAATGTATGGAGGCCTCCCTCTATCCACAGCTGCGTGACACAAAAGAGACTTCATCGTCCAATCAGAAGCAGCGGATCAGCAAGGCGCTCCACAGAAACCGACAATGCATCCGAGCATCACACAGCCTGTATGGAAACTCAACACAGTGAACGCAGATGCTCAGGAAAGCATATGTGCACTCATACACAAAGGAAGGAAGGCAGGAACAACATGATGATGGAATGTAGCTCTGAAAATATGGATTATAGAACAGAAAGTAGAATATTGGTGCTCTTTAACTCTGTCAAACCTGATGTATCTTTAATAATAAATTCAGAGACATTGGCTATGATCCATTTTACCTCCAGTAAACATTTAAAAGCAACAAACATAACATCTCTAATCAGCCTAATGGAGCTAAAAGGATAAAGATAGAGGCTGTAGCCTACACATCGCAGTCCAAAGTATCAGCCTCTTCAAACAGCAATCCATGCAGATGACGAGGAAACAAACATTTTTATGCTGCACTGTAGGACTGAATGAATGCCAGGTTATTATAATACTGTTTGGGACAACATCAATAATGAAGTAGCTTCAGTGCAGCTTTCTCCTTTTGTCATGTAGCTTAGCTGCATTTCTCATGAAAGGGTCGCTTTGATGTAGCTGAGCTATTTTTTCCAGTAACAGGTGGCTGAGCACACTTTACTTTTTAATTAGCTTGCTCAACACTTGACCATGTTAAGGAACCATGATCCTGCCTTGTTGTTTAGTGCACTTTATTACTGGATCCTTTCTTGATGGATGCACTGTGAACACTCAGAATGGAATTCTGATCGCTATGGAAACATTCATCTGTTCCACCACAAGGCCTAAAAAGCATTTCAACACTGAGCGCTATTTATTTGTGTATTTATTTGGACATCAATACATTAATTAGACTGCTGGGATAAGCGGCTTAGAAGATGTGTGTGTGTGTGTGTGCGTGTGCGTGTGTGTTTACATTAATTAAAGCACATATATGACCAATAATCTTAGACACCAAATGTGAAAATCCAACATTATTTTATTCACCCTCTGTTTGTTTTCTGCAAACTTTGGCAAGTGACATGAACTCACTGACCAATAGCTTTCATCTCTGGCATTGGCATGGCCACAACCAAGATGATGGATTGCTTGGGTGAGATGTAGTATATAAACATTTTTAAAGTTTCAGAAGGCACAGTTCACTCTCCTGTCCATATGCTGAAAAAACACCCTGTTTTGAACTCACTGTTTTTGTGATGTCATAAAAAAAACCCTAACACATTTACATAGCAGTTGAGCCCCACCCACTCACACTGAAGTTACAAGTAGTGTTTCAGCCCATACTGTTGTTTGAATGAGGCACAATATAGAGCAGTCAATGGTTGTTTAAATATACTGGTCTTAAAGGTATAGTGACACAAACAGCCTGTTTAATTCTAATGAATAAAGAAAGTTTTTTTTTTTTGATTTTTACCCAATTTTCTCCCAATTTAGTCGTCTCCAATTTCACCCACTAGTTAGGACTCCCCCAATCACACGACACTACCAACGCTAGGAGGGCGAAGGCCACCGCAGGCTTCCTCCAGGACCTGTGAAGCGCTACCGCATCTTTTTGAACTGCCGCTCACACAACTGGACAGCCGAACGCGCTCGGAGGAAAGCACCAACCGCCAGATCTGTTACGTCAGCTAACAGACGCCTGCGCTGACTAGCATCGCGCTGAGTGATGGGGGGAGAAGGGGGGCCATCCTACCCACCCAGAGAGAGCGAGGCCAATTGTGCTCTCTTAGACTTCCAGCCACGGATGGCTGTAGCATCACCAGGGATCGAACTGTAAAAATGAATTTTGAAGTAATAATGAATTAAGGCTGTTTCTAATATGTAAAACCACAAACACATCATAACTGGATTCAGGGGAAATAAAAAAGCACAAACAAAAATAACACAAGATATGGTCCTTTTTAAGGGTTAATAAACTAGGAAGGTCCATGTAGATCTTCCAGAGAGATCCTAGCTCATCCAGCATCAATAAGCTTATTAATTTCGAGATTTTCTGTTATGGCTTGACAACTGCGTGTGCGTGTGTGAGGTACGGAACAGCGGATATGAATTCCTCCGAGAAATAGATAGGAAAGGTCAGTGAAACCATTAATCTCCAGCTGTCTGTCAAAAATGTGAAAACAAACGCACACATGCACACAATTTTTCAGTGCACTCCATTTTAATTGTGTGGGTGTTTTCATTTTCTTTCCTCTGTATTTCTCTCTCTCTCTTTGTGAAGGTACGAGTAGTATTTCTTCAGGTCTGCTGGAGCAGATGTCTGGTATGGTGAAGTTTTGAGGTGAACAGCTGTTATTGTATGACAATGGCAACTACGCACACTCACACACACACACACGCACACCTGGAAACATAAGACCCGAGAGGTCACCTGATCCGTCTTTGTGAGTGTTGTAGGGCAGACAGTCTTCTCTATTATTCAGTGGATTAGAGCGCAGCCTCATGCATGCATACACACGTATGCACACACACACTGAGCTTTGTACTGTGGGGCTTAAACCAGCCACTCAAAAGTAAAACGTAGGGCTTAGTATATCTGACGGCCCATATCGAGAATAATGTGTCAATAATTTGTTTTTGTTTTTAGTTGCAGCTAGAAAGGGTTGAAACGAGTGAGACAATCTCAAACCTTCAAACTCTTGTGTTCGAAGCAGAGGTTTCGAAACACAAGTTCTCTGCAACGTCACATTCTGGACTCCCTCCAATCAGAATTAACTGTGCCCCTACTGCTTCTGCAAACAATAATACTGATTACTTGTATCTTATTTTTGAGTATAAACTGACAAAACACTGAAATTAACAGCTAAAAATTAAAGCTTTAACTGAAATGTATCATGTTTTTGTCAAGTGTTTGAGAGAGATGATCGTAAGTGAATTTTAACGTGATTTGCTTTCATGCGAGATCTGGCTTCTAATGAAATATAAACGTTTTTAGAAAAAATAAACCTTTCTCTTTGAGGCAGTCATAAGTAATAAATTACATTATATCGCAATATCATATGACACCACACGGAATACGTCTTTAAAAATCTTGAAAGAATCGTATCGTGGCTCAGGGACTGTGATAATATCGTATCGCGCCGCTTCTAGCAGCTCCCACCCCAAATGTAAAAACACTGGGTGAGTTAATATTGCTTACTCTCTCTCTTTCTGTCTCTCTCTGTCTGCCAGATGGCCCATATCAATATTTCCCTCTATCTGTATCTCTTATCTTCCTCATCTCTTACCCTCATGCCACCCATCTCTCGCTCTCTCTCTCGCTCTCTCTGTTTCTTGCACCCTCTTTCTCTCCGAAGGGAGACTTCAAAGCCCCTCTGAAGTCAGACCAGAAGGACAGGGACAGAGAGAGAGAGAGAGAGAGAGAGAGAGAGAGAGGGAGAAAGTCCCATGAGATTTACTATGACCCTGCTTAGCATCCCACACACACATATGCATATGTACACACACCCCCACCCACCCACCAACCCACACACACACTCAAGGTCTTTGACATGCGTTGCGTGTCCTCTGCTGTCCCTGAAGACACATGAACGAGCAGTGCAGCTTCAAACAGGCTTCTCTTCTCCTCCGTTTCATCATTTCATCCTGCAGCCATTCCCCTCTGTTCCCTTCAATAATGCCCTTTCATCTGTTCTCTCCATTCTCTAACAGACAACACCAATCGAGCACAGATCGCCTCCAGCCATCCACCCATCCACCGTGCAGGCCTGACGAATCGAGCACAGAACACCCCGAAAATGACTTGAAACAAAGTCAGGCACTTGTGGTTAAAAAAAACGCTTTGTAAACAGTTCATCTTAATTTTTTTTTACAAATGATGGCCTAGTGGTAGGAGAGATGAGCCAGTTTGTGGGTTCAAATTCCAGGACTGGTTGTGCTGCCTCCAGATTGGGCATAGTTAGGCGGCAAAACAACAAATCTCCCTTGCGGGATCAATATGTTGTAACACAAGAGTCTGGGATTGTCAATTTAATGGATGTATGTTGGTTAATCAAGGAAATATCTCAGAAAAAGAAAAGAAGATTGTTGCATTCTCAACCATAATTCTGACCAGCAACAGAAATCTGTGAGACGCAAACAAGAATCCATGTTTGGAATGAGGCATTTGATTGGTCATGACTTATCATGTCGTCAGTCTATAAACATTGGGTTTGGCAAAGCTTGTGAAATCTCAAATTCAAACATTGATCTGACATTGATTAATGTTTGTGTAGGCCTTAGACGTGAGACGTGAGAAGTGAGACATAGAGAGAGGGCTTACAAATCAATAGTCAGCATTCGAGAGAAAATATGAGATGTAACAGTGTGTGTGAACTCGCTACGATCATTTAGGTTTGATGGTGAAAGCAACCCATAAATTCATCCTTTTCCTAACTGAATGCAGGGTTCTAAGATCCTTAGAAGACCAACCATTTATAATCAGTGACAGCCAAAGAACATAACTCCTGTTCCTCAGCATAAGAAGCGAGCGCATTTACATGTACTTTACTGCAGAAAATCAGATTTTGTCAGTAATCTGATCAAAGCGTTTACATGCACTTGAGTAATCAGATAATGGGAAAACTCTGGGTCTACATGAGACAGGAAGTAATCGGATTTCTGCTTTGCAACCAGCCAATAAATTCACAAAGCAAACACTATAAATTTCATAAAACGTGATGTAAACGTAATGTAACCTCAAACTTACCAGAAAATATGAACATACATCGTCTAGAAGATGAAGAATATTTAAATCCTTCATTTCGTCAAGCATATATTTGGTTTCAGCATCGCTCCAAAAGTGTTTTGCTGCCATCTTGTGCCAACGCTGCTTGCTTATTTCCAGTACCACCGTCTGGTTTCACACGTGCAGAGTGAGAAATCCGAAAGAAATCAGATTAAGGTTTACATCCGCTGAGAAATCTGATTACTGAGCTAAAATCCAGCTCTCTTTATTGGATTTCTTGGTCGGATTTCTAGAGCTTACTCCAAACTAAGAAATCGGAGTATGGTGTTTACATGACCATCTGAATAATCAGATAACTGCAGAAATACGATTATGATCAGATTATTGAGTGCATGTAAAAACACTCATTAAGCAGTGACACTTAGTACTCAGGTACAAGTAGAAGTTCTCTATTTTTATTTCTATTTCTGCCTAAGTATTAAAAATAAAAGTACCGAGCTATTCGAGATATTAAATTAAGGCCTGTGTGACCGTAGAGTTGAAAAATTGTTTAAAAAACAGAAAAACTTTTCTGTTTATTAAAAGAAAGGTCCAGGGGGCTCCCGAGTGGCGCAACCGTCTAAGCGTTGGCCCTCTCATCAGGACATCGCGAGTTCAATCCCTGGTGATGCTACAGTCATGCGTAGCCGGGAGTCCTAGAGAGCACAATCTGCCTCGCTCTCTCTGGGTGGGTAGGATGGCCTCCCTTCTCCCCCCATCACTGAACGTGATACTAGTCAGCGCAGGCATCTGTTAGCTGACGCAACAGAACTGGTGGTTGGCACTTTTCTCAGAGCGCGTTCAGCTGTCCAATGACGTTGCGTTAGCAGCAGTTCGAAAAGATGTGGTGGCGCTTCACAGGAGGAGGAAGTCTGTGTTAGCCTCCGCCCTCCTAGTGTTGATAGCATCATGTGATTGGGGGAGTCCTAACTAGTGAGTGGAATTGGAGATGACTAAATTAGGGAGAAAATTTGGTAAAAAAAAAAGGTCCAGTTCATCACACAGTGCTTTCACAGCAACACAACATGGAAAAATAGCAGAAAAAGATGGAAAAAGGGCAGACACAAATGCAAAGGCAGCTCAATAATGAGTACCAGCCCAACACCAGTGCTCTGTGACATTCTTGTTTTGGATGTACGGTTCCAGAAAAGACCTGTGATTGGTAAATAACTTTTACATAACATGGAGGTTCTTTAAACTTTTCAAAAGCTTCTTTGCACTAAAGAACCACCTCACTTTAAAAACTACCTCACATTAAACATTAAACATACTGTAGAGCCTAACACACCATAGTGGAGACAGTCATACATTCTTTGTAGGAATGAGCAAAATTTTAATTATATGGTTCTAGAATAAAGCTGCAGTAAAACTGCAGTCCAGATAATATTGCACTGACAAAGAAACAGTATGTGAATGTGGTTGGTCAGACTAATAAATAACCCCAACCAAAAGAGCTCCAGCCAGAACCGATATTGAGCCCAGCGTTTTTTTTTTCTTTAAAACACACCTGGTATCAGATTGATGCCATTTCTACAAATTACATAACTAACATCAAACACTCCTGTTTGGTAAAGAAGAGCATGCACATAATAAGACAGGGAGAGAGATTTTCTTTTCTCTTTGAGCTCAAATCGACAGACAGATTGAGAGCGTCAGTACTTGAAAGAAAATGAGAGATCTGAGGGGCCGGGTGAATTCACTACGCTCATTTTCATATGACAAAGTTAAGACTTTTCCTGGTAAAATAATTCCAAAGTTTAGCAGAAAAGCCTGACTTTACTCCAACCTCGTCCTCATCTTACAAACAACATACAAAACTGTTTTGTAGGAGATACAGGAGTGTCTTGTTGAGTCCATTTACACTGACCCATCTCTTTAGTAAGTACACCTCCTTGTATCTACACTCACTGTCCATTTTATCAGCTCCACTTACCATACAGGTGCACTTTGTAGTTCTACAATTACAGACTGTAGTCCACCTGTTTCTCTGCATACTTTGTTAGCCCCCTTATACCCTGTTCTTCAATGGTCAGGAACCCCACAGGCCCACCACAGAGCAGGTATTATTTGGGTGGTGGATCATTCTCAGCACTGCAGTGACAATGACGTAGTAGTGGTGTGTTAGTGTGTGTTGCGCTGGTACAAGTGGATCAGACACAGCAGTGCTGCTGGAGTTTTTAAATACTGTCCTGTGGGGGTCCTGAACACTGAAGAACAGGGTAAAAGGTGCTAACAAAGTATGCAGAGAAACAGATGGACTACAGTCTGTAACTGTAGAACTACAAAGTGCACCTATAGGGTAAGTGGAGCTGATAAAATAGATAATGATTGGAGATACAAAGTGGTGAAGTGGTCATTTGGTGTATACGGGATATACATCCCTGTATGGTGTATACATCCTGTTAGCGCTCTTGGTGAACAGCAGAGATGTTAAAAAGAACTGAGGATAAGATACACTGAAATCTTCTGACAAGCTTCTGGCACAGTGACACACACACAGCTCTGACGGAAAAACACAGTAAATTAACACATAACTATCACTTTCGATCAGTACAATGTTGACTTAGCACAAAAACCGACACTCTTTAAAACAAGCCTGTGTGTGTTTGCATGTGTGTGTCTGTGTGAGTGCGTGTATGTGTGAGTGCGTGTATGTGTGAGTGTGTGTGTGTTTGCTGCTCTCAGTTCAGAGTAGGTTGAGCAGTGAAGATGACTCAGGGTGCAATTACACAATCAGTACTTGGCACCAGTTCACGACACACAAGGGTAAAGCGAGCAGAACTCTCTCTCCCTCTCTCTTCCGCTCTCTCTTTCAGTCTTCAAAACACCTCTTCAAGTGTTTCTTTCTCTCCTGAGGGCACAGCAGTCTTCCTTAACGTCCTTCCTACACTCTGGCTCCTAAAGAATCTATATGTGCTGTCTTATACATAATACTGTGCAGACCTGCAATAATTCACAAACACACATTCATATTCATGAGGGCCAATTCTTCACGCTTGTTCTTCCAGATATGCAGAATGAATGCAGGGCAAAACAAACATACATATACACACATATACACACATACACAAGCATACACATTTAGCCGTATGCAAAAATTTACCTCTGATTAAATGACGTGTTGTTGGTTTTCTAAGTGAAAATAAGTTAACACACCCTCTACAGGGAACAAACCTCAATATGACCAATTTTCTGCAAATTTTATTTTCTGAGTTTAACATATTAGTGCGAATAAAAATGTAAAATGTACCTTCTGCATAGGCCACGCTTCTTGTCTATGTGATAAATTCATCAAATGAGCAGTAAATGTGTATTAAAATGTGCAGAAGTTTGCTCTTTGTAGAGGATGTGTTCTAATATTTGTAACTTAACTGAAACGTTTGCATGTAACTGTGACACTCAGGCTGTAACGATACATGCATTTTTAGTTTCTGTAGGATTTTTGATTCTGGGATCAATATTTGTTTCACGTTTCGGTATTTTATGTGTTGAAAATGTCCTGATTCTACAGAGCATAAGTTCTATACTACACAGATTGGCTTTGCTTATAAACATAAAAGTTCTCAACAGAACTCTTTAACGCCTGTCACACCCTCCTCTAACCAAGTACACAACTGAATTATAATCAAAGTCAGAATAAAAGCCCAGTCATTTGAATGTGGGTGCCTTCATAAAATAAGTGTGATGTTATTAGGGGTAACACACTCCCTCTCGTGTTCTCCTGTTTCATGATTTCCCAGTCAAACGTAGGTAATTTTGACCGCTAATTTTCTAACAGAGCCTTTCAAAAATAATGTTAGACTTCTGGATAATGTTAGCAGGATTTCTGCAACTCGTCTCTTCTTAATGAATTTATTTTAAAATATATGTATATTTTTTGGTTGTGAAAAAAATATTTATTGTTAACAGGCAGTGGCTGCCTTCAATACAAAATAATAATAATAACAATATTAATAATAGGTAAAATCTAATTGTATATTATATATATCAAGTAAACAAACACACGCACAAGCACACACACATACTCGCGAGTGCACACACATACCCAAGCATGTACAAACACACACCTACACACATGTACACATGCATACAAATAGACCCAGCCATCGAAAAAAGCAATCATACACACACACACACACGCTCACATACGCAGACATTCTAAGATAAGCCATGATAAGACTGCAGCACAGCTGTGGGCTGCACACATCAAAGACAAACAGCTAATCCAAATCCCCCTCCCTACCAGCCCTGCATTACAACCAAGACAGCGAGAGGGATTAACACTGGAGTGTGTGTGTGTGTGTGTGCGTGTGTGCACCACGCATGTGTGGACTACATGTTAAATATGGATGTGCACTGATAAGAGTGCAGAGGCGTGTTAATTTGGCCACCAGCACACTCTGACAAAAATAGAGCTCATTTGGTTGAGTGTGTGTTTGTGAGTTTCAGAGAGGTCCAGCGCAGCAGCAGTGATGGACTCGGACAAACTCGCACCACACAGCTGAGGAACCAGTCTGAATCCTCTCTCTCTCTCTCTCTGTCTGTCCCCTCTCTCTATCTCACATTCTCTCTTCTCTCTATATGTCCACCTTCTATCTCTCCCGCTCTCCGCACATCTCTCTATTTTTCTCTCCCTCTTTCTCCTCTCACTCCCGTCTCTGTATTTCTGTCCTTTCTCTCTTTTGCTCTCCACATACCTTTTTCTCCATCACCCCCCTCTACCCATTTCTCTTTTTCTCTCTCCTCTACTTTCTCTCTCCATCCTTGTCTCTTTCTGTATCCCCACTTTCTATCTCTCCTTCTCTTTCCACCCTTCTCTCTTTCCCCTCTCACTCTCATCTATATTTTTTTCTCTCTCTTGCTCTCCACACATCTTTCTCTCTCTCTTTCTCTCTCACCCCTCTCTACCCATTTTTTTCCTCTTCTTTCTCTCTCCATCCCTCTCTTTCTATATCCCCGCTTTCTCTCTTGCCTATTTCTACCCTTCTCTCTTTCCCCTCTCACTCACGTCTCTCTATATTTCTTTTTCTCTCTCTCTTGCTCTCCACACATCTTAACTCTCCCTCTTTCTCTCTCTCACCCCTCTCTACCCACTTCTTTTTTTCTCTCTTCTACTTTCTCTATCTCTCCTTCTCTCTTTACCCTTCCTTCTCATTTCTCTTTCACTCCTGTCTCTGTATTTCTCTCTTTTGCTCTCTACACATCTTTTTCTCTCTTACCCCTCTCTACCCATTTCTTTTTCCTCCCCTCTTCTTTCTCTCTCCATCCTTCTCTTTCTGTATCCCCACTTTCTATCTCTCCTTCTCTCCTTCTCTTTCCCCTCTCACTCCCGTCTCTATATTTCTAGCTTTTCTCTCTCTTGCTCTCCACGTCTTTCTCTCTTACCCCTTTCTACCCATTTCTCTTTTTCGTCTCCTCTACTTTCTCTCCTGTTTCTCTCTCTTATCTCTCTCTTTTCTCTCCTACTCTCCACTCATCTCACTCTCATTCCCTTCTCTCTGCTATCCAGTCATTCCTCATTCTTGTTCTCTTTCTCCCCTCTTCTCTGTCTCTCTCTTTTGCTCTTCATCTTACTCTCTCATTCTCTTTTTCTCTCACCCCACTTCTCCCTCTTTCTCACTGATTTTCGTTCTGTCTACATCCCTCTCTCCCTCTTGTATAGAAATACAGTGTAAATGTCAGTTATTACTGCTCCAGTTTTGACCAAAACCTTTTGAAATATTGCAAGGTCTCCCTCTCTATCAGCACTATCAGCAGAGAGAGAGACAGAGGGAGAGGGGCAAGAGAGACAGAAAGGGGAGGGGGGGAAGAGAGAGAGAGAGGAAGAGAGAGAGTCCCCTGCCGTATGTGAACATTTCTGCTTAGTATTTAAATACACATTCAGCAGTGCAGTTTGAGAAGACGCATATGCTGGAACACCAGGATCTGCCTGCTGGTCGTTCTTTATCGTCTATTCATTTGTACATTAGCAGAACACACACACACACACACACACACACACACACACACATACACACACACACATACGCTGAACATCCCCCAGTGGTGATGCGTGTCCTTCAGGGGAATGAGGGATAAGAGAACTAGGGCAGAGGGAGGAGGAGAGGAGGACATATTTGATGAAATGGAGGCACTGAAAACAGAGAAAAACTGAGAGAAAAGAGGCAAAGCAAGAGAAAAGAAAGATGAAAGTAAAATACATTGTATACATTATGTGCTTGTAGCCCCTACACTTCTAGGAAGGCTTTAAACTAGATGTTGGAACACTGCTGTGAGGATCTGACTGCGTTTAGCCACAAGAGCATTAGTGAGGTCTGATGTTGGATGATCAGAAATACAATGATTTTTGGTCAGTGTTTTACAAACTGCACTGCACTAAATCCAATTAAACCTTAGGCCTAATTACGCTTATTTTGCTATGAAACATGCAGTTAGTCAGTGTCAGTGTCAAAGATGCTCCAAAAGCACACTGTGATATAATTTATTGCTATAAAATATGTTCATATAGTCATAGTTCTGGATCACAAGCACCAAATGTATAGGATGGAGCTCCATCACCCCAGAGGATGCAGTTCCAATGCTAGGGGGCTTTATACCCCTCCAGCTGATGCTTGCCATTGGACATGGTGACCTAAGGCTCAGAGCATCCCATTGTACTGGCAATGCTTTTATATAAAGATTACACAGTCTGTCTGTGCCGGTACCCAACGGCAGCGTCAGCAATGGGTGAATCTTAAAATAGAAGGGATGTCTGGATATTTTTGGCTCTATAGTATAGTCTCAGCCTCAGATGCACAAAGGCACACAGACTGTCTGATACATGCTGTACGCTAAGATGTGCACAGCTATCAGAATTTAGTCCGTTTCTCGAGTTTGCTGATGGATACCAGATTGTTTCCCATAGTTGTTTTTGTCGTAGCACCACTCTGACCATTGTCAAAAACAACAGCATGTGGTTGACCATTTGGACAATCTCTAGCAACAACCGTATGTTGTTGTGAACATCTCTACACAACAAGCGCATGTCAATCAAATGGCACCCCTCTGTCACCGTATGCAGGCTGCTGGCCCTGCCGAGCAACAAAAACGCGCCACACTTTCTGAAGAAGAGAAGAAAGGTTGAGCACAGAAGGTGGATGACAGATAAAACCACCACTGATGAAGCATCAGACAACCTGTGGAAAGCAGCAACAGCTTTGTGACAGTCTCTACTGTGAAAAGCAAAGCTGCAGTTCAAATGACATGTGGACACATGCTAGACTTCAGCCCTCACATTAGGGGCGAGTGATATGGAAAAAATGTAACATCACAATACTTCAAGGCATTTTTGGGATACTCAATGTGTATCATGATATTTAGTTTTTCTAAAATTTTATAAGTTGGAACATAGAAATAGAACCAGTAGTGCCACCTATAATAATAAATAATAATACTTATTATTATTATTATTATTATTACTATTATTATTATTATAAAACCTAGAATTACAATGATTTTTAGTCAGTGTTTCACAAACTGCACTTTACTAAATCCAATTAAACAGGCCTAATTATGTTTACTTTGTTATGAATCCAGCAGTGAGTAGCATCAGTCACCTATAAGTATGTTCAGAAAGCATAATGTGATATAATTTACCACCCCTATCTCATATACAAACATTTGTATTGATGACTATCATCTGCACACAACAAATTAAGGTCCAAAATGAAGTAAAGGCATTGGTCATTTCTGTCCTTGCTCATATAAGATTAATTCAGTGAAGGAGACATTTTATGGGAGATAACTGTAAAAATCTGTCACTACAGCTCAACGTTAATTGGTACAAATATGAATGAAAACAAAGCAACTTTACATTGCACATGCTGTTCATCAAAAGTATGGAAACACCCCTCTAGATGTATAACGCAAGCCTTCACACGTCACAGTTCTGGCATAGATACAGCACATAGGTTAGCCAAAGAATAAAAGAATGTTCATAGAAATATTCCCAAAATGCAAGTGTAGTTAACACAGAAAGAAATCCAGAACAGGTATATTCGTATTTCGTCAGTACTAAGGTAATATTAAGGTAAGGTCCTATTTTTAGCCGTATTAACATCTGAAACGGCAGATTATTCATTTAATCTAACGGTCATGCATCAGTCGATATACACAAACAAAAGCCATGTGTGGCTTCTCAATGGACAGTATGCACAGCAGTCTATGTTTACATGAGGCTTTATTGCTTATTGATGTATAGAAACCAACAAAGCAGCCTAACACTGGAAACAGGTAGAGAGCTAGAGAGAGTAGCATAAAACCATCCTCAAGTATTTCAATTAAATAACGACTCAAGTAGAGGTAAAGGTAGATAACAAGATACTCAAAAACTCCCCAAGAACTGAGTTCCCTATAGAGCTACAGTAAACCTCTCAGTATATATAGTATCTATCAGCAGAGAAACTACAGTTTGTTAGGTGCTGTTCTCTTTTTTGGATCCTTTTAGTACAAAGTAAAATGTTAAAGCTTAGACGTCAAAGACAAAGTCAGCAAAGCTGTTCACCGACCAACAGAACAGACAAAGCAAATTCCTCACAAATGTACTCAAATAGAAGTGGCAGTTATCTTCTGCGGATGCTCAAAATTGCATCCAAATTTTACCTGAGGAGATGGAACTGAGGAAAAGGAAACCACCTACCTGTGCTGAAACGTCCATCGGCGGTCAAACAAAAGAAGCTCACTAAAATATCACATTGGATTTGGCCAACTACAGACTGTGGGAAGTGATCGAGGTCTTCCCGACAGGAATAAAACTGAGACACGTCTTTATGTGGGTGCCTCTGAAAACAGTGATTTCCAGGAGGCTGATGTCTTCGGTGACCCGGTACTAAAGTGGGTCTTCTTGGGGGGGCGGGGGGGGTTCAGCCCTCGCGGACACACATGGCAGTATGTTTATCAGATTGGACTAACCCTATTCTCCAACCCAACTATGGTTTACAACCCATTCTGTTCACACAAAACATCCCAAACTGGAACTCAAGACAATAAAAGGCAACAAACGTGATTCGAAATGGTCCAGATGGGCAGGAAAATTCCCAATCTGGCAACTCTGCTCTGTTTAAGTGGGGGTGAAGCCGGGGACAACAACAACAGCAGAGGATTAAGGGGTTGGGGGGGGGCGTTTATGCCAAGAGCCTAGACGAACTACAGAACGACGATGATGGTGGTTATGTCAAAGATTCAGGCTAGTAGGTACCTTTTCAGACTCAGTCTCCCAGTTAAAGATGGATGTGATATTATTAACCACTAACTACGTTAATTATATCCCCATTTGTGCCATCAATCCGCGAGCCAATGTACGCTGTTCTGAAAATGGAGCCAAGGCTGATTTTGTCTTTTGAATTTTTCTGGTCCACCTTAAATGAAGCAGAATGTAAACGCTGCACCATTTAAGGTGGACCTGGAAATTCGAATAAGTAACTGTTAAGACAACTTCAGCTTCCTAAGAGAAGTTGGTGATGTCTAACCGAATGAGCGCGAGTTAAAAACAACTTCACCCAAAAAACTGACGTAAAATAGTTTTCTCTGTATTCAGATAGTGTTCGTTTGCTCATTTTAAGCCCGTTTCAACGCTTGGAGACCGTTTACACCGCTTGAAAAGAGGAGTAGAAGAGGTGAAAAGGAGGAAAAGATGAGGAGACGCCTCAGGATAACAAACCCAAAACAACACGACGCGAGTTCCCTGACGAGGCTGAAGTTGGCTTCCTATTCAGCAGCTTCTGGTTCGAATTGTCCCGTTCCACCTTAAGTGGTGCAGCAGGTCCAGACTCCAGAATGTAACTGCTGCACCATTTAAGGTGGAACGGGAAAATTAGAACAAGAAGCTGGCGCATTAGAAGCTGACTTCAGCTCCGTAGTTCCGTGTAGGTGTTTACTACGCGGGCAGTGTGAAATAAAACCCCTCAAATCTCACCAAAACACGGATTAAACGCGGCCTCCGGTCGACAGACAGCCCCTGCCCTGATTCCCGGTGGACAATAACCGAGTTTGTGGCTTTTATAACGCAGTGAAGAGCCGTTAGCCGCCGTGCTACCGACTCTCGCGGGTCCGCCGCTCTGGTTTAACGGATTTCGTGTCTGTCTTTTTCTCCTTACCTGCTCGCGGTCGCGGCGCGTGTTCCCGTTTCGTGGTTCGCTCGCGCTGTCGCGGGGCTCCGGCCGAACCGTCCGCTCTCTCGCGCTGCTGCGGCTGCTGCTGCTCGTGCTGAAGTGCTGGACAGCGGCAGCAGCAGCAGCTCCGCTTCATAACGGTTTAAACGGGAGGGGAGGGTGCTGCCTCCTAGAGCCACGGAGGAGAACTGCAGCTTTTAAAAGGTGCGGAGTGTGAGCTTCGGCTGGGTCCAGAACACATACTACACACTTAAAAAAGAGGGTTCTTCAAGGGTTCTTTAGTAAAAGGAATAGTTCTATTTAGAACCATGAGCTCTATATAGAAACATTTCATGCTTAAATGGTTCTTTGCTTGGTGAAAATGGTTCTTCAGCTTGATAGAGAATGTGTTGTATATGGTTCTGTAGAGAACCTTTTTGGAAAGGTTCTATATAGCACCAAAAAGGGTTATTCCATTGTTACGATGTCAAGCTGGTAACAATAGAAGAGCCTTTTTGATGCTATATAGAACCCTTTTCAAATTACCAAGCTTGATATTGCAACAGAACCAGTTTTGGTGCTACATAGAACCATTTAAAAAAATGTACTATATAGAACCATATACAGCACATTCTCCATCAATCTGAAGAACCATTTCACCAAGCAAGGACCATTTAAGCATGCAAATGGTTCTCTGAGTGTTTATGGTTCTATATAGAACCACTGTCTTTACAGAAGAACCCTTGAAGAACCAACATTTTAAGAGTGTAGAACCATTTTCATAAAGGTTCTGTATAGAACCATCTACAGCACATTATCCAACAATATGAAGAACGATTTTACCATGCAAAGAACCATTTAAGCATGCAAATGGTTCATTGAGTGTTTATGGTTCTATATAGAACCATTTTCTTTACTAAGGAACTCTTGAAGAACCAACATTTTTAAGAGTGTAGAACCATTTTCAAAAATGTTCTGTGTAGAACCATCTACAGCACATTCTCCATTAATATGAAGAACCATTTCACAATGCAAAGAACCATTTAAGCAAGCAAACTTATATATAGAACTCATGGTTCTAAATAGATCCACTGTCTTTAATGAAGAACCACCTTTTTAAGTGTAAATCATACTAAACAAGATGCAGAAGTAGCACAAAGCCATTAGTAATTCATTTATTAGTACAGCGTGTGTACGCCTTAATGATGAAGATGGTTCTTCAAGCGTTCTTTAGTAAAGAGAATGGTTCTACATAGAACCATGAACAACATAGGCATTAAAACGTGCAGAAGTGTAACTTATTTTCACTTTAAAAATCAACAAGCCCTGTAATTTGGGGTGCAAAAACTTTTGCACTAAGCCATGTGAAAATTAATTATTTGTTCTTTTTTAATGAGATCCATATAATATATACAGGGTAATATATACAGGATTTGTTGTTTATACTCTTTATGTATAGTTTAATATTTTAATGATTTCAGTATCAACACAAATACACACACACACATTATCTAAGCCACTGATCCTCCTGGGTTGCAGAGGGTGCTGGAGCCTATCCCAGCAGTCACTGGGCGAAAAGCTCAACAGAAATAAAAAGTACTAAATTGTTTCCCCATCCTCCCTCTACTCCACACAACATGGCTGCTTTTTTCTGCGATTCACCGGCGCCATCTGCTGGGAGAAAGAACTAAGTATTGGCAGAGAAAAGGAAATTTTGTTAAAGGTTGTTACCGATTTTTTAAAATTACTGCATATTTCACTCAATGGGATGTAAAAAGCCTCATTCAGAGTGGTTTGATGTGGTTCATTGCAGACTTGCAGACTCTGATTTCTTTACAGTGGTGGTGACAGGAACCAGGAGTCATTATGTCTACAACACAAATATTTAATAATTAATAATTAATAAAAAATTAATAATTTTATTCACTCTCCAAATCAACACGTGAACCTACACGTCTTTTACATTTTTACATGTTGATCATGATAAAACTGTGAAAAAAAATCTTTCTTTTTCTACCTATCTTTTCATTTTTCTTTGGGGACTATTTTTTGCCTTTCAACGTCCTGCATGTGCCCACCACCATGAAGTGGATTAAAAAATATATTTTTGGCCAAAACCTTATCTTAATAAAATATACTGTAAAACAATGTCTCGATTGTTTTATAACTATAATTCTATTTCATGTAACAACTTTCTGTGAGGGAGCTCTTAGACTCATTCAACTCATCAGATGTCTGGTTCCTAACACCACAACTTTAAATGTGTCGGTGACATCTTAAAAAAAATCTACACATAATCTACATATATATATATATATATATATATATATATATATATATATATATATATATATATATATATATATACACACACACACACACACACACACACATTACCACTGTTGGTAGACCCATATGACTGTACGCTTCGATACACCTGCAAATTCAGCGACTTCCTTCACACTGTGGCCTTTGGCTGCCCAAATGCAATCACTCCTTTCTGCCATTAACATCTGCTTTGCAACCCATGTTACACACATCAAACGAGACATTCACTGTACTGTACCACCTCTTCTCAATCTATGATTCCCGTCGCACGTCCAGAAGGTATTTATAGCCCGATCATCCTTGTGCAACAATACACACACACACACATATACACATATATATATATATATATATATATATATATACACACAAAAATGATTTTCGGTAACTGATTTAGACTTTTGACCCCTACTGAATATGTCTCAAGATGAAAGAATACTCATAAGCCGACTAACTAAAGCAAACTGTTTTTATTTAAAGGAGTAATCTTCAAAACATGGTTAGCCGATTTTGCACCACAGTAATAACCTGAGAATTGAAACGCTCGATGAAATAAAACTGCCACAGCGCATTTTCATACCTTTTTGTAACAATCAAACATGATACGAAGGCACAGAACTTTTAATCTCTCTTAAATGACTTTCTGAGTAAGGATAAAGTATCGCTCCTGCAGAACAGCAAAATGAGAAGAAGGCAAAAGACAGCAGGTTAAATAGTGAGGTACATCAGGCCATGACAGGCTGCTCTGTGTTCAGTACACTAGATGCTAGCTGAAAGGAAAGATGAAGTAATCTGAAGCTAAATGTTAATAATAAGCAGCGGTTTTGATATTGGCGCTGTGTCAAGCATTAGCTTCTTTAAAATCAATGGTTCAGCTGAAAAATCTAATTTACACAATGAACCCCTTATCCCAAATGGTAAATTAGCCAAGATATGTTTTGTGAAGTTTGCTTCTTTACTACTGCACTAGAGCTACGACGCTAATGTAGCTGACAAGTAACATTAGCCTAGCCACCAGTTACTAAAATGTAAACTTGATGTCTAGATCATCACATACTTTTCTCAAACTGTGTTAGGATGTTAAGTCTTCTCAAATAGACTTGCTTGTCTGGCTTCTGACACTCTATGACATACTGCAGTATGTGGCAGAGCTAAACACTGTAGTAGCAGATATTAGTACACAGTACGTCCAAAAGCTTGTAGACGTCTGCTCATTCAACATTTTTTCCAAAATCAAGAGCATTTATAAGCAAGCCAGTAACAGCTTCTACTCTACTGGGAAGGCTTTACACTAGATGTTGGAGCATTTGCTGTGAGGATTTGCTTGCATTCATTAATGGTGGATGATTACTTCTGGATCATTCATCCCAAAAGTATTAGATGGAGAGCATTCAGAGAACACAGTTCCACTGCTGCAGTCCAATGCTGGGGGGCTTTATACCTATCAGGAACATGTCTGGCATCGGGCATGGTGACCATTCTATTGGCAATGCTTTTCTATGGAGATTACACAAGCTATGTGTGCGGCATTGAAACCCTGCACCAGCAATGGGAGCACTTAGAATGAAGGGATGCCTGGATCCTTTTGGACCTACAGTGTAGTCTCAGCTTTAGATGCTCCGTCCACAAAGGTACACAGACTGTCTGATATTTTCTGTATGCTAAGATGTGCACAACTATCAGAATGTCAGTTCCTCGTTTGCTGACACATAGCACATAGTTCTGTTTTTCTTGTAGCACCACTTCAATTATCGTCAAATACTGTCGTCTGGGATTGGCCAAACTGCACATCAATCAAGAAATGCTTTCCTGTCACAGCAGGAGGTTCCTGGCCACGCTGAGTGACAACAGCATATAGTGTCTCACACAGCGTAAAAAAACTACATAAGAAACAAAGTGTGTGATTATTTAGTTCAGACTGCACAATGCTAAATTCATGGCTATAAGCTTTCATTATTTGTTAGCTATATTAGTTTTATAGCTATTAGCCTTTTTATGAAGTGCAAAAGTAAAACAAACTATGGACACCAAACAAATCTTGGCTGATTGAGTACATTTCGGCTAAGGTGGGAAAAGTGTAAAACTGATTTTCACCCCAATCATGACTTTACATAACTGCCAAATTATGCTGTTTTCAAGCTAAGTTCCTAAAGCTATCATAACAGGTCATTGTAAAGTGTTATGTACAGCAAGCAATCCGATGCTTTTGGGAAATTAGGCCCTGTCAGATTAACTTTGTGCTGAATTTACTTCCAAAAATGTACATACAAAAAGATTTCTATGTAGAACTTGTTTGAAGAAGCATTGTTGCAAGGCATGTTGTAGCTAGGTAGCATACATTTTGTAGTTTAGAATTTGTGACAATTTAAAACTCTGCACAGCCACCATGGGGGTTGTATTCATATTCGTATGGATGAGGCAATGTACATTAGCATTAGTGTGTGATTGTATCGTGTATTGATGATAGGGATGATTACGGGATGTAGTTGTGAGGGAGAGTGTTATTTCTTGGCCATTAGTTTCAGTCATTAGAGAGGATGCTGCTGGCTGTAACTGTGGGAGGGATGACCCTGAGTGACCGCTTGAGTGGCCTGCTCAGGAACCAGGCTGGGGTCCGTCAGGATGGACGTGGAGGTACTGAGCAGACGGAGTGAACTCAGAACGGCTGAGATAAAAAGAGAGAGAAAATAAAAATAAATAAATTAGTTAAAAATTTTATTCAAAAAAGCTGTTTCACATTTTAATGTCACTACCAAAACACAAATAGGTTTGGTCCATAGACGGAGCCTTATTTTAGCTTATTTTAGCCACACCCCTGTATTTTAGAGCAGTAAGTGAGACTGCGTCCCTGTTCCTCAGGGACAAACAATTAGCAGTTAAATTCCACTGTTTTGCAGTAAATGTGTTTCAAAGTCTGAAAATCAGCATGTAACAAAGAACTGTCACTACTGAAAAACATACTTTCTGCAATTAAGTAAACTTTCTTTGTGTTTTAATGAAAAATATTATGGTTTTATGTATGTAAAACTGTTCAAAGCTGTTTTTGCTAGTGAAGTATGGACAGTGTTTTTGAGTCAAACTCAAAATGAGCTAAAATTGTCACTTCCAAAACCAATTCGGTAGAATGATCCACTTAGAATGCTCGTATTTTAAAAAAGTGGTGATCAAATCACAAGACAGTTAATTTGACAAAAATCTGTGAATAGATGAATATATTATTTATCATTTAACCCTTGTGTGGTGTTCATGTTTTTGTTACTCTGTGGGTCTAGTGGACCCACCGCATTTTTGTTTTTGTAAATCAATAAATTAAATTGTTTTTTTGGCTTCCTGCAAACTGACCAAATGTTCCCAACCTTTTGCAACATGTGGCCCACATAACTGACCACGAAAGCTAACTAAGTTTAAGACTAATAAGGTTTGCCTATTAAAATTTCACTGGACAGTATAATAATGCAATATAATAATAAAAATTCTATTTGTAGCCTTTTATCCATGATGGACGAATTTCACACAATCGAAAAGAGAAACGTTTCACATTGCACTGCAGTGAAAACATAAACGTATCTAGCTTGGTATACTGGTTGCATCTGTCATGCATTTTGCCAGAGCAATCAGCAGCTTGATTAAATATAAAGCAAATTTAGTTGCTTTATATTTATATGCTTTATATTTATATGTAAATATTTAGCACAACAATAGTTTTGTCATTTGTCAATTGTCAAATTACTGGTACGGTTAAATGTCTTTATAATGTAATGAAGTTTTGCAATAAAAAAAGGCTGTCAGCAGCTCCCTAGCAGAACTAGCACAGCCCACTGGAGGACGCGGCCACAGGCTAAAAACCGTTAGTATAGATAATAAGCATCATATTTAAATCACTGTATATGACTATGGCATGCTCCAGCCCCCTGGGCCCCGATGTTGGACGAGGGAGCCAGCAGGACGGCGGGGGAAGAACCGCGAGTGAGTGGAGGATGGAGCGCAAAGCAAGAGCTCCACCGAGGGACGCGAGTGACAGCGGGAGGAGGAAGACAATGATGCCCGCCACGAGAGGCACAAAGGCAGGGATCGAGTCTTGAACGCTGCCACCTGGGCCCTGCTCCTGTTCCACAGCGCGGCCGCCATCGGAGCCCCCGGGAACGGCCGCACACCGCAATGACTATCTACAACAAAACTGGTTTTATGTTCTTGATAACAGGGATATTGTACTCACTGGGTCTGAGGGCGGGCAGGGAGCAGTGCTGGTCCAGCCAGCTGAGGGTTGTACGGCACAGGTCCTCCACACTGGCTGTGGACACCATACTGTTATAGGACTCAAACAGAGGCTCCATAATCACACTGAACTAGCACCGGCAGTTCAGGAACATACTCAGAAACTGAAGCACAAACTGAAATACACATGAACACAGCCTAGAATATAGCCAGATAAATTCAACTATACACACTATTATCTACGATCTATGCCATATGTATATGTACATGCATCTGAAATAATATGTTCTATAACTTATATCCTAAACCTAATGTGCCTTTTAAGAGTCCTTTAAAAATTTAACATGGAGCTTTGTAAAAAAAATAATAATAATAATAACCTTGAGCAAAATCATAATCATTTTGTTGGATCTAAGGTAGGCTAGCTCAACAAAGTTCTGAAAACCAAGGATACAATCCAGAACTTCCAGTTCTGCAGCGTCTGAGCCCGGACATATTCTCTGAACTTCTCCCTCATGTGGTCAAAGCGCTGACGGGTGATGGGAACGCCTGTAGCAGGGAGCTGTTGCTGACACACACTGTATCCAAGAGAACATTGGATTAGAATGTAAGATTAGATTAGACTGTAAGTAGAAACACAGGTAAACACACAGGGACAAACATGCATGTTAAAACTATTTTAAACTACTCTGCATAAATTTTGGGGATCTGGAGGTGTGGAAACGGGCACGCAATGTGCAGATGAACATTTTGTAACATAGGTTGTCCTTCGGCCCCCAACAAGCAGATGAATCTGATGATTGTGAGCATGCCTAAAGAGTATTTCATGGGAACTCAATCAAAACTTGCTGAAACTTGCTGTGACTAAATTATGTACTATTGTCATTATATCTAATTATTGGTTACACACATCAGTAGAGGTTGAGAATGGACCACCACTCCATACAAAAGCATCTCTGTGGTAAAAAAACTGACCATCAGTGAAGGGCTAATGGCCAACACAAGCTGTGCATCATCAGCTGGGTTACAGTCTCCTACAGAAGGCTGGATACATGCTGCTTGTGCCTGTTAAATGCTCTGTATATTACTGCTATCTCAGCTACACATTATGTGTTAGGAACAAAAGAGGGAAAACATTCTTAAGAACGGTTACTGCAACATTAAAAACTGTAATTTCGGACAGTTTCTGTTGGTCCATTCATAGACATGATTTGTATTTTGATAACCACCACCTACTGGCTTCCTTCAATTATTAGCATTGTTAGCATGTTAGGAGGAGAGGAGTTTTCGCACTTGATGGCAGAGTTGAGCACCAAGATCTCATCTCGGAGTCTCTGCGCCTCCTCATGGAGCTGCGCTCTCTCCTGCTGCATCTTACTGATGTACTCCGCTGTCTTCTGCAGAGTGGTAGCTTTACTGATCTGAGAGAGAGAGAGAGAGAGAGAGAGAGAGATCACAAAACGGACTTAGCAAGAATCAAAGGGGAATTCAACAGATGACCACGTAACCTTAGGTTCATGTGCAGCTGTTTGAGAGTGTCTCATTCTGATGGAGAGTATACAAGCTGTGTGTGTTCAATTGAACGCCTGTGTCAGCAAAGAGCACCTTAAAGTAATTGAATTCACTAATTAGAAGCAGTGTCTGGATACTTTTTGGATATATAGTGTACACAGTTGTAGTACCTTAATGCTGGGCTGAGAGCTGAGTGTTGTCACCAGGCTGTGTAAGGTGTCAAATCCCAATTTGATATTAAACCTCCTCTTCTGCTCAGCAGATATGTGCGTGATTCGTCGTGTATCTGTCTGTAATAGAGAACAATATGAAGATCATTCTTATCAAATGGAGTGCAAATATGTGTGTTGTGTGCTTATTAAATGTGTCAAAGTTAAAGCATTTTCCTAGTTTGACCGTTTGAACCGAGTTACAGCAGTAACACACTACACACTATTTCTGTGACTGTGGCCCTCTTGTTCAAATACAGCTTTTAAAAGTCCCATTGATGACCCTCTTGATAAAAGTTAATTCCACACAGCACACATTTCCAGCTTGTGTCAGTCCATTTCAGATGAGCTTTAGCCCAGAGAAGTCGACAGCGGATACTGTTGATATATAGCTTGCACTTTGCATAGTCTTAACCTGCATTTGTAGATGCAGCGACAAACTGTGTTTACTGACAAGAGTTTTCTGAAGTATTCCCAAGCCCAGCTGGCTACATTATCTACACATGCATGCCAGTTTTAATGCAGTGCTGTCTGAGTGATCGAAGGTCACAGACATTCAATGTTGATTTTCCTTGCCTTTTTATGCACACAGATGGTAAAATCCCTAAATTCTATGCCATCAGGTATTGACAAACGTTCTTAAATTGCTGTATTACTTACTAGCGCAGTTTTTCACAATGTAGCAAACTTCAACCCATCCTTGTTCATAAACAACTGAGCCCTTCGTGAATGCTGCTTTTATACTAAATTATGATAGTAATATCTGTTACCTATTCACCCGTTTACTTGTGGAAATGTCCAAGACAAGCGTTTCTGATCATTCCACAATATTCCCAGTCTTACATTGCCCTGTTCCAATTTTTTGGAATGTGTCAAGGTATCAAATTAACTAATTAGGAATTAGCGTATATTTACAAAAATCAATACAGTGGATAAAGTAAAATATCAAATATCTCTATTTTGTGCTGTTGCCAATAAAATACAAGTGGAACTGTTTTCTGTTTTCATTTGCATTATTTGCATTCCAATTTTTTTGGAATTGGGTTTATAGAGCAAACAAGATAAACGCTTACCCTATTAGGCTCTGTCTTAGCTACTCCAGGTAAGGTGTGTGAAGACTCCAAGCTTTTCTCAGAAGGATTGGTTGGGGACGTTGGGCCGAAGTTTCCTGAAAAGCTCACTGAAAATCAAGTGGAAGAAATTCTATTCACAGAATTCTAAATAATAAAATAAAGGCCTATTCCCCAAGTTTGATTCTTGGCATTTTTAACATAGAGGAACCTCCACATCAGGTCCAATGCTTTAAGGAAGGAGAAACGACCTTGAGTAGTAGCAACAATGACTTTATCATTTTTTTTAAAGCACTATACCTAAAAATGGCACACATGCTCCATCAGTTTCATACTCAATTGTTCATTTTTGTTGGTGTGAATAGGCCTTAGACTTCTCGTCTACACACGCTGAGTTTTTTGTTGTTTTGCATGTTTACTGGCAAATTATGTAATGATTTGAGAAGTAGAAATAAGCTCAAGCTTGAATTGGTTGTCGATCTAGTCTGGCCTCAGGGAATCATCATGAGTTAAGCCCTTAAAAGTTAAGCATTGTACGAGTAATTATGTGTCACTCATAGCGCGTTGAAATGAGAAATTGCTTAATCAATACCATATTTGGATTCTTAAGGAGAAGAGGAGTTTATTATGATTTAACTTTAATGTGTTTTTTGCCATTGAAAAAACACAATAAATGTACAGACTCAAATTTGTGGATACAGCATAGCAAAATGTCTATAATAACTCAAGATATCAAAAAGTGAAAGACAACCTAGTGTACCTGTTAGGCTGTTAGTCCTCTCTGGGGTGTGGATTTGAATGGGCGAGAGTTTCTCGGTCTTGGGGATGAGGAGCGGGGGCCTCTGGGTGAGGAGAGAGGAGACGGTGGAGCTCTGGGCAGAGCTAGTCTGGGGAAGTATTGGCGTCTGCAGCGGAGCCAATGGCAGAATCTCCGCAGGGGGCCACGTAGGAGGCTGGCATGCCTGTGACTCTCCACGACCTGCTGACATGCTGCTGGTGGACTGCTAATCATGAAAAGAAGCACCCTGTTACCTCTGCGGTTTCTTAGAATAATTTAAACTGGGCATTTACACAATATAGCATTGTGTTTGAAGCAAAATGAGGGTGAGGACTAAGCTATTATCTGTGTTTGGTGACCTTATAATCAGGGATAAAAAAGGCACATGGACTTCAACTGTTATAAAATGTTATTTAAAAATATGGTTAACCATTTAATGGTTTTATTATTCAATTCTGGGTCATTTTCATAGAATTATGGCTAGTAAATGACTTTGCTGTCCACAACATGCTGGCTCATTTCTGCAGTACCTGAAAGGCGTGTAATGATTTAATGTTTAAATGTGCAGCTTTTGGAACTGGAAAATAGCTGGTTTGGTTATTCTGCCTCGCTTATCAAAAGCTGTTTGAAGTAGCGAGATCAAACTGTGGTAGATCAAACTGTGACAGAGTGCCAACATTTGTCAATGCGAGGATCAAATACCCATGCTAATACCTCAAATATGCTCACTCATTTGTAAGGACATCACCCAAATGTGTCAGCTACCGGGGCATAGGGAAAATGTAAAGCTACAGTTATTCAGCTTCTTATTTGAATTTCCCATTCCACCTTAGATTTAGCAGAAACAATATTTTGCTACTATATCCTGCTTACAATTTCAGTTATTAGGCACTGGAATTAAGAGCACTTACTGCTGAGCTGGGAGAAGTTGGTCTGTGGCCCTTTGACCCAACAAATTGAGCGTCAAAACCCAACGTCGGTTTTCCTAAACCAAATTGAGGATAAACAGTGACACTTGCAGCACTGAGATAAACAGTGAAGAAGAAAAATGAATGGATGAAGTGAAATATGTTGTCTCCTGAACATACGCTCTTGAGAGCCAGAGGACAGGAGCTTGGCCAGGCAGCTGGTTTGTGCAGGCGGGGTTGCAGATGTAGCTACTGTCGTGGGAAACCCTTTAGCCCTTCCAGTCTTTTGTTTGTGTTTCCCTCTGCCCATCTGCTGTGGCATAGAGAAGCAGTGGGCACTGCCAGGCGAGGGCATGGCTGCCGGAGGCAGGGCCACGGTCATCGGCTGGTAACCCAAAGAGACACACGCGCTTTGGGTCAGCATGTCGGGCAGGCTGGGGTAGCCTTGGCCCTGTTGGGGATCTTGTGGCAGGACGTTTATGGCAGACCCCGTGTGGGTGATGACGGTAGATGTGACAGCAACGCTGGCACCTGAATGGCTGGATGATGGGTGTCTATATCT
This sequence comes from Colossoma macropomum, assembly GCF_904425465.1. NCBI lineage: Eukaryota > Metazoa > Chordata > Actinopteri > Characiformes > Serrasalmidae > Colossoma > Colossoma macropomum. Next base: position 20,514,953 of record NW_023494794.1, read on the forward strand.
CAGGCAACTGGCTGGGTACAGGTAAGGGTTCTCCTGTGACATGGAGGTGGAGGACATGTGTGAGGTTGCCACGGCAACACCAGGGCCACTGAAGGACTGCTGCTGCCCATATGAGTCTATGTGGGGAGGGAGGGCGAGAGAGTGAGGGAACTGGTTGGGGGGGCCGTACTCCGAATGACCCTTGAACTTGGGCTCGGTCAAGTTCATGCCACTGGTATCGAAGGTCATGTCAGTGGTCAAAGGCTGCTGTAAGTAACCAGGGCTTGGTAAGCTGACTGCCGTGGAGGGTTGTGACAAACTCTCAGCTGTGGGCTGTGGAAACAGACATTACTTATCGTACTAAAATTATTATAACCCACAGATTATTGCATAGTAATAACCCTTTATCACATGCTGTCTTTAAAATTATTACTATCAACAGGTAGAGATATCAACATGTCTCGAATTACATGTTAAACTAGAAAAGATGAGCTTGAGCTGACATTATGTGTTATGTGGCACACTATGTAAGCTCCCAGGCCTAATTTACAGTACACTTGTATTGTTTACCAGCTACATCACAGCAAATATAATCAGTCATTTTTTCTACATATATTTCTTCAACATACATGGTTTCTACATTTTCTTCATGCAGTACTGTGCAAAAGTCAGATGACAACCTATATTTAATTAAGTTTTAGTCAAAACGGCCATTAAACAGAAGTTCTTAAGAACTATGTCTGAGAAGATTAGATATAAGGTAATCCACTTACATAAGGAAGAGACAAGTTAGAGGAAAAAAGAGAAAAAAAAGCAGTTTATGAAATGAATGTGATTTGAAAAGTTGAAATAAGCTTAAGCCTGTAGATCTAGTCTAGTTTAAATGTTAGAGTAAAAAAGAGAAAAAAAGGAGTTTATGAAACTGGATTTCAAAAAATGATTAACAGAAACAAAGAAAATGGGACTCCTAACATTCATGTAAAACCTGAATTGCGAGAAGCAGAAGATGCAACCAACTAAAAGTGAACTTTGGAGGTGTGTAAAAACATCCCTGCAGATTTCTTTGAACAACTGAAAGCAAGTCTCCTGAAAAGAACAGAAGCTGTAATAAAGATAAAAGATGGACACACTAAATACTAAAAAAAGTTTTCTGCTTTTTTGCTTGATGCTGCAAGCAAAAAACCTGTACTTAATGGCTGTGTTGACTAGAAAATAAATAAATGAAGGGTGTTTTTTGATTTTTGCACATTAATGTATGTTTGGTTCTGTACATTCGTATTGTTTTTGCAGGAGATGTGAAAAAAGAGGAAGTGAAAAAGAGTAAGATATCACTGTATATATAGTATATGTAGTATATAAAGGTGTGTACATGTGGTTTTAACATGGTTTTATGACAAAATATTGTAGAGACTTTTTTTGTGTTTGCTTTTGCGCAGTTTGTATTTTTGTATACGTCTGAGCAGTGTGTGCTGTTTACCTGTGTAAGCTGAGGCCCTGTGTGCATCAGAGCCGTACTGCCCACAGTGGAGGGGCTAGAGGAGAATGGGGCACTGGACGAATTCTCAAAGAAGCCACAATCAGCATAGCAACTCTGCTCCAGAGACTGCCCACGATAACTCACAAAGATGTCTGCAACAAGCACAATGAATGTAGTCAGTTCAGGCTCAATCAATACACAGCTGAAAGTCAATGATGTCAGCTTCAACAACATGCAGACATATGCATGGTTTCCACTGGGCATGAGGTGACAATCCCCCACCCCTTCAACACCCACTTTCAAAGTTAGCCATAGGTTCTTGGGGAAATCGCTAAAATAGGTAAGGTGTGTGCTGAGCCATCATAATCTGGATGATAATATCATATATACTGGATGATAATATCATATACACTGTTTTTCATTGCAAGGACTCAAATGATAACATTAATTCTAAAGGCAATTTAACATCAAACTACTTCGACTTTGTTTGCATCTCAATCACTGAATTATTCCTAAATTTAGAAAAATCAATGGAATTTCCCTTCAAGGGGAGTGTCTGTTCATGTTTATGAAAACTCGGCAGGGCCACAAAAAAACAGCGTTTAGAAGAAACTTTGACCCTTATGACAAAACTATGCCAGTATAGAGAGTATACTGTCCACTTTATTGGAAACACCCATCTGTAGTTCATCTGTTATTAGTCACTATTTTCCTACCCCATTCATCACTGGTCAGTGTCTGACCATAGGGCTGCTCTTGTCCAGATATTATTTGGGTGGCGTAACCCTTCCTAGCACGGCAGAGACACTGACATGGCAGTGGCATGGTCAAGCACCGAAAAATATCCAACCAAGAGCAGCTCTGTGGTCAGAAATTGGCAAATGATGATAGTTTAGAGGATGGCTAACACAAACTACACCTCATCAGATGTTTTGTGACATGCAGTTGATTTAAATAACTTACAGGCCTAGACTAATGATGGATAGTCGAACAGAGATAAAAAGCAGCCTATGCTGTCCTATAGTAACCTCTTACCCACTCGCTGTCTATTTTTCACTCTTCCTGTGGTAGCACCCATAAGACCTTAAGATGGCCATTCATTGTTTACCACATCCCCTTCAGCTTCCACATTTCACTGCTGATCCCTTCTTTAGCTGATCCCTGACCTATGTATAACCTTCCCTGTGATCTTTTACATGTAGACAAGACTACAGGCCAACGAAGATGACCCTAAAATATACAAAAGAGATGCAGCAAGATAAAACTTCACTTCCACATCAAACACTGATCAGACCTGCTTTGAAAAAGATTTTTGATGAGTAAGTGTCCTTGCAAGAGAAAGTGAACTTCTGCACTTCCTTAAATACAACCCATTCTACAGGATATACACATTGCTCACTAAGGAAACCATTCTACATGCACACATATTAACACACATATGAAACTGATAATCCCAATCCATCCAGTTATTACAAATAATTTCAAAACTGCAGAAATACCAAGGTGTTTTTTTAATTAACCACATGCCAAAACCTTTCATTTTGATACATTTTCTGTGAAAGCGAGTGAAATTATACAAATTACTGTAGCGTTAAGTGCCTTTCAACAGTTTGCAATCTTATAATTTTATTTTGGGCCACTACTTTTGAACAAAGCTGCTGCTTTAAATACAATGGTTGCTAATGCAGGTCTTGCAAATGCAGTTGTGACTTAAAAGAGAACTGATAAGAAGGACTATCGCTGCTATGTATTTACATCCACACAGTAATCTTATCTGTGTAGTACGCTAAGGCTTTTCTTAGAGCTTAACTCAAAATATTCTCAAAGCAAATGATGAATTAAAGTAAACTGGAACATGCAGCTACAGTCATATATTTCATCTAACATTCATGCTTTCATTGAAATTAAGCTTTTTTAAGGAATTGTCCTAAATCCACATTTTACTTGGCCGAAGGACAAAATCATTGGTATCATCAAGAGATCAGCTGGAGTGCTAACGTTTTTTAAAAGTAAATTAAATTACAGAATCTACATTATTTTGCTAACATTACCCTTAACTGAGTCCTGGTTCTTAACTCTATATAAAATTGATGTTCCAGAAAAAGCACATCTATAACATATTGTGTGAGCATGCCATGTGATTTGGTGGTAACATAGCTACTTCTCAGCCAAACTGGGGTGTGCATAGCACAACACAAAACACCCCGTAGATGATGAGTTTACTTGTCCGACACAAACTTTCACTTGTCATGGAAAAGCGGACAAGCTTTAATGTCAAGCCCTGCATGTGTTTTTGCAAAGTACCTAAACTACAAAAGATTGATATTAGCTTAGACTGATCAAGGGTGAAGAGAACTAAGGTTAAAGTTCCATTGTGCTCCTTACTTATGACCTACTGCAAACCTTTTGTCAGATCAGCATAAAAAGGCAACTATTACCATCTTAACTGTATAAAGCAATACTTGCTGTACCATTTCCACAAAAAAAGTGATGCACTGAATTTACTTGATTCAACTACGTGGCAAAACAGTGCTGAGCTACTGAGAGAGCAAGTTATTAGGCTCATTTCTCCATACAGTCTATGATAAACTATGAGCCTATATTTGCCTTTCTGCTGTTACATGCTGTAAAGTGATGTAGAAAAACGTGGGTGCTGTTTTGATCCATGCAGGAACTTTGTTTGAGATTTTGAAACAGTGGATTTTCTTGGTACTGGTCTCTCTTACAGTAAGAAACTCGGTCTGACGAATACACATGCAATTTTTGCCAAAAAGTGTTTTATCTAGTAACTAGTATTTATATCTTTGTAGTAAAGTTTAGAATTGAAAGATTGTTTAGCCTTTAAAAAAGACAGATTACTCAAATATTTGTCAAAATAAATATAATCAACTCATATAATCAACAGCAACAACACTGTAAAATATACCACACTAACACAATTATTGACAAAATTAAGTAAACTGAAAGTCAAAACTGTGGTGACATAATATGTTCTATTCATGCGAGTAAATTCAGTGCATTATGTTTTTCAGTGTACGGAGCATTTGTTCCCTGCAATACTGGACTAAAGATGAGCAAGCAATATATTCAGCTGTCTATTAACATAATACAGGTACAATGAGAAAGATTTACCTGGAGTGTCCATGAAGTCATCCAAATTGGGCTGAAGAGGGGTCAAACCAGGCTGGATCATATCAGCATTACTGGTGTAGGCTGACAGAGAAAGAGGAGTTATCACATTAGAGATGCATCTGTGTATGTATGTAAGTATGTGTGTGCACACATTTATCCGTTCCTTGTTTTTGGGGGCGGTGTCTTCCTGAATCAAGTTTACAAAATCACATGACCACTGGATAGGAAAGGGTGTCACATATGTCAGCATGCAATACATCACACTCCTTTTCGCTGCTTTTTGCAAAAACACATTGATTTTTTATTGATTCTTCATAAACCATCAAGAAATCTCAAATTTCACCTTGATTACCATTAGATTATTTTGATATTTGATATTTGGCATTTCAAAATTGAATTGCGCACACTACTTGTATAATTGCCATAAAAAGCACTGACCAATAGAATTGAACTACAGCCTTACTTGAGCTCATGTAGCTTTACATGGGGAAGTGCTGTAATTTGAGCGATTACTGTTGAGACCCATGATTTTCAAACCAATTTGAATCTACCATATCTGTAGTGTGTACAAGTCAGCTAAGTATTAATTCCAGAGTGAATGGTCCTCCATAATTTGTCAAACTCAGAGCTCCTTCAAGACAGGACAACTATAATGTAAAATATTTTGGTGATGTGCTAATTAGAAGGAGAATGAAATTAAACATCTGAAAGTGTCTTTCACAGGGCAGAGTGATTTCTGTCCTGTTGGGTGATATTTGTTAAGTTAAATTAGCCCACTTTACCAGCCTAATGCTATTCTCTCTAGTCTTAACTGGAAGCTTGTATTTATTGTTTATTTGTTTGGATCCGTTTAATTAGAATATTAACCCTCCTGTTATGTTGTGGGACAGATTGACCCATTTCAAAGTTTAAAAATACAGGAAAGATATTTTGCCCATTGACAGATTTTAATTGGCCCATGGGTTCTGTTTTAGACAGTATTATAAGTAGCCTGCCAGCCAGTACGTTGCAGTGTTTGCTTTTAGTTAAAATTTAAGAGCCTTTCTTCTCTGACTAGACCTGCAGCTTAATTTACTTAATGAAATTCAGTTCAGGACTACAGCACTACACGCAGTCCATTCGACATGTTCTATTGATACTTTTACATGATTTAATAATTTGTTATAAGCACATACAGATCCAAATAGCTGTGAGCAATCCAACAATAGAAGAAGCCTCATGCATCTTATATACAGTGATAGGAAACACAGTAGAACACAGAAGGCTTGATTCTATGCACTGATAATTTGAAAACTTAATATTTTGAATCAATTGTGAATAACAATGCGGGCCTGAGGTATTCTGATGCGGTCTGCGATCTTAAATTCACCATGCCCGATGCCAAGCATCCGCTAAAGGGGTATAAAGCCCCCCAGACATTAAAATCAATGATAATATTCCAAAATTGATGTAGTTGAACAGTCATCTTCAGATTGGTGCATCACAATGCATCAAAGCCTTTTTACAAGAGGAACTGATCCAATGTCCAGTATCGTTATCAGCTCACTACCAACAGAAAATCTGACAGCAATTGTATAACATCAATCACATTACACCACCTCTTAAACTGATCTGAGAGTGTGTTCCAGCAGTACTCACTGTTGTGGCGATCTCCTGACCATGGGCACGGCTTCTGGGTCATGGTGAAGAGAGTGTCCGAAATATCAGAGAGGAAGCAATCCAAGTCAAACATGTGCACCTCCTCTGGGGTCACTTCAGGCTCAGGGTACATCTGATTGGACCATTTCTCCAGCCCCGTCCTGCAGATAGGGGTCTGAGGATGACAAGCAACCAATCAGCTTGTACCTTTTTTAAGCCTAAAGTTAAGAGAGTTAGATCTAAAGTTTGATCCACTCTTTTGAGTTTAGCAGTGCAAACATGGCATGCAGGACTCGACTGCTAAGAGTCAGATCCAGTCCTGCAATTAGTTACACTGACAGGGAAGACCTATTCTCCAATATCACTAAACGGCAAACAAATCAACTAGATCGTGGTTCTTAATCCTGGTCCAGGCTTTGGCTCCTTCATAGCACCCCTGGTGACCCCAGGTCACCCCAGTGCCCCTGGATGAAACGCCCTTGATCAAGTAAGTAGCAGGTCTTAATTGAGGGAAAATACTTAACTGTGCAGGACGGAGGTTCTCCTGGACCAGGACTGAGAACCACTGCAAGTAGACATTTAACTGGAGCTTAGTGCTCTCCTCCAAACACACTGACCCCTTTCAAACTGTTGGAAAGGTACAGTCCTCTCTTGGTTTCTGCCTATGTTAGTGCATAGCATTCGATGTCCAAACCCTGTCAATGACGACTGAGATGCATGGTGAACACCAGAGGGAGCCACGCAACTGTTTCAGTGTGGAAGTGTTGACTTAGCAATGCTGCCCATGCAGGGCAAGTATATGGTGTCCTATGCAAAGCACTAAAAACAATTATATAAATGAGAACATTGCCCTTGCACAGGATTGAAGGAGTCAGAGCACATCTTAACAATGGCATCAGCTAACAGTATGTTGCAGATATTAGAATACTACAGAAAAGACAATCCTTTCTCCCACTCTCAAGGTTTTCGAAAATTCAATAAGCATTTAGCTTCAGACGTTCCACATGGACTAGTCCAGCATTCTCTACCCAGGCCTTGGGGCCCACCAAATCTGTGTCTGTCCCAGCTGCTAATTCAACCTTGAACAAAAAAAGCATAGGCGTCTGTGTTGCATGTCCTCCCACATTTCAAAATCCAGTTTTTGTTTAGCTTGTTATTTTAAGCTGCTTTCACATCTAGTTATTTTGCTATCTAGTGAGTTATTACACCATAGTTTGGATTTCTGTAGCTTTGTGTCTTTTACATTTGGCTTGGTTGGTTTCACACTGCAGTGACTAAGTGTACCAAATTACGCAAGTGGGTGTTTTTATTTGTCAGAAATTTGGCAGGAATACAAGTGCTCCACTACTTTCACTTTCAAAACCATAAAATAGGAAAATAAAAGACACTTAACATCTTTGCAAATCACAATCAGGGCATTAATAAACCTTATTGGATCTCTGCTGCTTTATGATTGATTCGTCAATTTGAATTTAACCAATCAGACTGCTGACCCTTGGCCAAAAGTATGTTCCGTGATCTATGTGCCAATATCAAACGCATTAGTTCACTACTATTTTATTGCTCTGCTATTATTAGCTGCAGCTCGTGCTACAAGACCAATATGAGTGTCTGTAAAGAGTCAGATGTTAAAACAGGCAGATTATGCAGACAGTACAGAGCAGAGCTGCTAGTGACTGAAGAAAGCATACAGTGAATCCCTCATTCGGAGCAGACAATCATAAAATGCGCTCCCGAGAACTGAATCAAGGGGCCACTGCACTGTAAAAACTAAAGGTGCCTCATGTATTCAGTATAGTACTAAATAAACAAAAAATACATTTTAGGTGCCTCAAAAAACCTTCCCATATAATGGTGTTACTGAAGGAACCCTTGATAATGTACAAGCTCTTGCAGGAACCTCTAATTACCTCAGTGGATGCCATCAAGCACAATGTTTTCTTTTGAGTGAGCCCTCAAGTACCCTGGATAATTCATAGAAAAACTTTTAGGCCTAAAAGGTTTTTTTTTAAGAACCCTAGACGTTTCTGGTGTTCTTCAAAGTCCTGTTGTATTCTAGCAGGTTCCTTGAGTAACCAAGAGGTTTGGTGAGCACCTACATCCATGAAAAACATGACTGAACCAGTATTTGCGTACCTGCATATAAATTTCTTGTGCATAGGTTATTTTTTACCATGTGAATACTGCTACTGTCATTTCTTAAAAAACCAAACCACTGCTTTTTGAAACGATGCAGTACATAGTTAACCAGTCATATTTTAGTTCAATACATAAACCAAAACTTTAAGAAATACAAGATGAGAAAAATACAAGGAGTGTTCACACCTGTCAAAACAGACCAAACTGAAAAAAACAAAGGTAGGTCCGCACTAAACAAGACAGGTGTAAAAACACACTTACTTTTTGCACAGTACTGTCTATACAGCAAAGTCAACTAAGTGCCAGAACAAAGACCTGTTTAGCCAGGCAATTGGTTAGACCCAACTGCAAAGATTCAGCATCCAGTCCCTGCGATACAAACAGCTGCATTCTCAGAGGAGACCTACTCTACAATACCACTAAATGGCACACAAATCAACTAAACAGCTCCTGAAGTACTCCTGTCTTAGATTTCATTGTATTTTTTGGACCTTAACACAGGCACACTCAACCTAAATAATCAATTGCAGTAGCATGGAGTTGTAAATCCAAACAGTGTCATTGATTCTTTGCTCAAAAAATTGCAGAAATGTGGCACATGTAAGCTTGTATCCTGTTCCCTTGGATGTGTTAACTTATTTTCAATTAGAAAAAACAAAATATGGAATTTGACAGATGTGTTCTAATACAAATTTTGCATACAAATGTATATGTATCAGTGTGCTACACCCACAGTGTTTCTATAGTCACATAGGTAACAACATCTCAGTGCTGAGGAAACACTGGACTACAGAGTACTTGTAGTTCTAAAAACACATTTTTTATAATCAAGGCAGCAAAGAGGGTTCGCAATGTGGTTCTCAACTCTGGTCCTGGAGGCCCCCAGCCATGAAAATGAATGTTATTCCTGCTTCAACACACATGATTCAACTAATTAGCCAGTTAACCGACCTTCTCAAATTTAAATGTACAGAGAAGGGGGGTCTCCAGGAACCAGACTGACAAATACTGCCACAGAAGAAACACTTTTGGTTCCTAAAAGACAAACCATCTATAGGTTCAATGGATATTCCTTTAAAGAACCATTTCTGTACATGAGATGTGTGAATATGAAGAAACATTTCGGAGTTTAAAGAACCTCCAAATAATGTAAAAGTTATACATACAATTAAAAGTGTTGGTAACACCTTTCTGGGATGGCCCACTGTAGATGCTTTATTGATGTTAATTTTGCATTAAACTTACATTCAAGCAAACACACACACACACATGATCTAAACCGCTTATCCTTCTGGGTCACGGTGGGGTGCTGGAGCCTATCCCAGCTGTCATTGGGCGGAAGGCAGGATACACCCTGGACAGGTCGCCAGTCCATCGCAGGGCAGACAGACAGACATACACATTCACACACACACTCACACCTAGGGGCCATTTAGCATGTCCAATTGGCCTGACTGCATGTTTTTTTGGACTGTGGGAGGAAACCGGAGTACCCGAAGAAAACCCACGCAGACACGGGAAGAACAGGCAAACTCCACACAGAAATGACCCCCACCAGACTGTTAATCCAAATAAAGTGGGAGCAAAGTTTTTTTCCCTAGAATTCTACATTCAAGCCAAGAACCATAAAAGGGGAATTGTACATTTCTAAATTAATTAAAATATTTATAAAAATAAAGTCATTCAAAGTGGTTTGATGTGAAATATTTCATTCTAGAGAAACTTTAAAAAAAGTTCAAAGTCAAAATTGTTCACAGCAGTGGTGATAGGAACCAAACATCCAAAGCATTTAATGCCTCAGACATAATGTCTTATAAATCATTTTACAATAGTTTTGAGATAAGATTTTAGCCTAAAATGAATTTTTTTAAATTCATTCATGGTGAAGAAATACATGCAAACCATTGTAAAGAATTATATTACCCTAATAGTAGTGAAAAAAAAAAAACTTTTTTTCAATATTTACCACTATTTTATCACCACTATCCACCAATATTTTATCGATATAACTCATAAGACACATGTAAGTTCATACCAACAAGTTCATATGTTCGCAAATCATATTTGAGCTGTAGGTTCCTTTCATCTTAAGGAAATCTCAACATTTGCTCAAAGTTTCTCAACAATGAATCAAACTACTCAGAATTACTTTATAATCACAATGATTGAACTGTTCAAATTTGAAAAATCAGTGGAATTTTTTCATACACACACAAAGGATGTATGTAAGTGTGAGATACTCACAGCTCAGTACAGATTCCTTGGGACAGATCCATTTCAAGTTCTGGCACCAGTTCAAGACCAACCTACTACATCTCATCTCTATGTGTTAAGAGTGTCTGAACTGCAGCTTTATCCTCATCCCTTCTCCATGCAGACTGAAGCCCACCACCAGGCCAGTATTTATAGGGGCACCCAAAGTCAGCCGGAAACGCCGGCGATTACGTCTTTCCATCTACGCTGTTTTTCGTCCTGCACAAAAGCAGGCAAATTATAGTATTGGTCTGGATGTGTTTCTCCTAGAAGAAATTAGGTTTGAGGGCACGTGTATGTACGAGTCTGCGTGCGTACTTGGGAGGCATTAAGCAGAGCAGTTTAACAGAAATGTGTGAAAGACAGAAACCCCCCCTGGCTGATGTCATTACGTTTTTCATTTTTCTCTGTGCGATTCGCCGTGGCGACAGAGGCAACGGTCCCCTTTTGTTCCTGACCCACTTCTATCCTTCATACTCACGTGCAGCAAGAGCGAGCAAGAGGAAGGCCTTGTCCTTCCCTACTGGTACACTGACCACTATACACCTCAGTACCGAAGCCTCTGTTTAACTGATCTGAAGTGGTTAATTCAAGCTTCAGACCTGGAGAAAATTCGATCTTCACTGCAACACTGAAACTCACAAGAAAAAAAAAGGAAAAAAAAACTCATGAAGGGCTTGTCCATTGATAGTCAGCAGGTAAGTTATAGGGTTATTCCATGCAAACTCACATTGGGCCTGTTAGGTCACCTCATGGACTCACTGACCCATGAGAAGTCCATGCAAAAACATTATTTAATTCATGCAACCATGCACAATTTCCAAACTCTGCTCCAAATAGTATTTTAGTTATGAAGTTTTAAGTTTGCCTCAAGTTCATTCCAAATTATATCTACATAAATTGAGTTTAACTACTTACAGAATGACTGTAATGACTTTCAGCCTCCTCCAGACTTCTATTTTATTAAGCGACGTTTTATTATATTATTATTAATTTTATTATTCATTCTCTGTTTCTTTTACAACCTCAATTCCCAAAATATTGTGAGTAAAAGGAAAAAAAAAATCCAAAGAGTGCAAAGTGGCCAAAGAATCTCAAAGGATCAGAGATGGACAACTGCAAACATTAGTTAGGTCTTGGGTTCTGAACATCTCCCTAACAACAATCAGACAGCACCTACATAACATTAAGTCATTTGGGAGGGTTGCAAAAACAAAGCCTCACAAGGACCAACAAACTCAAGCACATGCAATTTACCTAACGTTACTGGAACTTTCAGTGTTCTATGATCAAATGAGACCAGCTTTTTGGCAACAAACAATTTGGTTTGACATAGACATGAAGATAGACATGTAGAAAATGACCTCATCCCTACTGTGAAGTATGGTGGCCGGTCTGTGATGCTGTGGGGCCTTCCAAAGGCCCTGGACAATTGTTTGGGATACATGGTATCATAGCCATTCGGTACCAGAAGATATTAAATCTAAACCAGAATGCCTCGGCCAGGAAGCTTAAACTGGGCCATGGCTGAATCTCTGATTCTTCCGGCAGGGCAACGATCCAACACCACCTCAAAATCCACACAAAAATGGTTCACTGACCACCAAATCAAGATTTTGCCATGGCCACCCCAGTCTCTTGACCTAAACCCCATAGAAAACCTGTGGGATGAGCTGAAGAGTCCACAAGCATGGACCTCTGAATCTGAAGGATCTAGAGATATTTTGTATGGAAGAATGGTCTCAAATGTCATCATGTGTTATCCAGTCTTATTGAGCATTACAGGAGAAGACTCAAAGTTGTTATCTTTGCAAAGGGAGGCTGCACAGAGTATTACATAAAAGGGTTCCAACAATTGTGGCACACATAGATTTGACAAAAACATTTATATTATATTTTTCAAACACTGTCCTTTATATAAAGGTTGGTTTTGTGAATATTTTGAATGAAAGAATAAGCATTAAAGAGTGCTTTTTACAGCCCGTCACGCTCATGATTACCAGCAATAAGACCAATTGTGGAGGGCAATGTATGTTAATACCCAGTTAATGTTTCAGCTCAGTTCTGTCATTCTATAAGCAATTAAACTCACAATTTTAAATGTGATGTAGAAATTCTGTTTTTTTTCATGATGTTCAATGATGCTACCTGCCATGCCTAAGAGGGGTAGAGGAGCGTCCTTGAGCAAGAGGCAATTGGTTGGAATCTTGATAAGACTTAAATATATAAAATATATGCTAAGGCTACACATGGAAACTTTCATAAAACATTTGGAGGAATGGGAGGAAAAGGACAGAAATTTAGCACAGACAAATAAGCAAAGTAGGGTCATTTTACAGCTTTTACAGGGTCATTTACACTGTCACCAAAGTGACACAACCCTGTACTTCTGACAAAAATAATTCACTTGGAAAATGTATGTATTTCCTTGTCCTTCCTAGCCAAACAAATGTCTTTTTTGGTGTGGAGCTCACAGCAAAACAATGGTAGTAAATCTGGTACACAGGATTTAAGGCTGAGGCTACAACAGTTGCAAGCATCTCAACTTTGTTGAAGAAGTTTCACGGAAGGACCAGACAATGATAACTGTGAAAACACATGATCGCAACAAACAACATACTTTAAAATCACTGATTTCACTGGATAAGTGGACAGGAATGTAAAATAGAAGATGGTTTATTGGGCGGTTGAAAAGGAGATCCCACCAACTAACTCTTTTTCATTTTGTCATTTTCCTGAGTCATGACAACAAACATGAGTTTCTCGAAGCTAACGTTTCTGCGTCAACCAGCCAGCCAATGCTAACAGCAGTTTAAACGGCTGCTTGTGCCAGCATTTATTTTTCTAACCAGCTGTTATCGTGATTTATGTACTTAGTTTTATTTTCTTCTCTCTTGACGCCCCTAATTTTCCACAGAACTCAGATTTACATTAATGAAAATTATTAGAGGACACTCTCAGATAAAAAGGTACCAAACTATCACAGGGGTGGTTTCCCCCCTTGTCACCGGGCTGGTATCCTTAAGGGTACATCTGCAGGACTTTAAGTTAGGAAACATAGTTGTACCACATTACATTGAAATTAAATCTTTTAAAGTTGTATTGACTCCACACACCTTGTCTGCACTCCAGGCTTTTTACTTTATTGTTCTGTCTTTAAACATTAGGTTATGAAGAGGTACAAACATGTGCCTTTCCCCTGGGAAAAACTTATTTAAGGTACACAGCTGGACCTTAAAACCACTGTTGTGGGTACATTTACGATGTTTGTACCTTGATGAATGAAAACTGTACCTGCTTAGTTCCTTTTTTTTTGACATGGTAGAGGACAGTGAGATGCAGTCTACAATGAACTTACTGTGCTTCTAGGAAAGGATGAGCAAACCATCAAGTAAGCTGTAACTGAAATGGCTACTTAAACATTCATTTTCAATACATACACATAACACACAACAGATAAAGGCCTCATATATATAGTAAAGAAACCTAGACAGATAGACAAAACACTCACAATGACAGCTGGAAAAAACAGAAGATGATAAAAATGCTGCAAATATGTAAGTAACACCTCGTGGATCACTTTGATACGGTGTATCACAAGTATGAGCTGCTAAAATTTGCCTGAAATCTGGTGAAATAACTGAATGTGTTGCATGCTTTGTGTAACTGTCAAGTTGCACAGAAATCTTACAAACCTCAACTAGTTGCATGAAAGTTTCATGGTAAAAAGCCAGAAAAAAACCTGCTAGAAAAAAAGCGTAGACCCACATCAGCATATCATTACTATCCAAAAAAAAATTCTCTATTCTTTTGTTTTTTTATTTTTCTATCTCATTTGAGCACAGCTGCTACTCTTTACACTGTGTGAAAATTTTGTGATGATTCAACCAATCAAAATGCTTAAAAATGACTTGGAATAAAACCTCTTTACACTAATTGAAAGTAAAGAATGTTTTGGCTTCTCCTGTAAAGTTACCATTTTGGAGATACTTGCTTACTTTGGACAGCGACAATATGTTGTGTTTTGGATGCTGGTATTTTTGGTCAGCAGCAGTATGATCATGCTGGGTGACCAGCTAAACCAACACTGACCAGCATAAACAAGCTTAGAGCAGCATGGAATTTATTCTGGTCTAAGCTGCTTTGCTCAGCAGGAAAAGCATCTCAACAGCAAAACTGGACGAGTAGAGGAAGAAAAAACAAGATAAAAAACAGAGAATGAAAAACAGACAGTAGATTTAAAAGAGATTCGGTGCATGCACGTGAGGTACAGAGGTAAAACACCTTTAACACCTGCATGTGCATCACCGCGAAAGAGTTCCCCCGGAACTCCAAACACAGCGCATACTGTATGCATTGAGAAAGTGTGTATCTTGTTAGTGTTTTCTTACTGAGGTGCCATTTTCAGACTATCAAGTTTATATCCACACAGATGGAGAACAAAAACGTGCAAAGGGCCATGGGCTCGCATTATGCGCAAGTGGGTCAGCTTTGATTAAATTATTTTAAAAGTGAATCCGCATCTCTGCGAGAGCCAGGCGCAATAGAGACCCTTTAGATTGGCTCTTTTGTCATCGAAGGCAATCGAGTGACTCACTTCTCACTGATATGGGCTGCCGTGACGCAAGTAGAGTATTGTGTTTAGGTTTCATGGCTTTTTTTCATCTTCCTTTTGCTCTTTCAAAGGATCACACACTCTGTTTCTCTGTCCAGCTGAGCAAGGCAAAGCCTGACCTATTAATAGCTAACCAGAGGACCACTGCAAATACGGACTGTGCTGCTAACCTACTAAAGCAAATACAATACTGTAAGGTCATTGATCTAGAGAGCCGCTCGTGGATCCAGAGGCGGAGGATGAGAGGGCTGTCAAACACTGACTGATTGCCCTCAAGTGTCCCACTGGAGCTTTTAATATGCAGTCAACTCCTCCTCAAGAAACTGGGCATAAACAATCATATAATGAGAGATTGTCGTTTGGCAAAATTGCTTAACATTTATCTAATAGAAATAATCCCTACATGAGTGTTATAACAAGAATACTGTATTCTTTCAAAAATATAAGGGGCAAATATATTGGCATCCCTAAAGAATATTTTGGATAAAACCAAAGACATTTGCATATTGGGGGGTGTCTTTTATTGCTTCCAGTCTCCAGGAACTGCACTGTTGTCTATAACCATTTCCTGTTTACCTGGGGTATAAATATGAGGTTACACACATGTAAAATCCCCTTGTTATCCATTGACTTACATAAAACCAAAGAGCTGTCATCTCAAATGAGACAAAGTGTTGTGGACCTGCACAGACTAGGAAATGGCAAAATTTAGCAGTCAGGTGAAATTACCGTTAAGCACAATCAGGGCGATAATTAAAAAATTAGAAAAGAACAGTTGAACAGGAACGGTTGAAAATTTGCCAAGAAGAGGACGCATGAGCACTACCGCCGTGCACAGTGAGGATGGTAAAAGAGGCAAAAAGGAACCCAAAGATCACACTTTCAGATTTGCACCATTTAGTTGAATTTTGGGGGTTTCAAATTTCAAAATCCACTGTCTTGGTAAGACACCACCTCTATGACCACAAGCTGTTTGGAAGAATTCCACAGAAGAAGCCTTTCCTAAAAGCCACAAAATGCAGCGCCTGACCTTTGCAAAATGTCGCTGGAACCACAAATGGAATTGTGTGATGTGGTCAGATGAGACAAAAATATACGTTTTCGGTCATGCTCCCCAACATCACATTTGGTGAAAAAAGGGACTGCGTACAATAAAAAAAGCACCTGACACTCGCTGTCATATATATATGGTGGTGGATCACTGGTGCTTTTTTTTCTGCTGCTAGTGTTTGAAGGGCTTTTGTGGAAATCAATGGCATAATGACTTCCACTAAATACCAGCAGGTTTTAGCCCAAAATCTGTCCAGAAGGTTGAAATCTGGATCCTTTAGCAACACAATGATCCCAAACACACATCAAAATCCACAGAGAAAAGGTTCAACAACAAGGGAACAACAACAGAAACAACAGTTTTGTAATGGCCCTCTCAATCAATATTTTTGAAACGCGTTTTAAAAAAAATTCTTATTAAAGAAAAATTTTGGGGGTTTCCAAAACACAGTGTAAAGTCCAAAATATCACTCACTGCATGTGTGGTTTACTAGATTTTAGCACATTTTCATGAAGCTTCCAACAATTCTGGAATTGACTGTATGATATAATGTTTTGCACAGCTTCAATGACTTAAAGCTGTAGTTCAGTCAAATATAGTCGATTAGCCAAGATAAGCTTAAATCAACCAATCAGCATGATGCAAACTGCATGCCTAAAATAATCACGCATCTTTTAATTTGTCAAGTAATGTCAAACAGACTTGCATTTTGGGCAGCTTCGACACTGTATGAGATGCTGTTATCTAGAAAAATGGACAAAAGTACAACACAAGATAAAATTAGTACTAGTGGCCATCTTTACGCCAGAATGTTGTCTGTACTTTTGCCCATTTGTATAGATAACAATGTGTTACACAGTGTCACAAACCACAAAAGCAAGTCTGTTTGAGATTACCGAACAGCTCAACACTGGTTAAGGGAAGTGTGTGCGGATTTAAGTGGGTTGTGTGCATCACGGTAATTGGTGAGTATAAGCTTTCATTACTTGCTAGCAACATTAGCCATGTAGCTCTGGCACAAAACTAAAGAAGCAAACTTAAGCTACTAAACATTTTTAGAAGTATATAAAAAAACAGTCTAATTTCATCACATGCATTCCAGCCTCGATATGCAATCGTTTTAGTAGATGGTCAAACACAGAGAACCAATCCTCTTATAAGTAGGGCTGAAAGTTTTGGGGAAAATATCTAATTGCTGTTCTTCTGACTGCAATTGAAGGGTTTAATTCCAAAGCACATTAAAGACCACTTTCATGAATTTTCTTTTGTTTCATGATTCATTACTGGGAGTCGGCTTTACATATATATTAATGCTATATTATGATCAATATCACTTTTCATACATAACTAAATATGTGTTTTGCTTTATATGTCAGCTGTTATTTTTCTCAAATCTCTCTTTATATCCAAAATTGTTACAGCATTTTGGAATTAAACTCTTTGATTTAAATTGCGACTTTTCTACAACTTAAGGTTCAAGCATCACAAATATTTTGGTCAAAATTATTTATATCAGTATCTGTAATACTGGATTGTAACCCCATACATGGAAATTACATCTATGCCAAACATATTTTGGCTGATTGACTACATTTGGGGTAAGGAGAGAATTGTGTAACTTTGATTTGTTTTGCCAAAGTATTATTTTAATGATTAATCCTTGAGACAGTTGGTTCTGTTATTCTTATTTCTGTTTACACTGAGAAGAAAGATAGAAGAAAAAGCATTCTTCCTTTGTGAAGAAGTTGACCTTCCATTGTGATCCAAGACCAACTGTCCTACCCAAAATCTTCCCTTAATCCAGGGGTGCATAACACCCACTGAACCTGGCAATTGACAGATGAGTTGAAATAGGAGGGTCTGAGCAGGAAATCACCAGGTGTTGTGCACCCCTACTGCTAGTCACTGAAAAAACTACATAAGAACTGAGGAAAAACTTATCTTGAAGGCTACCAGCATTGCTTTACGTCTTACCTTCTGAAGAACTGGCATTAGATCTTTGTGCTTCTAAAGTGGAAACAGAGAATAAAATCATTTTAGATTAGTCTTCTGATTCTTATATGCACATAATACACATGACACTTAAAATGCTGTCATTACAATATCGAAAGTATGCAACTATTGGTCCCTCTTAGGTACCACTCACCCTCTTCTTGTAGTAGATCCTCCACTTGTGATACTCTTTTATCACCACTTCTATCCGTCTCTTCCAGTAACTTCCCTCCAACACAATCGCCTAGGAGAACACATTAAACACAAAATAGAATAAAGCAATGATTACAATGAAGCAATGAACCCAACATACTGTGTGTTGGAACAAAGTATTTAATTTCATAGAAGGTGTTGGTCGAGGGCCATCTCATCGCTGTAAAAAAAAACAAAGAGGCAGGAGCATCGCTCTACACTTCTTACACACCCTATAAAGGTCAGACCATGATTGTATCATCAATGTCTAATGTTCAAATGCTGCAACGCATAAAATATACACAGAGTCTCCAGTTTATTGGGTAGACAGACTGCCATGACTCTACCATATTGCTACAACTGCTGTATTGAGATAGGTCCACCAACCAGTAGTGGTCCTATGTTGATGTATATCCATTCATGAACGGGGCAAAAGTTGACTGGCAAGTTGCATAGCAACAAATGCAGTAAAGTCAGCAACTCTAAACAAGGTTCATGTACACATAAATCCCAAAGTGAGTTATAATAACTGTATTTTATGGCCACTCTTCAAGATTCATTTTAGCATAGCTCAGCTCTGCTAGCATTTCAGCTCTACAACATCTAGAGCAGGGGTATTTAATTAAAATTCAATAAGGTCCAGTTAGAGAAAATTTCCTCAAGCAAAGGTCCGGAACATCATAATGTCTAACTTGCATCATGATTCAGTGCCATATACTTTATTGTCAGTTTTCTCTTTTTAGAACACATCATGTGAAATGACTTCCCTCTGACTCACTTTCTTATCTGACTGCTATTTCTCCCCTCATCCCTCCCCTGTGTGTGCGTCACTCGCTCGAGTCTCGGTGCTCATCGTAATGCACAGATCTGATTGGCTGAGCAGCGCCACGTGTGATATTTACAACGCATGCGACTGGTCTGTGAGTCTCCCGGGCTGCTAAAGCGGTACTGTAAAGGCTAGAAAAGTTACGCCGATTAAAATAGGACCACCCTGTCGAAACTAAATAATTCACCATAGTTTATTGGTTATAGGTCCAGGTCCGCATAGCACAGCATCTGGGTCCGGACTCGGACCGTGGTCCGCCTATTAGTGACATTTGATCTAGAGGATTCTATTCTCTCTCTAAGGCGGCCATCCAGTCACTTCCGTAACTCCAAACAGTCGTGGATCCACGCATCATCACAGGAATCTTGGAAATCCCAACAGATTCTAGCTGCAGACATGCACTCTCCACCCGATGCACTCTCAGCCCCAGTGACGTCACGTGCACATGCACCCTCTGCCACAATGGCAGAAGCGGCCCAACAGCACGTTAACATATGGCTGCTTCTGCTTAGCAAGTTGAGAGGGATCTTAAAACAGTATCATCATCATGGTTTTCCATTCTTACCTCAATAACCATATCATCACTTAATCCATTTTCCGTACATAAAACAGCTACAGAATTCCATTTAATGTATTTTTCATGAGTTTCAGCAGTAGCCTGTTTGCTTGTTCTGCTAATAAACCTGAGCATATCTTATTGTTGTGGTAGGTTTTATTTTGTAAATTACCATATTTAATTCCACTATTATCAGTATGACAAAGCTAAAATCCAATCAATGTAACTCATGTAGCCCAAGAGTGTGTGGTTTGTTGTTTTTGCTCATCAGACCAACAAAACATTGTCACTGCAGAGAGTGTACTGACGTCAATAATAAGCTGGCAGTGCACGTCAGGCTGAGATTGCATGCCTGCAGCCAGACCCTTCTCGGAAATCCTGTCAATAAAGCACTGATAATCCCTTTAAGAAAGTGTTATGTTTCATAATGTGGTTATTTCAAACAACAACCAAACATAATGTTGGAAGTAAATTGTATTAACTTGCTAACCTATGCTTTTGTTACCAGAAAAACTGCGATTTATACCAGCCCACAGTATTTATATAGCATAGTGGGTAACGTTATAGCATTGCATGCTTGTTTAAACACCTGCTCTGATAGTAATACACATTTTGGCAACCAAACACTATATTTGGTTCCTCTGAAACAAGTCTAGACTGTCTATCTTGACAAAAGTGTTTATAATATGCTTTAAATTAAATAATAAATAATTAATAATTAAATAAAAATAAACTTAATTCATGTTCATTTTGCTGCCCAAAGCTGTAAACCTACAAAGAGCACATTTGTGGTAGATATTTCTGTTAAATGGCCAATGAGCACCATGTAGGTAAGTAAGTAATCTGGCAAGTATAGTCAGTATGACCCACCTCAGGTTTGCGATGAGCGTCTGCCTCTGACCCCTCCAACGGAGTGACAAACCCACACACTGGATTTTTCCTTTTCTCCACATCTAAAGGATTTTAACAATTAGTTTTCTTTCATAGTAAAGCATGTGAAAGCTTTTTAAGAATATTTTATATCCCAAAATGCATAAGTTAGTCTTAATATATACAATACACAGAAATAAGAATCAATGTTGCTGTGCATAACATTATTATAAACACCGAGGCACAAAATCTTGGTAGCTATTATAATTATCAAGCGCAAGGACACTTAAGCTAGTCTTTAATTTCCTGTTTTTCTATCATTCTTTTGTTTCTTTCTCTTTTTTCTTTCAACATTCAAGCTCTTAAACACAAATCTGGTACTTTCACAGACTACAGGATCTTACACTGAATGAACCAGGCTCTCCAGATGCCATTATTCAGACGGATTTTATCCCTCCACAGCAGCCTCAGGCCTTTGAAAGACTTCCACTTAGGAGATACTATCTTCCCACTGCAGAGAGACACACAAATTTGGCTCAACTGATTTTTACTCAGTGTTGTTCAACTGAGTTCAGTAAAATATGATTCATTTTATTGTTGTTCAGTTTAGGGC
This sequence comes from Colossoma macropomum, assembly GCF_904425465.1. Taxonomy (NCBI): domain Eukaryota; kingdom Metazoa; phylum Chordata; class Actinopteri; order Characiformes; family Serrasalmidae; genus Colossoma; species Colossoma macropomum. Next base: position 20,536,286 of record NW_023494794.1, read on the forward strand.
TGTACAATACAAAGAAAATCCCACTTTGTGATTATATTGCTGCAGATTGTGAGTATGATATGGAAAGGATTAACAATATGGCATCAATATAACATCTTAATACTCGAAGACATTTTCTTGTTACACTATACAGTCAAGTCCATAAAGATTTAGACACTGACAAAGTTATTGCTGTCTACCACAGCATATTGGAGTTGAAATTAAATAATGAATATGAGCTCAAAGTGCACTTTCAAGGTGTTTATATCCCAACTGGGTGAACGATGTAGGACACCCCTCCATTTTAAGGGGCTCAAAAGTAAATGGACAAACTAAACATCATAAATTAAGCTGTTATTATTAATACTTGGTTGCAAGTCCTTTGCAGTCTGGAACCCATAGACAACACCAGACGCTGAGTTTCTTTCCTGGTCATGCTCTTCCAGGCCTTTCAGTTCCTGCTTGTTCCTGCTTCCTCATGGGGTATTTTACCATTGGCTGTGCCTTCAGTAAGTGATACGTATGCTCAGTTGGATTGAGGTGTGATTTACTTGGCCATTACAGAACAATTCCACTTCTTTGCCTTAAATACTCTTAGGTTGCTTTCACAGTATGCTTTGGGCCATTGTCCATCTGCTCTCTGATGTGCTGTCCAATTAGTTTTGAAGCATTTTGGCAGCATCTTCAGAATTTATCTTGAAGCTTTTGTTAGTAGTCACTTCATCAATGAATAAAAGGGAAGCAGTTCCATTGGGAGCTGCATTCTTTCTGTTTAAGAATGTACCAAATAGTGACTTTGGTCACACTTAATGTTTCTGATGGGTTTGTTTAAAAATTTCAGCGCAAGACTCCAAATGCACACTTAAAATCAACTCTATAAACGAGGCAATAACACACACCTGGCCACGGAACAGCTGAGCAGCCAATGTGCCAAATACCTTTGAGCCCCTAAAAATGGGGAGCTATGTATGAAAATGATATTAATTCCTACACTGTTCACCCAACTTGGATGTAAATACCTTTAAATCAAAGCTGCAAGTCTGCACTTAAAGCTCAAATGAACTCTAATATGCTAAGATAAACAGCTAAAATAACAACTTTGTTGAAGTCCAAATATTTATGGACATGACTATATGTATCATGACATTGAGGACTGCAACCAAGTCAGAACGGACAAAATACACAAGCAATAGCGTCACATTTAAAAAAGCCTATGAAAACAGTGATTAATCCATTATCCATGTTTTGACATTCATTTAATTCACATTCACAAAACTAAGCTCCTTCAGAAGGTCACTGATAAAAAATGAAGAAATAAAAGGAAATGGGGTAATGGGCTGACATCCAATCAGTGACTTGTTACTAAACAGTTTATGCATAGTAACAAGCTGTTATATACTGCTGGGTTATTTTTTTACCATTGCATATGTGTTTGATTTGCATTGCATCTTTAATATATTTGGAAGTTGGCACATGTATAGTTGTTTGTATCAGCAGTGTGGCTAAGGATTGCTCTGTACTATTCTCACCAAAATTATGTATATTTGTTGGATAATAAGAAGGTCTTGATTCAGCCAAACTCCCATAAAACACTCATCTGGAGCATCTGAGATTGTTCAGAAGACTCAAAACACACCCCAAAACAAGCACTGCCAATCACGTGTAGCAGTGATGGATTTGTGTCATATCAGACCAGCTTGATTGAATTAAAGCCATGGTTCCCCGAAAAAATCAGATGTACACCTTTTTCGCCGAATTCCAAATGTAGGTGATAGATAAAATATTATGAAACATGTTTGGTGTCCAAAGTTTGCTTCTTTAGTTTGGCTCCGAAGCCACGAGGCTAATATAACAGAAGACCACAATATTGAGCAAAAGTCAGAGACTTCCCTTTATTATTTAATTTCAAGTCAAATTGGGCCTAAAGTACAAGTCATCCATTTTTCAGGAGTTATTTCTGAGGAGATTAAATGTAAGATAATTCACGTGCATAAGGAAAAGGGAAAGTCAAAGCAATTTAAGTGAATAAACAGAAGATTCCAAAAACTGGAGTTCAAAAAATTATGAACAAAATATAGAGAAAATGGGACACCTAACAACTGTGCAAGACCTGGTAGACCACCAAAACTACCCCCCACCCCCTCAGATAAATAGTACTTAAAGCTTTCATCCTGAGACAAAGGTGACAATCAAGGTCCACTTTTGTTTCAGATCTGGAAATAAATCCACAAGCATTCCTTCCCATTTTTTTCAACTTCAGCGCTGAGGGTCTGATGGATGTGTAGTCAAGAAGCTCTTACTGAGAAAAGAAATTCGCAAATCAAGGAACAAAGCTGCCAGTGTTCTCATAATAACGGACTGTCCATCCCAGAGTCCAGACCTCAACATCACTGAATGTGTTTGGATTACTTGAATGAGAAGAAAATGAAACCAACTTCTAAGACTGAACTTTGGAAGTGTGGAAAAACATCAACGCGGTTTTCTACGAAAAACTGAATGCAAGTCTCCTGAAAAAAATGAAAGCTGCATTAAAGGCAATGGGTGGGCACAATAAGGCTACATTCACATTACCAGGTTCAAGTGGCACAAATCTGATTTTTTGCCCTAATGTGACTCAGATTTGATGTTTTCAGGGCTGTGTGGACACGCAAATCTGATCTTTTCAAATCCGACCTGAGCCCCTTTCATATGTGGTCCTAGATCGGATACGTATCCGATTTGTGGCCATGCAACCTTAATGTGAACGTTCAGATCAGACCTCATGTGCTTTTTTTTCCACTGTGCGTGCGCCATCATTCAGCTTTACCATGGCAGCAGCTGCAAACAGACGTTAAAGCCTGTAAATGGTGGGAAACCAACACATCTCACCTTTTTCGCCTTCGTCTCACTATAATAATGAACCTCTGAGAGCTGATCAGAGTTAATTATGTTCGCAGCGAAGACTCGTTCTGCTTGTTAGTTTGTTTGCTGTTCATGGCACACGATTCGTTCACATGACCTTACTGATTAAGATGTGCGCATGCGGGTCATTTCAGGACACCGTTTCATTCACATTAATGACAGATTCACTTACCTAAACATGTATGAACCATCATGTCAGAGAGGTCGGATCTGAGCAAAAAATCGGATTTGAGCAATGAGGCTTGTAATGTGAACATAGCCTAAATGTTGAAAAAATTGACCCTATATTCAGTTGTTGAGGCATATGTGTAATTCTCTGTTAAATACATGGCTTCTGCTTCTTCCCAAAACTGAAAAATTAATAACTTCATTTCACTTCAAATTTCAGTAAATAAAGGGTGGACGCATACTTTTGCACAGTCAAGAACTTCAGATGCAAAACGTGTCTTGGGCAATGCAGTATACTTGGGAAAAGGGGGAAACTGTACACATTTAAGTTTTTTCAGCTGTCTGTTAAACCAGTTTAACCTCGGTTATCATTTCAACTAGTCATCCCTGAAAACCAAGGCTTATCTGTGGCACTGCCAGTGACGTATAGAGGTGATGAGCTCTCGAGCATGAAGAAAAACAAGCCATGTTCAAGTGCTAAACCTGCAGTTTTTCCACCTATTACACGACTGCAATTAAGCACAACCTGACCACATGTTTTCGACACAGCAACATTTCCTCTACTGTTCCTCTACTACAATCACACAGGAGCTGACGTGGGCTGAAGAAATGAGGCAGTGTTCAGTTCGATTTGTTGCTAGGACTCCATGGAGGATGATAGCTGAGAAGCTGCAAATGGGGAAGCCATGAGGACACGTCCGGCTGTCGGGAAACCTGCAAGTTCAGAGAGCCCTTCAGAAGGTTCATTGATGCAGAAGAAATGAAAAGCTAAAGCTAACAATGAAGGTCCTAGTGTATGTTCCCGCTAAGATACGGTGCAAGGATATCAAAGTCATGACCACAATGGGGACGAGTGCATAATTCATTAACAAAAACACTTAGGCTATTGAAAATGATCTTGATTTATAATGGCTGTAAAACTGCAGCACTGACTACACTTCTAAAGTTCTCGGCTGCATCTACATTAAGGATCGATATTGGTCAATGCCTGCTTTGATGCCAAGTCATTACAACAGTTTTATAGCTGCTTACACCAGAGAGCACGGCCACAAACTCAAAAAGGGGGAGGAGGCCATTGTAAACCCAAACATAACAACGGATGTCACTATGTAGCCTACTTCTAAAGGCCCTTTCTCCGTGGTAGTCAGGGACAGGGTTGTTGCCCTATGCTTGGAATGCTGTAAGTTGAAAATCAATGCCTGGTGGAACTGCCAGCTGAATTGTTGTATGACATGATAAGAAGTGATAGCACAATTCCTTTTATTTATGGGTGAGGCAGCATCAATAAAACTCCACAGACATCAGCAAAGAACAAGAAACATAAAATGAACATTAAAAAAAGACTCATGAAACATCACAGCTTTGTCAAACTGACAAAAGCACTCCAGGATTTTTCAACCACTGCACTTTGCTTTCTATTAAAAAGACTGAATTATACGTCTACAAAGATGTTCGTAAAAGTATCCACCGCTCTGAGATGTTCATGGGTAAGCGTAGCCTGCAGAGGCCACAACATCCAACCTCCACAATCTTAGCTATGCATCATGCTAATCTGTGGAGCTGTGCATCTGAGCAGTGATTGGTCATTCGATAGCGTTGGGGGTGGGACGAGACCACCAATTCTCGACCCAGATTAGAACTAGCGCAAAATCAAATGGAGTAGCCTGAAGATCAGTTGGCAGAAGACGTGAGACGTTACCAACATTTATAACACCCATCTTAAAAAATATTAAACAAAACAAGGGAAAGAAACGAGAGACTTTTAGTTTCGTTTTTTGTACATTCTCGTTTGGACGCTGCCCCCTAGCGAACATGTTCACGTCACAGGCAAGTATGTTCTGAGTTAGCAGGCTTTCTGTTTTAAGTACGGGGAAACGTGTTGAAATTTTTCTCTGTGGCAATCGATGGAACAACACAAACGCAGCAGAAAAACACTTGGAGACAGCGTTGCTCTGACTGGATGTTGGTGATGAAAATGGGAAACTGGTCGCTCTATTGAAAATCACATGATTTACCCTCACAGTCTATTGACATTCCAATACTACTGATGTTCCATCAGACATGTAGCTCCTCCCACAGTCCGTTCTTATCAGATGTGGTTGTGTTTGTGTGTCTGTAGGTGACAGAGACGTGAACCGGCCCTCACAGCTGCAGACCAGTTTCGGCTTCCGCCATGTTGAACATTATAAACTTTCGCTATGACACGACGCACATGCACAGAACGTACTTAAACTTTCCGATTGGGAATGTGATCAAAGCTGGTTTAATTCTCCTCTCTACACGTTCTCTGATGTAATCAGATACAGGCGTTTACATGGCTATTATTCCTCTATTTAACAGAATATTTACCGGATTACCCATCTCGTTCACATGGATAGAAGTTGTATTCCGAATGGCCTCAATCAGACTAGTCTATTCCGACTGAGGAGTATACATGGATGTATTCTATCCCAAATTATTATTCCAAGCTATTAATCGGATTTTAACGGATTATCAGACTGCATGTAAACGTGGTTCCACTGTCACTCATAAAGGAGGGCACTAAAAGGGAGAGCAGGGGACCTTCAGAAGCGAATCGAAACACCTCAAATTGTTACTGCCTCTTTCACTACAGTACACAGGCCATGCACCAGCTTCTGTGCCCAAACAGTGCACTATATGCAATTAAGAGCCGTATGGGATTCGCTTTTAGACAGTGGTAGGGGTATATGGGACAGAGGTGAGACCGTTAAGACAACATGAGGAGCAGGCCAAGTGTCGAAACAGTCTTGAGTGAATGAGGGGCCTCAGGAGAGAGAGAGAGAGAGAGAGAGAGACACACAGAGACAGAGAAAGAGAGAGAGAGACATCCTGACCTCAGTTACACTGTAACCCTTGCCTGACTAGTTGCCAACTGCTGCCAAAGTCCATCTCAGTCCCTGTGTGGACTTTATCGGCCATTTCACAGAGCTGCTGCTCTTGAAAAGAAAACCACATTGTATCTGGTAGTATTTGGTATCTGTTGTCATTACTGAACCCAACTAAATACCCTCAGCACTCACAAATTCATAAAAGAAAGAAACGTAACATCAAACTATTCATTCAACATTCAAACATAACCTGAAAAGCCTCAAAACTCCAGGAATAAACTAAAGATTTAAGCTACACTGACAAGAACATCAACTACACAAGGCCATTTTGAGGGAGAGTTAAATGACCTAAAGAGTAAACAGTCTAATTGGCCGCTTTCTCAACAAAACAAAAGTCAAATAAATAATTCAATTTGAATTAATATCTTCTTTTACAATAAATAAAATAAAAAGGAACATGAATGTTTTATCGACTATTTTCTTTCAAAATAAATTTTGAAAAAAATTGTAAATAAAAATGTGAGTGAATATTTCCATTTTAAATAAACAGTTGAGTGAATGACTTTAACGGCTATTTTCTTTTAAATAAATAAAATAAAAAGACAAGCATTTATTTGCTTTTTTAAAAAATGGTTCTTCAAGGGTTCTTTAGTAAAAACGATGGTTCCATATAGAACCATGAACACTCAAAGATCCAACTGCATGCTTAAATAGGCCTTTGTAGGGTGAACTGTTTTTTCTGATTGATGTGTTGTAAATGGTTCTATATAGCAACAAAAAGGGTTCTTCTACTGTTACTGTTACATCTTAACAATAGCAGAACTCTTTTTGGTGCTGTATAGAACCAGTGTCTCATCTAAAGAACCCTTGAAGAACCACATTTTTTAAGAATGTTGAATATTTTCTTTTTAAATAAAAAAAAGACGTAAACGTTTCTTCTTTAAAATTACTAAAGTAAAATGGCGAGTGAACCTTCCCATTGGCTAATTTCACTGAACTAGCCGGTGCAGGCGGATGTGAGCCCCCTCAGCGCCGCTTTGCTCTCACCTGTACGCCAGAGTCATGCACTCGAACAGCCGTGTGAGTGTGGGGTCTATGCTGAGCCTCCTGGAGCTGAAGGGACCGAAGCTGTACGTGTGGCAGCCCGGTTTGCTCACGGTGTCGAAGTCGTAATCCGCCGAAGCTCCGCTTCTCCGCCGCCGCGCCAGAGAGTCGCTGTGCGGGGAAGAGACCATGAAGTGGCCGCTGTGGATGACCTGCGCCCGGCCAGCGAGGCTCCAGCCAGCGTCGGCGCTGGCAGTACTGTCGTCCTCCTGATCCGACTCGGACTCCGAGTCCGCGATTTGGGCCGGTTTCGGGGGGTTGGAGAACTTCTGCGAGATCCTTTCCACCTTCGCCATGGCGAGCTTGTGCTAAGTTCGTGCTCTGCCGCTCAGAACCAACAGTGTAACCAGGAGCCGTTAGGATTAGAACCACGCCTCGCGCCACTCAGCCTAGCTAACGTTCCAAATCCTAGTCAAGATTTCCCGCGCAGAGACAGATTATTTTGTTAGCAAGTCCATATATGTGTGTTTTTCTCGTAAAATGAGCTCAGTCTCCTCTTAGAAAAGTTGTAAAACCTGCAGTGAATTATGTAACCCGTGGGCTGACCTCTGCCCCGGGTCAATCGACTGGACTCAGCCGTGACATCTGTTAAACTCGCCACAGCGGGAGCGCCTATTTTTAGCCTAGCTCAGTAGCACAAATCAATAGTATGACATGAGGAAAATCAGTATTATGGAATGGGGTCTATTATCTGAATAAACTGTCCACATTTTATTATTAAATCTTAATATGTTATTCAACAGCACTGTTTTTGCAATAATGAAATAAAGATGTACATTTTCACTTTAAAGATACTTGAGGCAGTGTTGTTTTTTAACATGAAATAAAGCATTAAGTGGTTTTACACTGTATGAAAATGAATTAGTGGTGTAAACAACACACACACACATATATATATATATATATATATATATTTTTTTTTGTCTTTTAATATCCTCAGTTGTGTTCCTGTACCCATCTGGCCAACACATTATTCTCATTTAGCTATAGCTTACAAAGGTGACAAAAAAGTATTAGTAAAATGACAATCATGCCACATTAAATATAGTATTGAGACCTTCTGTATTGAGATATCTGGATATACTTTGGCTGGACTCCGTGTACCCTTTTCACTAAAATGTGAGCAGTTGAGATAACTTTTCTATATAAAGATATTGGATAACTACCAGTAACCTACTGCAAACATGATTTCTCACCTGTTACTTTGTCTTGCAGCTGCTGATTCCTGCAGTGGCCAGTGCTACTACTGTCCAGAGGACTTTTTGGACACGAGAGCGAAGTTAAGACTAACGCATAGAAAATGCATACCATGTACACTTGTGTTGAATGTGGTCAAGGTCCATCCCTGACTTGTGAGACCTCCAAATCTGACCAACTCTGAATGTGGTTTGAATGATCCCATCCTAATCTGATCACAATGCCTCCTGGGGGTGTTTACACCTGTTTTTTCATGCAGTCAGGTGAACTCTGAACATGGTCTGATCACCGAAAACACATGTTGATGCAAGATGTAAGCAACCTCTCTTTGATCGGAGCCTAGTTAGCATTGGTCAAAAGCAGATGGTGCGTGTGAGGCCTTCATATGAGTCCATGTAGGTCCACTACAAAGGTGTATGATTACACACTGTAGCCCACCTGTTGTCCTGCACAATTTCATCTCTCACCAGGTACACCTTTTATTTTAACCCCTTCCCTCTTGCAGATGACACATTGTCATAATGAGCCTTGAGAAACAGTTTCTTCTCTTTGGGCATCAGAGAATGTAAGGAGAAATTCTACTGATTTTTCAAAATTTAAGAATAATTCAGTGATTAGCATGTAAACAGTCATTCAGTGTGGATTAATGTGAAATGGTGTGTTGCAGGAAAACTTACCAACTCAAATTTCTTTACAGTGGTGGTGATAGGAACCAGGGGTCACAATGTCTACAACACAAATATAGCCATTTTATTTACTATCCAAAATCACTACTGAACCCACACATTTCCTGAGGTTTTATGTCTAATGTTAATAGTGGTAAAATAGTGGTATATCTAAAAAAAAGTTTTCTCACTTTGCCTTACAACACGCAGCAGTGTATTTTAAATACACTCTAGGCCATTTTTTTTCTTAAAACCATCTTTAAACAATGTCTCAGGCAGTGTATTTGAAACCATTTTGTGTAATAGCTTTAGACGAATTAGTGATTCTGATGTCTGGTTTCTATCATCATCCTTGTGAGCAATTCTGACTCAGTAAGAAAAAGTCTGTTTCTGGCAGTAAGATGTCAAAATTATTTACTTAGTATCTTGAAATAATGACTTATTTTCTCAACATTTTGACTTAGTGCAGTGTAGTGTAGTTTGACTTTGAGTGCAGTGGTCCCCAATCACAGTTCTAGCAACCCCACACTGCACATTTTTAGGCTTTATGTCACCTAACACACCCGATTTAGCTCATTAACAAGCTCCACAAGGGCTAGGTCAGGTGTGTAGAGTAGGGAAAACACAAAAATGTGCAGAACTTGGGGTCACTAGGACTGGAGCTGCATCCAAAAACTTTATACTTCCATACCATACATACTGTGCTAACAAATGGACTTCTAATGGTGTTGTATTAGTTTTTAAAATATACTTAGCATGGTAGCAAAATATCCAATCCTATTTCCAAAAAAGTTGGGATGATGTGCAAAATGTAAATAAAAACAGAATCCAATGATGTGCAGATCAATTAAAGCCTATATTTAATTGAAAATAGTACAAAGACAACACATCAAATGTTGAAACTGAGAAATTTTATTGTTTTGAAAAATACAAAAGAATCATTTCATAAAGCACCAAAAAGAAATGGGGTTGTAATATATATATATAATATATACTTCTATTGAAATTTTGACTTAGTATCTCAAAATAATTTAAGCTTCTTTTTTTTTTTTTTACTTTTTTGACTTATTATGTCAAAATAATGACCTATTGTCTCAAACTTGTGACTAAATACCTCAGAATAATGACTTCCCAGCTAGAAAAAATAGAATAGACCAGCATAGCTAGTCACCAGCAAAACCAGCATATGCTATGACTTGGATGCTGGTATTCTTTTCAGTAGCAATCGAAGTTGTTAGGCTGATCATCCAAAATATGTTGTGTTTTCAACTGGTATACTAGTCAACCAGCTAAACCAACACCAGACCAGCATAAACCAGCAGCAGATCAGCATAAACCAGCATGCTTGTCTAAGCTGTTTTTTTCCCAGTGGGGTTACTGCACAGACTGGGCACTTCATTAAGGTATAGTTTAAACATACATTGTGTCTACACTCATTGTCCATTATATCAGCTCCACTTTCCATGTAGGTACACTTTGATGTTCTACAGTTACAGACTGTAGTCCATCTGTTTCTCTGCATACTTTGTTTCACCCTGTTCTTCAATGGTCAGGAGCCCCACAGGACCCCCACAGAGCAGGTATTTTATGGGTTGTGGATCATTCTTAGCACTGCAGTGACACTAACGTGGTGGTGGTGTGTTAGTGTGTGTTGTGCTGGTAAGAGTGGATCAGACACAGCAGTGCTGTTGGAGTTTTTAAACACTGTGTTCACTCAATGTCCACTCTATTAGACACTCCTACCTTGTTGGTCCACCTTGTAGATGTAAAGTCAAGACACAGTAGCTCATCTGCTGCTGCACAGTTTGTGTTGGTCATCCTGTAGTCCTTCATCAGTGGTCACAGGACATTGTTGGCTGGACATTTTTGGTTGGTGGACAATATTAGTCCAGCAGTGACACTGAGGTGGTTTAAAAACTCCAGCAGCACTGATGTCTGATCCACTTGTACCAGCACAACACACACTAACACACCACCACCAGGTCAGTCTCGCTGCAGTGCTGAGAATGATCCACCCTAATGATACCTGCTCTGCGGTGGTCCTGGCCATTGAAGAACGGGTAAAAAGTATGCAGAGATGTAATTGTAGAACTACAGTGTGCACCTTTATGGTAAACGGAGCTGATGAAATGGACAGAGTGTAGAAACAATGTATACTGAAACCTTAACCTATTTTTTCAGAGTTGTGACTT